>NC_135721.1:126502987-126813587 GCF_964656455.1 Halichoerus grypus | reverse complement strand
AAGGTGAGGGGCTGAGCCTCTGTTGGAAGAGCAGTAGAGGGTTTCAGGCCAGGGAGTCCGTAGTGAGTGACTTATGTCTGAGAAGAATCCCCCTGACTGCTGTGAGGAAAGTAGTCTGGGGTGGGGAGACGGGTTCAGGATATGAGTAAAAAGCCAGTTTCCATGGAGCTGAAATTGGCCTTGGCTCTCACCTACTCAGGGGCCACACTCCACTGGGTTCCACTAAAGGATGGTTTTAGGACCCTGCTGGGTGCTGCCTTGTGGCCGGTCTGGGCTTGCTTCTGAGGAAGTGGCTGATGCTGGGGGTGTAGGTCGGGGGGGGGGGTGTCCCCTTCTCAGAGCTTGTCTGCAAGTGGGAGAGCCCGGCTGGCTGGGCCTGGCTTCTCAGAATGAGGCCTTTGATGTAACTGACCCATACAGAGCTGCTGAAAGAGGGGGTGTGCCTTGCCCTGCTGCCACGGTTTCCACGAAAGGCTGCACTGCTCATGATACTAAGAAGTACTAACACCACGGCTGCCACTGAGCGGCCGATGCTTATGGAGTGCTTCCTGCGTACGAGCTCGACTGTGTTCCGAGCCCTGCAGTGGGGGGGACCTCGTGGGCTGCTCACCGTAATCCTGCCACAGAGTCCTCATTATCCCCTTTGTACAGTCGAGAGACCCGAGACCCGCAGGGGTGCAGGGACGTGCCCAGAGACCTCCTAGTTAGTAAATGGCACCTGTTACCATCTCCGGGACTGCTTGCATCCACAACAGTCCGGTTGCATGTCAGGTATCCCACAGGCGTGGGTCTCCTACAGGTGGATGTTCAAAGTGTGCCGTGGCTGTTGGGGCCCCGTTTGGACGCTGAGAGCCCTAGGAATGGAGAGCCGGGCCGCTTCTGCCAGCCGGGTGCCTGGGTTCCCTCTGCCGGTGCTGACCGTGGGCAGCCTCGACAGCCTCCGTGGCCCTCGGTTTCCTTGTCTGTGAAGCGGGGGAGGGAGGAGGAAAACCAAAGCCCCGATCTGTCTCTCAGGGCGCTGTGGTGAGTGGTCAGTGAAGACCATGCTCCAGGGGTTCGCACAGAGCCTGGCTCACGGAGCGGCTCAGTGGTCATTAGCGGCTGTTACTGTTACCCTTGTCGTCTTTATTCTTACTGACGGGTGGAGTGGTACACAGAGTGACCAGCGGCCCTGGTTTGTTTCGGACTGTCCTGGTTTCAAAACGAAAAGTCCCACATCCCAGGAAACCTGTTGGTCCTGGGTAAACCGGGACAGGTGTGGTCACCCCTCTGATAAAGTGCTTCGAAGTAAGTTTAGGCCCTGGTGTCAGCTAAGCCTAGGTTGGAATTCCGCTCTGCTCCTTCCCGCTGTGTGACCCTGAGCAGGTTACTTCGCCGCTCTGTGCCTCAGTTTTCCTCTCTGCTCCTTGGGGAGTGGTTGTAGTACCTGCCTCAGAGGGTTTTTGTGAAGTTTAACTGAGATCATGAGTATAAAGGGTGTGTGGCGCAGTGGTTGTATTTAAATTGTCTGGGGGGGGGCCCAAGTGGACTCTGGGGAGAAGCTGAGAGGTTTTGAAGGCTGGGCCTGGGGCCTTGCAGGTCCTCCCCTCCCCCACAGCGGGCTTCTGAGTCTGGCTGGCTCCCTCCTCCACCACATCAAAGTTCCCCCAGGCCGCCTTTATGGCAGGGTCTGCCAGGCCCCTGGTGCAGAGGCAGATTACAGCAAGATCCTATCCGGATGCAGGGTGGCCGTGGCTGGGAGACCCTTCTTCCAGCAACCCCTGCTCCTCCCACACAGCCCAGAGCACTGGCTGGTGCTCTCTCGGGTTTCGACCTGGCCGGCCCCTCACTGGTCCTCTTGAGGGTGGACAGAAGCCCACACGCCAGTGGGACCCTGAGAGGCTGGTCAGCCTCTCTAAATGGGGCTATTAGAGCCTCCCCGTGGGGTGCATGGGAGGGCCTCCCAGCTTGGACTGTATTCACAAAATTCACGTAGGACAAAACCAGATCCCTGGATGATGGCGTTTGAAATCTTTTACTTTGAACCAGCTAGCGCTTTGAACACACACAGGGGTTTATGGAGCTTGCTCTCTGGTCTTAGGATGATGCAGACAGGGTGCTCGGGTGGACACAGCTTCCGAAGGGCATTTCCAGCTACTTCCTCATTCAATCCTGCCTTGGTGTCCTCGTTGGGGGTAGCTCTCTGGGCAGCGAGCCCCGGCCACCCCCAGCCCAGTGTGCAGGGTTGTCTTTTGAGAATTAAGTGGAAGAAAATATGCGGGGCCTCCAGAAGTGAGTGCTATTTCTTTTACATTGAAATTAAAATTTTATTTGGATCTGTTTCCAGACTTAAGTCAGGGTTTTGCACAGATCTGAAAAGATTTCAACTTATTCCTGGTAGGAGGACCAGATACCTCGCTCACCACAATCTAATTTAGTCAGATGACAGTAACTATAGTAGATACATTTTACTGAGCACATACTATGTGCCAGAACCTTGCAGGTCCTTGCCGCCCTGCAGGTGTGCCCCGGGGGCCAGCAGCGTTCGCCTGGGCGCTTGGGCCTCCCCCAGATCGGCTGTATCAGAATCTGCTTTTTCAAGCGGTTCGTGCCAGTGAATCACAACCACGCTGCAGTCTGAGAAATGTCAGTTTGGGTGTTATTCACTCCTTCTGTCCCTACAACCACCCCGTGAGGTAGGGCTCCTTCTTATCAAAGAGGACACTGAGGCACGGAGAGCCTCCCATGGTTAGTGGAGTCTATAGAGAGGCAGGAGGGCTCACGCCCAGGCCACCCGGCCCCAGAGCCCTGTTCTAGAGCACTGTGCTGTAAGCAGTTAGGGTCGCGCCAGCTGAGAACATGGAAAAGGAGTGGGTGATTCTGATTGGGGTTGGGTCAGCCCCTGTGGCAGCCCGATTGGGTTGGACCCTCAGAGAGGAGGAAGCTCTTGCCGGCAGAGGAGCAGGCCTCCTCTGTCCCCAGAATGCTGCTCCGTTTGGCCATCCCTGCCCCACACCTGGGGGGAGCCCCTTGCTCTCTGCTCCGGCTTCAGGAGCTGTGCGGGATCCACCCTCCTCGTCCTGCCGGATGGGCCGGCGCTTGAATGAGACATAATTCAAGAAGACTAAGAACAATTTTTCATTAATTAATTAAGTCCCTAATCTTTACTGAGGAGGGGAGGAGGTTCTGTCTTTGATGGGGTGCTTGGGAAAGACCCGATCTGGGAGCAAAGCCGTGGATAATGAGTGGGAGCTGTCGTGTGACAGTTTGGGGTAAGGGCTCCAGGGGGAGGAGGAAAGTGCGGGCGAAGCCTGGGAGGTGGGAGAGACCTTGGTGAGTTTGAAGAGTGGCTGGTGCTGGAGTGGAGGGAGGGAAGGCCAGGAGGTGAGGGGGTGGCATCATGCAGGGCCTGGCGGGTAAAGGTGAGGGGCTGGGACTTCCTCCTAGTTCAGCAGGAGGCCATGGGGGGCTGGGAGCAGGGCAGAAGAGTGGTCTGATTTGTGTTTTAAGAGCAAGGCTGGTTGGGTGGCAGTGGGTGGCAAAGGATGGTGGTGGCCTGGGCCAGGAGGTGGCGTAGAGAGGAGATGACAGATTTAGGATGGTGATCCAGCTGGCTCAGACTTGAGTTGGTGGTGGAGGAATGTGGGTGGTGTGACTCTTCAGTGGAGGGGAAATTTGACCTTGACTGGTGTAACCTGGAAGGCTTCCTGGAGGAGGTGGAGACTTTCAGGATAGGAGGGACGGGCTTGGGGACATTCTGGAGGTAGGGATACCATGAGTGAGGGCAAAAGTGGGTTCATGTGAAGGGTAGGAGATTGGCTTATGTAACCTCTTTCCAACCCTTGAAGGTCACTGCATGAGCTCAGTTTTCCCTGGGGTTTTGAAACTAGAGAAAAGGTTGAGGGTCAAAGGTTTGGGTCACCCCCTTGAGTGGTGGGGGGGCGGGGGCGGGGTGGGGGAGGGGAGAGAAGGAGGCTTAGGGAAAGTCAGGACATCCAGGCAGAGGAGAGTTTTAAGGCTCTTAGCACTGGCCCTGGCTGGACTGAGGTCCTGAGTGTCCTTGGGCCTCAGTTTCCTGAGGCATCAAGTGGGGTCACAGTGAGGTACAAAGTGAGCGTGCCAGTGACCTGGCACACTGGAACAGGGTGCCATTCCAGGGCCTGATGCCCCTGTGCCAGGGCCAAGAGCAGCTTGGTTTGCAAAGCAGCGCTTTCTGGGTGAGAACAGAGCTGTTTGAGGAAGGCGACAAGGAGGGGTGCGGGGGGCTCTTTCTCTTTTCTCTCTGGGGAGATCATTGAGGAGGAGCGGGCACACAGAGGGGCAGTGAACAGAGACAGCGCTGTGGGCCTCTTTTTTGGGGGGTGGGGTGGGGAGCGGGAGCTAGGTCAGCTGTATGGGCCACTTAATACCCATGAACTTGCAATTAAATGCGGAAGTGGGAGACAAGGGGGTGGTAAAAGGGGATATTGTTCCCAGCTCCGGCTGGAGCCCTGGGGAAATGGCCAGCCTCCAACATGAATGAGCTTCAGTGTCCTGGGGGGGCTGGGGGGAGCAGGGGGCCGTCATTTGGCCCTTTGTCCTGCTCTGCTGGACCCAGCCACAAAGGCCAGCTTGATTCCCATTCGGCTTCTTTTGGGGGGGGCAGAGAAGGGGGGGCTCAACCCCAGTTTGGCCCCCTCCCAGGGCCTGAAGCAAAGAGTTCCCTTTGGGACTGAGGGGATGATAGAATTTGGGGGCTCTCTAGAAATCCCCCTCTCACCATGATTGAACTTTTTTTTTTCCACAAAGAAATTTTAATTAAAAAGTTTTAAGGTGTATTTTGCATGCAAAATGCACAATATTAAATGCATGGCTTGATAAACTTTTACATATGATTTATCCATATAACCAAAACCCACACTGGGTAGCAAATATGGTCAGCACCCCAAAGAGGGTTTGTCTCAGTCAGTATCCCCTAAAGTATCCACTGTTCTGATTTCTGTCATCAAGATTTTGCTTATTTTTGAACTTTCTGTAAAATGGAGTGATACAGTATATGCTTTTTTGTATCTTACGTTAAAAATATTGTAACTGTTGCACGAGTGTATATATGTGTGTACATAAATATTGTATATGCTGCATGAATAATCTATTTTTTTGGGTGTGTATGGTATATGTAATCACCCCCATGGTCCAAGTAAGGTATAAATAATGCAGAGTGAAAAGTCAGCCTCCCAAAACTATGGAAACAGTCAAAAGATCAGTGGTTGCCAGGGGTTGGGTGTTGGGATGGGGAGGAGATGCAAAGGAGGATTTTTAGGGCAGTGAAACTACTCAGTATGATAGCATAATGATGGATGCATGTCATTATGCGTCTGTCCAAACCCATGCAATGTACACCACCACCAGGGAGCCCCTAATGTGAACTGTGGACTCAGGGTGATAATGATGTGTCCAGGAAGGTTCATGGATTGTAACAAATGGACCACGCTGGTGGGGGATGCTGGTAATGGGGGAGACTGCATATGTGGGGGCAGAGGGTCTAGTGGAAATTTCTATACCTTCTGCTCTGTTTTGCTGTGAACCTAAAACTCCTCTAAAAAAAAAAGTCAAAGCCAGCCGCTGGCCCCAGTTTCACATAGGACTTTCTGATGGTCTAGACATGCCCCTTTTGTTACCCAAGTGGTGGCTCATTGTACTCACATTTCTGCACTTGGCTTTGGCCCCCTTTTCATCCTGTGTCATGGAGGTTGTTCCATAATAGTACAGAGAATTCCACTGGGTGGTTTGGTTGTGCTGTTTTCTTTTTTTTTTTGTAAGCCGGTCCCCTTTTGCTGGACACTGAGGTCGCGCTCCCATCTTTTGCCATTACAAATGACGCATGGCAGACACAGGCCACTTCATACCTGTAGGTTTATACATTTTTTTGGAATGAAATTTCTGGGTTAAAGGGTATGTGCACTTATAATTTTTTTTTTAAAGATTTATTTATTTATTTGAGGTGGGAGGGAGGGGCAGAGGGAGAGTGAGAACCTTCAGGCAGATTCCCTGCCTAGCGTGGGGCCTGACGCGGGCCTCGATCTCACAACCCTGAGATCATGACCTGAGCTGAAACCAAGAGTCGGACGCTCAACCGACTGAGCCACCCAGGCACCCCTGCACTTACAATTCTTCATTCATCCTAAATTACGTGACAGCTACGAATACGATCTCTTTGTAGGAAATTAAGCCCTTCCAGATGAGGTAACCCTCCCCTTCCTGTTCCCGGTTGCCCCCACCTCTGGTTTCTCTTGTTACTAGTCTCCTGTGCCACCTTCCAGGTCTTTCCCTGTGCTCCTGTCATTGACATACGTGAATACGGAACGTGAAAGTGGCAGGGCGTGATTTTACGTGTGTGCGTTTGTTTGGATAAAAGGCAGCAGCAGACCGAGGCTGTGGTGCAGGTGGGTGAGGCTGTGGACTCTGGAGCCCGGCTCCTGGGTTTGACTTCTGGTTCCATCCTTAACCTGCTCTCTGGGGGGAAACCGCTGTGATCACTGAGCATCCTGCGGCTGGCTTTGTGCCCCAAATGTGTATGTCTGGGTGACCTTTTTATGGTGTTTTGCACCGTTCCGGCTCCTGCCTTCTAACTTCTGCCTACTGTTTTTTAGGGCGATTATGCCGGAGTTTATATTTGTCCCCCTCATGATGGGCATCTAGGTGTTCTTTTTCTTCTACAGCAGGAATTCTCAGCATCAGCACTATTGAGAATTTGGGCTGCGTAATTCTTTGATGTGGGGGACTGTCCTGTGCAGTATAGGGTGCTTAGCAGCATCCCTGGCCTCTCCCCACTAGATACCTGTCACACCTCTCTCCCCAGCTGTGACAACCAGACCTGTCTCCACACACTGCCAAATGGAGCACTGAGAAGTGCTGCAGGGAGCACTCATGTCCAAGCCTCTCTGTGCACCTGGGGCAAGGGCCTCCTTATTGTATTCCCCTCCCACAGATAAGGAAATGGAAGCCCAGAGAGGTCAGGTCATTTGCTTGAGCTCACACAGCACGTGTGTGGCGGAGCTAGGGTTTGAGCTCCCGCTTCTTCCCATTTTGGGGGCACCCTCCGAGTGCCGGGCGCAGTTCTGGGCTGAGCTGGGTGTTTAGTGGGTGACGGAGCCGACCCGAGCCCCTGCCCTCATAGACGTAGCGTTCTCGTGGGAGCAACACGCAGACAGTACACCAGTCATCTAATGGATACTCGGCTCATCAGGTGCTAGTTGGGGGGTGAGGGGAAGGAGGAAAAGAATTATACCAGCAACGCCAGCTGACCTTTGATGGCGTTTTACAGTAATAACTAGTGTGTAGGGAGGGTTTCAATATGTCGGTTACAGAAACCAAAGAGTTTCACATGATTAACTCATTGAACCCTCCCCTCCCCCCAACTCCCTTTGAGATACCATTAGTGTTTTTCCCATAGGGCAGGTGGGGAAACCAAGGCACAGAGAGGTGAAGTCCTTTGCTAGGAAGTGGCAGAGCTGGTTCTAGAACCTGGGCTGCTAGAACTTGGAGCCACTCTGCAGCCCCGCCCTCACGCCCATGCTGGCACCTACTTCCTGGGTGGTCCTGGGGGTCACCGGGGCTGAGAGTGCAACTCAGGAGTGTGGTTTGTGTGCAGGTAGAGATGGAAACTGTGAGTGAACATTTAAACTTTTATAGTAATTGGGCAGAGGACTTTTATGCCAGTTTAGGCCAATACTAAAATAACTAGGCTTGTGGTCTTTTTTCATTTTTCAAAGAATTCATTTTTATTGCGTTGTACAAAAGCATAATGGATTGGAAAGTAAAGGAAAAAAATAGCTCTTCTCAACACAGGTGGAGGCAGGCTGTGGGAGGAGGGGGCCAGTGCTGAGAACAAACCCCGGCTCATAGTAAGTCTTTAGTAAATATGAGCTTTATTGTCCATCTGTTAACTCTCACATTTGGTTCTCTCATCCAAGCTCCTTGCCCCTGAGAGCTCTAGAACAAGCTGAGGCATCTTCTCTCCATTTAATGGATGAAGAAATCGAGGCCCAGGCGGGTTGAGTACTTAGGGTGGTCTGGCGGGGTCTGGATGCTGGGGATCTTCTCTCTGCTGACTGCCCCTCTCCAGCCCAGGTAGCTGGATAGGCCCTGACCTACAGGCCGCCCCTGGAGGTACGGTTGGCCAGCAGCTTGGAGCCCCGGCTAAGCAGGTCCTAGAGAGAGGCTGGGCTTCTCTGGGGCTGTAGGTGGCTGGGGCCCCTCTTGGGGACCCATCCCCGGCACCTCATCAGCTCCTGTCTTTGTCTCCGTGGCCATGGCAACTTGGCTGGACGCTAGGCACTCCCAGGCCCAGCCCCCAGGCTGACCAGCCCGCTTCCTCCACTGAGGCTTCCCTGGCAGCTTCTGCCTGGCTGGGGAAGCCGCCCCCACCTCCCACCGAGGAAGAACCTCAAATGAAGGCCCCTACTGGGTCTCCTCTCTTTCTCGGCCTCTCCGCTTCTGGTTTGAGGTGCTCTTGTTCTCAGTCATCTTTCATTCTTCCTTTCTTTCCTGGCTTTCTTTCCCAGCTCTGCTTCCAGCCTCCTTCTGGGGCTCTTTGTCAGCCTGAGTCTGTTCCTGCCCTTCTCTTCCCTGTTTTTCTGCCCGTCTTATTCTTTGTGCCTCCGTCTCTCCCGCTCTGTGTCTGGCCTCTAATGCATCATTTGCAGGTTGGTCCTGCATGTGAGAATGGGGCTGGTGCGGAGCCCCCTACTGCAGGACGCCCTTGAGGACCCTTCTGTGCTCAGAAAAAGGGCCATGCTTTATAGGGGCTCATTTGTGGAAAAGCTGTGGCACCGTCCCAGCCCCTAGCAGCCCAGTGAGATCCTGCTGCCCCAGGGCAGGAGGGAGTGGGGTCCATGAAGGGATCTTCCTATGAGGGTTGGCATGAAGGGATCTTCCCATGAGGGTTGGGGTTTTGTTGTCCCGTTAGGGGCTCCTCCTGGTGAGGGAGGGGTTCCTCTAGCCTGGTGAGATCATCTTCCCATCTGTGAATAAGGCATCTTCCCGCCGAATGGGATGGTCTCCTGGTCAGACCCTCTTAGGAGGAGGTGGGCTGCTGAGCCCCCCCCCCCCCTTGCTCTGACATCCGAGCTGGTCATGTGAGGGGCTTGGACTTGGAAAACCCAGAATGTTTTCCTCCCATGCACCTGGGAGAGGGCCAGTTCCCACTGTGGGTCGTTAAATTCATCACTTATTAATGGTCACAGCTGTCCTCATAGATATGAATAAATAATGCTCCACTACAATGCCTTAGACTTGTAGGATCCTCGAGGACCTTGGAAGGATCCAGATTAAGAGTCATCCTAGTCCAGCCTTTGACTGGAGCCCAGAGAGAGGAAATGATTTGCCTGGGCGAGGTTTGAAAACCCAGATGCCCACGGCTCTGCTGAGTAAAGCTGCCAGGTGTAAGAAAGTGCACGTCACCCTCCCCGCCTGTGTCTTCTCTTTCTCCACTTTCAACATCAGCGTGGATAGAGAGAAATATTTATGTTTAATCTCTCTGGGCCTTGGTTTCTTCATCTATGAAATGGGGATGATAACGTCTATCCCCTAGATGTTTCTTTTTTAAAAACATTTAAAAATTGAGATAGAATTCACACACCATAAAATCCACCCTGTTAAAGTGTCCACTCCAGTGGCTTTTAGTATATTCGCAAGGTGGTGCACCATCCCTGTTTTCTCCTTCCACAACATTGTCATCACCCCAGAAAGAAATTCCGAACCCATTAGCACTCACTCCCATTCTTCCCCTCCCCGAACCCTGGCAGCTGCCACTAATCTGCTTTCTGTGTCTGTAGGTCTGGACATTTCATATAAATGGACTCCTACAGTACGTGGCCTTTCGTGTCTGGCTTCTTTCACTCTGTATCATGTTTTTGAGGTTCATCCATGTTGTAGCGTGTGTCTGTCCTTCATTCCTTTTTATGGCTGAATAATATTCTATTTATACGGCTGTATCACATCTGGTTTATCCATTCATCCAGTGACAGACAGTGGCTTGTTTCCCACTGTTTGGCTATTATAAATAATGCTGCCAAGAATATTCATGTACACGTTTTTAGATGGACATAGGTTTTCATTTCTCTTGAGCTTATACCTAGGAGTGGTCTTACGGTCTCCTTGGGAAGATCAGTTAAATCCATAAAAATACAACTCTTAGGGCAGGGCCAGGTTATAGCAGGTGCTGGGCTTGTGCTGGCTTTTACTGTTACCAAACAGTGCCTCAGACCGTTGGCCTTGGTGTTGGGGGGACACTTGCTATTGAACACTTACTGAATGCTTACTGGGTGCCAGGCCCTAGTCCTGGTGGAGTGGCTCCTCTACAGATGAGGAAACTGAGGCACAGAAGCATTAAGTTGCCCAAGATCACACAATGAGGAGATGGCGGAGCCCAGATGCGAGCAAGCCCTAGTGGTCTGGTTCCAGAGCCCATGCCCCCGACCCCGGGCTTCTGAAGAACGGGAGAGCACGTGTCCATGCCCTGAGTCCCAGGTCCCGTGTGAAGGGGGTAGCTGCTCCTCAGCCCGGAGTGGCGGTTCTCACGTGGGAACACGAGCCCGGTGTTGCCAGATCTCCTGACTTTTTAAGGATGTTTCCCAACAGCCGGAAATGTAGTTTTTGGTATGAAATCATTCGATTTTTAGCAGTTGGCAACTCAATCACATTTTTAACAAACACTGCATTGGCCAAACAAAACACGTCTGTGGGCCAGACCTGTGGGTTGCCAGTTTGTACACTCTGGGGGAGGGAGGGGCATATCTGGGCATTGACCTCAACAGCCTGGACCCCTGGACCTTGGGCACCTGCTTTCCCTGGGGGTTTCTGTTTCCCGTCTGGGCCAGTCCTGTTCAAATCTGGTCCCTCACTGGCACGGCAGGTTCGTTGAGGGCCCCAGGGGTGTCTGGTTATTTTGGGATCCCTCCCTTTCATCCCCAGGGTCATAAAACCCTGGCTTGCTCATATTGGATACTGGATGGATAGATAGCCCTTGCCTCTGACTTTAGGAGTTCGCTGTCTTCCTACAGCTGGAAACCCCTGGTCCATCAGGGCCTGGGATCCAGTTTCCGTCCCTGGCTCAGACTCTAGCCCTGCCACCTCTCAGCTGTGACCTTGGGCAAGCTATTTAACTGATTCGTGCCTCAGTTTTCTCATCTGTACACCTGCAAAATGGGACTGATACATTATTTCAGGGACTGAGACATAAATTGTGATCAGGTGCACGTGGAGCCCAGCATCCTGGTCAGCTAGCCGTGCTGTGGCAGCAGTATACCGTGGTGACCGTAGGGTCCAGGCTTGGGAGCCCGGCTGCCCGGGTTCGAGTCCCAGCTCTGCCACTTGGCAGCAGTGTGACCTTGGGGCAAGTGACTTGACTTCTGGGCCTCAGTTTCCTCATCTGTCGAATAGGGGTCCCAGTAACACCTCCGTCATGGGGCTGATGTAGCACGTAGGATGGTAGGACAGCGTCTGGCAGCGGGTAGGAACTCAGTGACGTCAGCTGCCACTATTATTACACACAAACAAACGCACAGACGAGCAGACATGCGGTAATTGCCAAGGCTCTGCCCTCTGGCAGAAACAGCGCGAAGGTGACTATTTCTGTGTGCGTATCTACGTGTTTACCGCGGGGCGCGATGTTAATGTGTGTGCTTGCACGAATCTGCAGGGTCCTGAGCCAGCTCGCTGGGGTGCTGTTTTCTGCATATTAGCTCCCTGCATTAATGCACCATATACATTGCTTGTGCACGCGTGCACCCTCTCTCTCTCACTCTCTCTGGCACATCCCCGGAAATAAATACACGTTGGGTTCTCCAGCCATGAACCCAGTCCCTGGAGCAGCCAATAATGTTCCAGCTGACTGGGGAGGGTGGGAGCTGGTGGGAGCTGGTGGGGGCCGGTGGGCGCAGGTGACGGGTGCAGAGAGGAACCGTGAGGGCCGCTCGGGAGGTCGGGATGTGGCCAGGAGAATGTTGGGGAGCACGGAGGGCCGGGCAGGGCCTTGGGCGTGACCCACAGCTGCTGGCCACGGCTGTGGGGACAGGCTCTGGGATCCCATGTTCCCCCTTTTTGTGTTCAGCACTGGTCTGGGCACAGCGCCCAGTGGGCCCAAGCTTTTCTCCGCTTGTCTTCACCTTCCCTTTCTCTGCGCGGCATATTGCGGGCACTAATTTAGGCAAACGCTCCTTGGCGGCTGAGAAAAGCTGAGGCATGCAGAAGTAGCACAACAGAATTTAGCTATCTGCAGAGGCAGCCTGGGCTACTGAATTCATCTTTTTTTTCCCTCCTGCCTCATGTTCTTTTCTCCCCCCTGTTCAACTTCTCAGATCACCTTGCAGCCCCCACCGGCCTCCTTTCTCCTTTGAGCCTGTGGGGAGTAGAGCCTTCTCTCCTCTTTTCTCTTTTGTCCCTGGAAAATCTTGTGGAGAGGCCAGTGGAGCTTTGGGGCTGGCTGCTTGCGAAGGAAGGAGGTGGATCGATTTTGGATCCTTTGCCTGTCCTGGTCCTAGGAGGGATTCAAGAAATGATTCTTCACACTGTCGCTGACATAGATCAAGACTTAGGATGTATCAGACTGTGTCCTGAGCTTTCTGCAGGCACGAACTCACTTGTTCCTCTCGACAGCCTTGATGGAGGGATTCTAATTGTCCAGTTTTACGGATGGGGAAACCGAGGCACAGGGAGGTTCTGTCACGTGCCTTGGGTCCCCTAGTGAGGAAAGGCCGAAGCAGGATGTGAATCAGCAGTGTGGCTCCAGGCCCAGGCTGCTCACCGCAGCGCTGTGCTGCTTCCCTTGAGGATGGGTTTAAGTCAGTGTGTTTCCTGAGCACCTACTATGTGCCAGGCCCATTTTTCTCTTTCCTTCCTCCCCTCCACTTCATTCTTTTCTCCTCCTTCTCTCTTGTCCGTCCATCCATCCATCCATCCATCCATTTAGCCAGTTAGTGTTTCCTAAAATTCACTCATCCAGGATCGGTCTCCTGATTTCTGTTGTATTCATCTACCAGCAGCACCATTATTTCTGTAGTTTTTTTTAACTTAATCTGACCTTCTTCCCTTTTTAAAAACTTTAGTCTGAAGCAATAAAGTTCAGGAGTCATGAATTTGATGTGATAGCCATAGGTATTAATATCAAAGTAAGAGATGTTTGTGCGCGCTGCCCTGTGTCACCTCTGCGCAGCGTTGCGGGGAAGGCCTGGGGAAGCCCGTCGTGAAGCAAGCACAAAGGTCACGCTGCACACCAGGCCCAGGGTGGCTGGGGCGTCGTAGATCTGGATTTTCCGCCAGTAGTTCTTACCGTAATGGGGAAGGTCAGACAAAAACCTCCCAGCGGGCGTGCAGCAGGGAAAGTGCCCGAGCTGTATGAGGAGCCCTGTATTAAAGAACTCTGGGCGGGCACCCGAGATCACCTCTGGCCAGAGAGTCAGGGAGAGGTGACATTTGAGCAGGAACCCAACATCAGATTTTTTTTTTTTTTTTAAGATTTTATTTATTTGTCAGAGCGAGAGAGAGCATGAGCAGGGGGAGCGGCAGGCAGAGGGAGAGACAGGCTCCCCACTGAGCAGGGAACCCGATGCGGGGCTCCATCCCAGGACCCTGGGATCATGACCTGAGCCGAAGGCAGACGCTTAACCGACTGAGCCACCCAGGCGTCCCCCAACGTTGGATTTTGGTTTCTGATTTGTCAAATATATATTTTAAATATTTATTTATTTAAGTAATCCCTACACCAAATGTGGGGCTTGAACTCACTACCCTAAGATCAAGAGTCTCATGCTCTTCTGACTGAGCCAGCCGGGTATCCCCCCCATTTTTTTTGAACATTTTATTTTTTTTTAAAGATTTTATTTATTTGAGAGAGAGAGCGCACAAGCGGGGGTGGGGAGGGGAAGGGGAAGAGGGAGAAGCAGACTCCCCACTGAGCAGGGAGCCCGACGTGGGGCTCGATCCCAGGACCCTGGGATTATGACCCGAGCCAAAGGCAGACTGGAGGAGAAAAAAATGAAGTGGAGGGGAGGAAGGAAAGAGAAAAATGGGCCTGGCACATAGTAGGTGCTCGGGAAACGCACAGACTCGCTGCATGGATTGGGGCAGGAGGGGCAGTAGGCAGACCAGGGAGGGGGCGCTGGCATAGTCCGGATGGAGGTGATGGTGGCCCTGACCAGGGAGGTGTCAGAGAAGAGAGGTATTTAGAAGGTGATGGTGGCCCTGACCAGGGAGGTGTCAGAGAAGAGAGGTATTTAGAAGGTGGGGCCAATAGGATTTGCTGATGGTTGGCTCTGGGGGGAGAGACGGGCATCGAGGGGAACCGGGGTGAAGCACAGGAGGTGCTCCTTTCAGGGGCCGACCCCATGCTTGTAGGACCCTGAGGGGGAGCTCTCCTCCCCTGCAGCTGCCCTGACTCCAGGGTGTTTGGCTTGAGCACCTGAGCAGGAGGCTTGGGGAGGGAGGACACACAAAGCACTGGTGGTCCTCACTGTGGCCCCGGGATCCCTGCCTCCTCTGAGCTATGCTCAAGTGGGTCTGTGTGGGGGGCCGCCTCCTCCACTCATCTGTGGACTAATGTAGCTCATTTTCTCTCATGGACAAGAGTTTTCTTACTCTGACTGATCCTGGTGTGAAAGAGGCTGAGGGGGTGACAGGTTGGGGGGACAGACAGTGAACAAATAAGTAAATCCATGGAGTACCCGTTGGTGATGAACATCAGGAGGAGAACTAGGCAGGGATGGGGATATTGGAGTGCAGGGGTGGGAGTGAGTTGCTCCGCTCAGATAGGCTGAGCAGGGATGGCTTCCCAGAGGCAGTGATGTGGGGAGGATCAGGGCCAGAGCCTAATAAGGCTCAGCAGGTTGTCCTGGCAAAAAAAGGTGAATGGAGACCTCGAGGAAGCATTGTGAAGTTGGGTGAAGCTGGATGCCTGTAATTTGCCCTCAGCTGTGACACCTGAAGGACTTGTTCCGTTCTGAATTGGTAGCTATTTGGAAGGGATGGACATAGCTGGACTTCTAAGCTCCTAGCTAAAGTTCGAGTTTTGTTTAATCCTTGGATGGGGGACTCTTCAAAAACCCAAACCAAACTGACTTAAATAAGAGAGGAGATGTCATAATTCACGAAGCTAAGACATTAGCTTCGGGTACTGTGTGATCTAGGGGCTCTATGTCCATCTCTCAGTCACCCTTTCCATAGGCTTCATTCTTGTGCCTTGTGTGGCTCAGGTGGAGGGTGCGTCAGCAGCACTGGGGTGCTTTACTGCAAAAGGGGGAAATAGAAGCCCGTGGCGAAAGACACAGTGCCTGCCATTGCAGCCCGGGCCGGAGCTTATTTCAAAGAGGGGATATTCCTCTTTGAGGTGGGAGGTGGGGAGGCCTTCGAGTCTCAGTCCTGTGTTCTGCAGTGGAGATTTCTGAAGGACACTTGAGGGCTGCTTCCATGACTCATTCTTGGATGAATTCACTTCACCCAGGTTACATCATATCCCCAGACATCTGCCCTTCATCCTGCATCCTAGGACACTGCCTGCCTGTTCCTTGGGGGGTAGAGAACGGGGTTCCACGGTGGATGCCGTCTTAACAGGGAAATGTCCAAGGCTTACAGAACTCTTCCCACGGGCTTTTCAAGCACACCAAGAGAATTACAAGTTCCTTTTGGGTTTGCACACACGCTCCCGTGGTCCTCCTCCGATGAGATGTTGGGTTTCTGGGTGCATTCATCTTGAAGCTTCTGGCAGTCTGCACGTGAAGTCACCACATGGGCAGTGTTCCTAGCGTTTCTTCCCTGGGTGCTTGTGACTTCCTTGATTTTTAGGTTTCTTAAAAACAAAAAATAAAACAAACCATAGTCGTATTTCCAGACCCCAGCATCTGGTGGCCACTTGTAATTTGGGATGTTTGGAAAAAAAAGTGTTTTGATCATTTTTCACAATTAGACTTTAAAAATGTATCGTTGGGTGTTTCTATGTTAAAAATTTTTTTTTCCTTTTTAAAACATTTTGCAACCAGGCTTCTTTAGGGGTTGCCTTCGTTCTTGCCCTACCCTTCAGATCTGCTTATAAAATTCCTTGTAAAAATGGGTTTTTTTTTCTTCTTCTTCTTCTTCTTTGGTTTGTTCTTTGTTGTTTTGTTCTTAATGTAAATCTACAATGTCATAAGCAGCAGAAAGAGAAAATGAGCTAGAAAAGTGGCTCAGGCCTTTGAAACATTCTCTCATGGACCCTGGTTGGCCAGGAGCTGTTGCTTCTTCGAACACTTGTTATGTGTGATGTTTGGGAATCAGCCTTTTTTTTTTTTTTAAACATATAAAGGACCTTTATGATGTCTTTTAAAAGGAACTCACTGGACAGTTGGGACCAACTTTTGCCTGATTATAAGATTGGTATATTCGGAGGTGTTGTGTAGTCCCATGTCTGGGGTCATTATTACCAGGTTAATTACCAGGTGTCCTTATTACCAGGTTAAAAGAATTCTCTCTGCTCTTCCTCAGGGAGGGCCCAGGGCTAAGGGGATGGGGGGCACCCATCACCCACTACCATGGTGGGGAAGGAGGGCATCCCAAATGGCCTGCTGCTCAGCTTTGCTGGACCTACCCGCCACCAGCGAGGCCCAAGGGAGTGAGTCCCCAGAGGGTCATCAGCATGCGGTGCTCAGTGAGGCTTCTGAGAGGCTCTCAGAGTGTAGGGTGGGGAGCGGGGACCGGGAGGGTCATGGGTCATCGCAGAGATGCTCTGACCCTTTCCAGCGACCTCTTGCCCTTCCCGCCCCTCCTCCCCTTCACCGCCTCCCTACTCCCTTCCCCTTCTTCCCTCCTCCACTCCCCCCCTCCCCACCCAGGCCCTCTGCCTGCAGAATCCTGCTCTTCACCACTTCCCTTTCCACCTGCTCTGCATGGACTGTCTTGGGCCACAGGTGCTGATGTGTCTGCAGGATCCAATCCAGAAGGGGATGAGTTTGCTTCCTCTGAGAACACATGGATTTTAGATTTTGGTAGTTGTTGCTCATTTATCCCATAAAGGGGTCTTAACACTTGCCCTCTCTCTCTGTCTGGAGCCCCCCTGCCCTCCTGCAGCTCCTCAGGCCCCCCAGGAACCATCCTGCCCGTTCTCTTCCTGCTGTGGGACATTCTCCTCAGGATCCGCCTGACCTGGCCCCCCCCCCTCCCCCCCGCTGTTAGGCCTCTTTCCCCTGAAATCCCTTCTCAGGGGGGCCTTCTGTGGCCGCCCTGTCTGAAAAAACCCCATGCCTTCCCCAGCTTTATTCTTCCTGTAACAGCTTTCCCCTCATTTTTTAAAGATTTATTCATTTGTTTGAGAGAGAGTGCGTGCACAAGAGAGAGTGAGCAAGGGGAGGGGCAGAGGGAGAGGGAGAGAATCTCAAGCTGATTCCCCACTGAGTGCCGAGCCTGTGCAGGACTCCATCCCACCCACCAGTTCAAGATCATGACCTGAACCTAAATCAAGAGTCAGATGCTCAACTGACTGAGCCACCCAGGTGCCCCTGGTCGGTTGTATTTGTCTGCTTTTGATAATCTGTCTTCCTTTACTGGAGGTAAATGCTAGGTTTCTCCCGTTCCCTGCATCTCCATTGCCTGGCCCACCCATGGTAGGGGGCTCATAAATATTTGTGGAATGAATTTTGGGGTATGTGCTCAATTCCTTTTTTTTTTTTGCTGGGGACTTGGGGGTTCAAAAACCAAAACTCAGAAGTGCACACATGGGCTTAAAGAAGGATCAAGAGGGGCGATTGGCTGGGGCCTGATTATCAGGGGAGGTAAGATTTTGAAGGTTGACTGTAAAAGCCAAGGGGCTGGCAGTTGAGGTACGTCCTTGTGGCTGCCGAGGGGCTCCGGGTCACGTCCGTGGGATGAGAGGAGGAGCCCCAGAGTTGGATTCCTGAGCTTGCAACTGGCTGGGACATCAGTGCCGCCCTGGTGCCAGGCCCCCCCCTCCCCAAAGGGGTTTGGGGAGCACTGGGCCTCAGTTTCCTAATCTATAAAAAGGGGCTAATCATAGGGTTGTGGAGAGGATTGCATGCAGGAATTTCTGTAAAGCATGTAACTGTAAAGAGTCCAGTATATAATAACTCCTCAATAAATGTTAGGTTGTTATTGCCATCATCATTTTTATTTCTAGACTAGCCTTATATGTGCGTCTTGAACTTTCTTGGGGCACATTTTAATCTTCAGGATTTCCCTTTGCGAAGTCCAAGGTGGATGTGGCCATTCCCGTTTTGTAAATGGGGAAACTGAGTTACTTTGAAGTTCAGTGACTTTTTGCAGGGTTCTGTAGCAAAGCGGTGAACAGTGGCAGCCCCAGCCCTGGCAGGCAGACCACCCATAGGCCGCTCAGTCTTCCATGGGAGTCTAAGTGGGCTGGGCCTTCCCCTTTTGAAGCTAACCTCAAATTAGAAGGGTCCTAGGAGCTGGGGCCTCCTGGTGAGTGGTTGGGTTTCCGGCATCAGGAGTGTGGGAAGTTGGGGAGAGACTTCACGGACATGTGGCTGGGGTATGCGAGTGGTCATGGCCCTGGCAAAGGATGCAGGGTCATTCAAAAGACCTGCCTGGGGGAGGAGGGGGATCCTGCCCTTACAGATGATGGGTTCCCAGCCCTGTCTTCCTTTGGTGCTCTTGGAAGCCTTAGGACCAGGTCCCTTTGGCCCTTGATGGTTTCCCAGGGGTCCAGGGTTTAGAAGATTTCTCCAGGATTGACTCTGAACCCCTCTGCCTTTTGTTCCTTGGAAGCCAGGTCTTTTAACTCCTTATGTAGTTTAGGAAATTAAACTCCTCCATGTAGGCTGTGTGTCCACTGCCTGCCTTTCTCACCAGTGCTCCTTCCTCACTCCTCCCCAGCCTGTGGGCCTTCTTTAGGCCTCCCACAAACAATACTCACTCCTGCCTCAGGGCCTTTGCACCTGATGTTCCCTCTGCTGGAATGTTCTTTCTTAGATTGTCCCATGTCTGTTTCCTTCTCATCCTTGAGGTTGGAGCCCAAGTGGCACCTCCTCAGGCAGGTCTAAGAGAATGGCCTTGGCTCATCTCTGGATCTTCACTTCCCCTAAAGGCTAGGAAAACCAGTTGAAGTTAACAGAGCAAGTGTGGAAGAAGTAGTGGAATCTGGGAGCAATAGTTGTAGCACCCAGGGTTGTAGTGATTAAATGTGTTCATGCATGTAGGACTCTCAAACACGGTTAGCATCCAATAAATGTTAGCTAGTATTTTGTTGTTCTGTTGTTACAACAAACTCATTATCCTTTGGGAATTTGGTCTGTGTGATAAGCGGCCTCCAAGATGGCCCCCACATCCCCATCTCCTATTATTCACACCCTGTATCTTTCTCTCTTGTTGACTGTGGGCTGGACTTAATGAGTCACTTCTGATGAATGGAGTAAGGAGGAGGAGAAAGTGACCTAGACTCTCAGTCATAAAAGGATTGTGGTGGGTGTTCTCTTTCTCTGGGATCACTTGCTCTAGGGAAGTTGGCTGCCATGTTGTGAGGCAGCTTGGTAAGAAGGTAACAGAGGTCTCCAGCCCAAAACTGTGTCAGTGGATCCTCTGGGCTCCAGATGACTGGAGTCCCGACTGGCTGTTCGTCTGTAAACTCATGAGAGACGCGGTGTCAAATTAGCCATATTTGTTACCCTAAAAGTTAATGGCTTAAAATACTAAACATTCATGTCTCACACAGTTTCTGTGGGTCAGGAATTTGGGAGCAGCTTAGCTAGGTAATTCTTTTGGCTCTGGGTCTCCATTGAGGTTGCAGGGAAGCTGCCAGCCAGGTCTGCAGGCTCATCTGATGGTTTGATTGGGGCCAGAGGCTCTGCTTCAAGATGGCGCCCGCACATGGCTGTTGGCTGGACTAGGCCTCCATGTGGGCCTCTCCGTAGGTAGACGTGACAGGTGGCTTCCCCATCCCCCCCAAGTGTGTGGTCCCGAGAGCCATAGGTAAAATCCACAGAACTTTTATGACCTAGTCTTGGAAGTGCCATACCATCTCTTTTACTCTGCTGTATGTAGTCTCTCTTGGTCACAACCCTGATGGAATGTGGGAGAACACTCTACATATACCAGGTGTTGTGAATACCAGGAAATGGTGTTCATTGGGGCTCATCTCAGAGGCTGCTGGTCACACAGCTCTTCTGAGCATTGTTGCTGTGAACCTTGTTGAGAAGTCTCCTGGTACATACGTGCTGGAGGAGTGGAGGTGCTGGGTCATGAAGTCCCCCTCTCTTGTTTTTCTCTTAGTCATATATCTTTTTTTTTTTTTTAAAGATTTTACGTATTTGTTTGAGAGAGAGAGAGAGAGCGTGTGCGCACACACGAGCAAGGGGAGGGGCACAGGGAGAAGCAGACTTTCCGCTGAATGGGGAGTCTGACAGGGGACTCGATCCCAGGACCTTTGAGGTCATGACCTGAGCCAAAGGCAGACGCTTAAATGACTGAGCCACCCAGGTGCCCCTCTTATTCGTATATCTTGGACCTTGTTCTTTACAGTACCTACGGGCTTCCTCATTCTTTTTCACAGCTGCATAGTTTTTCATTCCTTGAATGGACCCTAATTTGTTCAGAATTATTGAAACAGTCCTGCAGTTACTATTCTTGTAGCAATGTTTCTGTGCCTGTGTCTGAGGATGTTCTGTGAATTAGGATGTCCTGTGTATGAGGATGTCGTACGTAAGAGGACGTTCCTAACAGGGGAGGCTTTACCCATATGCAGAAGATCATTTCCCTGCCCTGCCTCCTTGCCTCGAAGAGTTCTGGGGCTCATAGAAACTGCCGTAGACAGAGTGAGGTTCGGCTATGTTCAACTTGAATTTCCTTCCCCACGCATAAATTGTCGATGGAATGTCTCTGTCCTTCAGCCCCTATGTGTTGCTGTAATGAAAAAATAACACCTAACATGAGTTCATTGTAGCTTTCCTAGCAACTTCATAGCAAGGCACGCTCCTCTGAGCTTCATGATAACCCCTGAAGGTTGACCCCTGCCCAGTTTTCAGAAGAGGGGGAGTCCTTCACCCAGGCTCCCACAGTGAATTTGTAGCAGGGTTTGGGTTTGAATGGAGCTCTTATTTATAGCCCTGTGCCCTTTTTGCTGCAGACTCTAGGTGTGGCCGTGAAAAGCCGATCAAGAGGGTGGCGCTGGGGGCACCTGACTTGGGGAGTCTTTTATGTACGAGTTCAGAGAGTTTTTTTTTCTTGGGCCTCCCCGGGGAGCAATGGGGGTGTTAGCTGTAGACCAGTGTATTAGTCTGCTCAGGCTGCTACGACAAAACATCACAGGCTGGGTAGCTTAACCAGGACATTTGTTTGCTCACAGTCTGGGGTCTGGGAAATCCAAGATCAAGGTGTGGGCAGATTCAGTTCTTGGTGAGGATTTCCTTCCCGGTTTGTAGACAGCTGCCTTCAAGCTGTGTCCTCACAGGGCCGAGAGAGAGCGTGCTCTGGTGTCTGTTACTCTTTTTATAAGGACGCTAATCCTCTGCTGGGGACCCCACCCTCGTGACCTCATTTAAACCTAATTACCGCCCAAATGCCCCACCTCTAGATACCATCACGTTGGGGGCTAGGACTTGAGCATATGAATTTGGGGGAGGGTCACGCATTAAGTCCCTAACAACCATGAGTGTGAACCAGTGGCTCGTGGCCCGAGTCTGTGGTGTAGACGTATGCTGTTTGACCAGTAGCTGAGTTAGCTTGGCCAGCACAGGATTTCTGATTTTGAGATAATTTTAGACTTATGGAAAAGTTGCATACAGAACAGAGTTCCTGTACCTCCTTCATCCAACTTCCCCTTAAGTTAACATTTTGTAGAAACGTAGTACAGCGACCAAAACGAAGGAATTAGTCTGGACATAATGCCATTAACTAAACTACAGAATTTACTTGGATTGCACTGATTGTCCCACTCTTTTCTTTTTTCTTCCCAAGATCCCATCCAGGATACCACGTTGCCTTTATGTATTGCACCTCCTCAGTCTGTTCTAGTTTCTGGCGATTCCTCGGTGATTCCTGTGTCTCTCATGACCTTGACACTTGTGAAGAGTACTGGTCAAGTATTTTATAGATTGCCCCTCATTTGGGTTTGAGGTTCTGCATTACTGGGAGGGGCTAGGTCAGGGGTGATGGGTCTTTCTCAGCATGTTGTATCAGGGACCCATTTAGTCAGTATTTCCTACTAATGATATTAACCACGATCACTTGGCTCAGATGGCGAAAGCCAGGATTCTCCACAGTAAAGTTACAATTTTTTCCCTTTATAATTACTAGATTTGGGGGGAGATTCTTTGAGACTGTGGAAATATCTTGCTTTTGCTTCAATTTTCACCCACTAATTTTAGCATCCATGGGTGTATCTTGCCTGTGGCAATTCGTACTGTGATGTTCTAATGGTGAATTTCTATTTTTTCATTCCTTCTATTTTTATTAATTGGAACTTTTCTGTAAGGAAGAATTCTCCCCTATTTACTTATTATTCATTCAGTTATTTATATCAGGATGGACTCATAAATCAGTGCTATCATTATTTATTTTGTCCAAGCGGTTCCAGCTTTGGCCATTGGGAGCTCTTTCCACTTGGCCCCTGTGCCCTTTTGATATGCCTCCATCCTTCTTTTAAAAAGAAATTTTAAAAAATTAATTAGTTAATTTATTTTTATTATTCATTTATTTTAAAAAAAGATTTTATTATTTTATTTGTCAGAGAGAGCATGCACGCACAAGCAGGGGGAGCGGCAGACAGAGGGAGAAGCAGGCTCCCCACTGAGCAAGGAGCCCGATGCAGGACTTGATCCCCTGACCCTGAGGTCATGACCTGAGCTGAAACCAAGAGTCAGACACTCAATTGACTGAGCCATATAGGCGCCCCTGCCTCCATCCTTCTAAAAAAATAAAAATTTCTTTCTCTTGCTTTTTTGCACCACATAGTATTTCAGGCCCATCTTGTATTTTATGTGTCCCAGCCCTGGGATCAGTTAGTTTTCCGAGGAGCTCTGGTTCTTTTTTTTTTTTTTTGGAGGATGGTGTTTAGAAACCTCAATCTGGATGCTCGTGCATGTTACTGTTCCCAGGCTCTGGGGGAGAGAGTGAGGGGACACACGTATACATTTTAATTCGTGCATGCACACACATCTATATGTCTATAGCATTCTCTCTCAATACATCTTTTAAAAAACCCTGAGTTCGTATTGGTACCCAGTGCGAGATTTTTAGAGATTTAAAAAAAATTCATGTACAATAAAAATGACTTTTTGGGGGTGCAGAGTTTTATGAGTTTCAATACACGTATAGAGTCGCGTTCCTACACTACAATCCGGATACAGACCACCAGAAAACTCCTTAGTGTGGCCATTGAGAGATCTCACCACAGGTGCAACCCCTGCCAACCACTCATCTGGCTTCTGTCCCTGTAGTGTTGCCTTTTCCAGAACATGTATATGCCACATGAGTGGAATCACAGCACGCAGCCTTTGAGACGGCCTTCCTTCACTCAGCATGAAGCCTCTGAGATTCACCTGTGTTGTTGTGTGTATCTAGAGCTTGTTCCTTATATTGCTGAGCAGTGTTCCCTTGTTTGCATATTCCAGTTGTTTCATCCATTGGCCTGTTGAAGGACGTACTCATTGTTTTTCACTTTTTGGCAATTATAAATGAAGTAGCCGTAAACAGTTGTGTATAGGTTTTTGTGTGAACGTAAGGATTTCTCTAGCGTAAGTGCCCAGACATGGATGTTTAACTTCATGAGAAACTGCTAAACTGTTTTCCAAAGTTGTTGGACCGTTTCACATTCCTGCCGGCAACATCCGAGACCCTGTGGTTTCCCATTCTTGTCAGCACTTGCTATTGTCAGGTTTTTTTTTTTTTTTTTAAGCCATTCTCATGGAAGTATAGTGATATCCCACTGTGGTTTCATTTCATTTCATTTATATTCCCGAATGTCTGATGATGTTGAATATCTTTTCATGTGTGTATTTTCCATCCGTATATCCTCTCGGGTGAAGTTTATGTCCAGGTCTTGTACCTGTCTTTTATAATTGCTTTCTTCCTTTGGAATTTAGAGTTATATTCTGCATGCAGATCTTCCATCTGCTGTGTTTTTTGCAAATATTTCTCCCAGAGAAAAAATTCTCTTTTCATTTTCTAACAGTGTCTTCTGCAGAGCAACAGTTTAAAATTTTAATTTATCGCTTTTTTCCTCTCCCTGAGCTTGCTTTTGATACCCTGAGAACTTTTTGTTTTAGCTCAGGTCACAAAGATTTTCTCCTATATTTTCTTCTGAGTTTTGTAGTTTTACATTTAGATCTGATCCATCTTGAGCCAGCTTTTGTATAAAGTGTGTAGATTTGGTTGAGGGTCATTAATTTGCATATGACGTCAGTGGTTCCAGCACCATCTGTTGAGAAGACTGTCCTTTCTCCGTTGAAGTGCCTTTGCGTCTTTGTCAGAAATCAGATGGCCGTATATTTGTATGAGTCTGTTTCTGGACTCTTTATTCTGTTCCTTTGACCTAGTGGCTGACCTTTGGCTGGTACCAGACCATCTTGAGAGTAACTTCGTAACTTAGGAGTAATTCTCAAAATTAGTAGTGTGACTCCTCCAACATTGTCCTTTTCAATATCGTATTGGCTCTTCTAGTTTTTTTGCCTTTCCATATACATTTTAGAACGAGCTAGCACAGGGTTTTAAAAGTGGGAAAAATGATCACAAAAATCTAGATTCCCAATTTCACTCGGACAGCAGGAGATCTGGCTGTTTCTGCCCCTGACAGTTGATGGGAGCTGAGTAGCGGCCACCCCTTTAGATGAGCGTCTGTGCTCCCATGAGCCACAGTCCTCCCTGTCTCCCTTTTGCACCACCTGGTCAGCTTCACTCATTCACCCTACCTGTGTGGCTCCTGTGGGCACTGCACTGGGATTGGCAGCTCCTGGGGTAGGCTCCTGGGAGACGTCTCCAGCTGTGGGATCTGCAGTATTGATAATCCTGATGATGACAATGAAGATGGGGCAGCAGTCCAGTCAGAACTGTGTTGTTGGTTCTATCCTCAGCCTTGCTGCCGCTTCTGCTTCTTCTCCTTCCCACCCCTCCTTCTTTTCTTCTTCTCGGCCTTGGTTCTCATCCACAGTCTTTCCTCAGATCTCTGCTGCTATGGCGCACTACTTCATTACGTGCCCATTTTATAGATGAGGAAGCTGAGTCTCAGAGAGGTGAAACTGCAGGCCCAAGGCCTGCATTCAATCAGAGTCCACTGGACGTGGTCCTGGCTGCCTGGAGACTAAGGGCGGAGACCCTGCAGCCTCCAGGTTCTCTGCTTCCCCACCTGGCTCTGTGTTGTCAGGTTTGTTCTGAGATGTTTGTGATGTGGCAGTCAGGAGCCATTTATTTCCCTGCAGGCTCTCTCTGTAGATGATGCAGGGTGGTGGGGGTGGGGTGAATATCCAGCCCAGTGGCCAGCCTCGGGAAGACGGGTTAACAGCTTTCTGTGTTCCCCTGGGGAGCGGGGGGATTCCAGTGAAAGCCGGCACACCCTCCGGGGAATGGTGGGGTGTGGCTGGGCGGGGTGGGGGGGGTTCCCTGGGCCACAAGCTTGAGGCTGGAGAGTTGAACTGGGGACTTGGTGGCTTTTCCAAAGGCAGGCCTCGATTGTGATGATCAGACACTTACTGAGCGCTCTGTGTGGTGCGGTGGGATTTGGTGTCAGAAACTGCAGTTTCCATTTTTTGAAGATTTTATTTATTTATTTGACAGAGAGAGACACAGCGAGAGAGGGAACACAAGCAGGGGGAGTCGGGGAGGGAGAAGCAGGTCTCCCACTGAGCAGGGAGCCCGATGCGGGGCTCGATCCCAGGACCCCGGGATCATGACCTGAGCCGAAGGCAGACGCTTAACAACTGAGCCCCCCAGGCACCCTGCAGTTTCAGGACTATCTTGAGTACCTTCCAGGCAAGTTGCTTCACCTCCCTGTGCCTCAGTGGTTCCCCTGTAACAGGGGCTGTTGATAGTGGCCACCTGACAAGGTCGTGAGGATGAGGTGAGCCAGTGCGGTCGAGTGCCTGCTCCGTCCAGCACGCTCAGTAAACCTTGGCAGCTGTTGTTGCCACTCTTATTAATACTGTAGGAATATTTGCTGAATGGACCAACCCCAGGCCCTTTGTACACCAGGGACAGGGTGATGGCCTGGCACAGTGGTCAGCCTCTCTGACTCTGCCCCTCACTACGTGTGATGCTTTACTTCCTAGGGCCTCAGCTTTCTCATCTGCGAAATGGGGTTAGTACATAATAGCACCCACCTCAGGAGAGGTGTTCAGAGTGTTCTCTGTAAATGCTTGCTGCTCTTATTTTTGTGTGTTAATGCTGAATTCTCATGTGTCCCTCCATGGTAGGCATAGCCTCCCTTCCGGAGAGGACATGGAAAGCCCGGAGAAGCCAAGTGAACCACTCAGGGACCCAGTGCAGGGCAGGGCAGGGCAGGGAAGCCTGGGCCTCCAGTCCTGCAAGCGGTGCCCACTGGACTTGCTGAGGGGCCGTGAGTCACGCTGCTTTAGAGAGGAGCCTGGGAACCCCCTGCCTTGACTCCCCCTCTGAAGCGGTGCCTGGCCTCCGGGCCCCAGCTGCTGGTTGCCATGGAGCCCGGCTGCCATCCCACCCCACCGTTGCTAGACAGGCGTCTGGTTGCCAGGCGCCACCTCCTCAGACACCTTAGCTTTCAGAGAGCCTGTTTCAGGCTGTCTGAGGGGGGCCGGGTCCTTGGGGGCCCAGCTGACCCTGGAACCGTGGAGGTTCACAGTGGCCCTGAGGCTGGGGTCTGGGGTGCCCCAGCCTCTTGTTTCAGTGTCTCAGCATGTTCCTCACTGGACCCCCACGGGAGGCTGGGTAGGGCTTGCGTCTCCATTTTATAGATGGGGACAGATGAGGCCCAGGGAGCCGAGGGGAGGGTCCAGTGGGGGGGTGTGGGGGTTGGTGTCAAGGCTCGGAGCCCTTTGCACTGCCCTGGGAGAAATGGAGCTGCACTCACCCTCCAACCCTGAGGACTTGGATTTTTCCCTGGCTTGTCAGAGCTGCTGAGTGACCCGCCGTGCTTAAATCAGAGTCCCACCTCCTTAGTGTGCCTTTTGGCCAGAGTCCGTGCAACCCGCCTCCGGGGTCACCTTGCCCCGTCCTGCCACTCACCTGTTTGCTCTGCTTCAGCCACCATGGTCTCCTTGCTGTTCCCCAGACACACCACGCAGGCCCCTGCCTCAGGGCCTTTGTACTTGCTTGGGCTGTGTTCTCCCCTGGAATCCTGTGGCTCATTCCTTCCTTTCATCTGTGTCTCAACTGGTTGTCCCCTTAGAGAGGCCTTCCCCTTCCTCCCTCCCTTACCCACTTGAGTTTCTTCATAATGCTTGTATCCAGTGTATCCCCAGGGCCTAGAACAGTGCCTGGCCCTTTGGAGGTGCTAAATTGGAACTTTGTTGAGTGAGTGAATGAATGCATTCACAGTGTTATCAAGGACGCAGAAGTAGTCTGTCCCGGGAGGTGTGAACAAGAAACGGTGTGAGCAAGAGTGTGGTGACTGGCTTGTGGGCCAGCAGGCGCCCTTTCTCCCCAAAGCTGAGGAGAAACTGCCTTCCGGTTCCCTGCCACCCAGTCCTCTCTCCTCTTTCTCGAAGCCCCTGCCGCCCCGCACTGCTGCTTCAGACTAAATTCGGCCTCACTGTGGAAAAACACTCTTGCCCCATGGCAGACTGGGAGGCTGTGCGTTTTCATAGTTCCCGTTCTGAACGGATGGAAAATCCCAGCAGGGACAGCCAGGGCGGCTGGGGGCAGGAGGCCCGCCGGGAGCCGGTGCTGCAGGCCTGTGGTTTTAGCCCTGCGGGGCCCGGCCGCTCCCTGCCCGTCTGGGTCCAGCCTCACACACAAAGCAGCTTTCACCGGGGCTCAGGGGAGGCACGCTGTGTCGGGGGAGGGAGCCGGCAGCTCCCTCTGGGTTTCCAGAGCTTCACAGCACCCCGGCAAGTTGGCACCGTCACCCCCTTTTATAGATGAGGAGACTGAGGCATAGAGGGGTGAAGTCACCAGCTGAAGGCCACACAACAAAAAAGAGGTGGTTCTGGGACTTGAGCCTCACTCTGTCTGACCCCTCGCTTCCACCCCAGAAGCCGTGCTGCCTTCATTCCTGGGCTCTGTCCCTGCCGGCTGCGAAGGGCGAGGGGAGACACTGAGGCGAGTGGAGAATGCACAGAGAGAGGTACCAGTTTTCCTCACCTCCCTAGCTCTTCTCAAGCTCCTCAGCCTCTTGGCCTCAGCTCTGATGTGCCTCCTCCAGGCAGCCTTCCCTGAACGCAGTTGCCTGGGTCCCCTTGCCCAGTCCTGCTTCTGAACGCTCAACACGATTGCACTTGAATCCATATTGTGCAATGATTTGCTAACAGTCTGTCTTCCTTGCCAGACGCGCTTGCATGAAGGCAGAGACTTAAAATGTCCCAAATTGAACTCTTGCTCTACTCCCAACCCCCAAACCACAGTCTTTCCTGTCTCAGTAAAAGTGACCTCCCTCCTGCCAGCATCTCAGACTAGATACCAGGGAGTCAGCCTCCACTCCTCTCTCTCACCCCCTACAAACCCATCCATCAGCAAAGTCCAAGGGCTCTGCCTTCAGAATGCATCTAAGGATCTGACCATTTCTCCGCCTGCCACAGCCCGCCGACCCTGGGCGAGTCCACCGCTGTCTCCCACCCGGGCTGTGGCAGGAGCCTCCCCGCAGGGCTCGCCGCATCCATTCTCTGCACACAGCCAGATGGGCCTCATGGCCACTGCCCCACTAAATGTAGGTGTCAGCCCATATGTCACCTCCTCAGTAAACACTTGCCAAATGAATGCACAAAGATTCTGTCCCAGGAAAGTTACTTCACCTCTCTGTGCCTGGCATGAGGCTCGTGCTTTATATGGTTAGTGACGATCCGGAAAGGGGTTAGCGCGGGGCACGAGGAGGCCAAGGGCGGGGCCTCAGCTCCGCCAGAGGAGGCCTGTGGCAGGATGTGGGAGCCAGATGCCAGGGTGGAAAGCTGGAACTTCATAATTGTTACGGACATTTACGGAGTGCACACTGTGAGCCGGGCCCCGTCCCAGGAAGCACTCTATAGATCTTCCCTTATTTAAGTCGTCATAGTAGCCCTCATGGTAGGTACTGTTTTGCCCATTTTCCAGATGAGTAAAACCGAGGCCAGTGACAGTGGTGGCTTGCCCCTGGACACACAGTTGCTGAGTTGACTTGTTTGATGTCTCCAGACAACTTCTCCCTCTACTTTGGGGCTGCCACACGGCCATCCCTGGCTGCCGCTTCCTCTTTCCTCAGCAAACATGAAATGATTTGTGTCACTGTCACCATTCCTCCTGCCGGATTGTCGACTTCCTTTTCAGCTTGATGCGGTGGGAAGTTCTGCAAAGACAAAAAGGGAACTGGGGCTTCTGTTTGGAGCTTAGTAGAGGATTCTGGGTCCGTGTCTTGTGTCTGGTGGCCAGGGGCAAGATTTGGGACATTGGGATGCCGTCTTCCGACGGCACATCTCGCCCACTGAGGTGTCTGCAGACTCATGCCTTCCTTCAGTCATGAGTCCCCTGCCATATTCCCAAGGGTTTGGCTCCAGCGCTGGGCCCTGGGCTAGGGCATCTCTCCAGCAGGCAAGGTCCAGCAGTGACATTGCGATGTGTGTACCCAGGGTCCCAGGGATGGGGCTGGCCTTAACCACCAGGAATGGCTCTGTCACAGGGTGTAGACTGATGACCCCTCTTGTCCCATTTTGGGGGTGTGGGCACTCTGCTAGGCCATTCCTGTGCCATCTGAGAAACCTGGCCCAGCTTTCCGGAACCCTGATTTTGTTTGGGGATGTGGTTGGACACATCTATAGGAAAATCAAACACAGGCGATAGTAATCATGAAACGTGCTTACTGAGTGCTTGGTACACGCCAGTAAGTGGGCACCCGCCCCAGCACCCGGGGTCCTGCTGAGGATCACATGGGCTCATGGTAATAGAGCACTCAGGACTGTGTCTGGGGACGAGTCAGTTCTCAAAGAACATCAGCCTTGAAGGTCTCACTGTCTGGGCCTCAGTTCCTCTGTGTGCCGGTGGGGCTGCACCCCCGATAAGGCTCGATCTCCATGCCTTTCATGTCATTTGGGGGCAGTGACCTTGTGCAAACCCGTTGGTGGATTGTTTAGCAGACTTATTAGCAGGAGCCTCCCAAACACGATGCCCCTGGGACTGCGGGACCCCCCACTGGTAAATGGAGTCTAAAAAAATCTTCATGTGGGGAGGGGGAGAGATGCTTCTGTAGCCTGGTGTTCATCAGAGCACCGCGTGTGAGAACCCAAGGCTGGAACAAGCCGAAAGTCCGCAGATGGTGAGGGAAACAAGCCACGCCCACTTCTTCAGGCACTGGGGAAAGGGGACACGCCAGACCACCCACAGCCTGTGATGAGAGCCGCCACCTTCAGAACCACGCAGGAGAAGGTCCCGGTGGTGACAAGCCCAGGTATTCGCCATGGGTGCTGCTGCATTTCCAGTTCTCTTATTATGATTGTATCCGTTCTCTTGATGAAAGGCAACTGTACACATTCAAACCAGATCCGACCCAGCCAGTGCTTCCTAAATCTCAGGGCCCATCACACAAGCATATTTAAAAATGCAGATGCCCAGGCCTCTTCCATCCCACTGAATTAGAGCCTCCGAATAGCAGGGCCCAGGAATTGGCTTAGCCTGATCTTGGCTGTTTGTCAGGATCTTCTCTGCTCTCCTCCTCTGAGCAGCTCTCCCTGACCACCTGCTCTGTTCCCGAGTTCTGCAAGCCCTCCAGCCCTTCGGGGTTCTCTGGGCGCTTGTACAAAGGCACAGGTTCCCTGGCTTTCCCCAGACTTCTGGAGCCAGACTAGAACTTCCCTGGGCACCTCCTGGACAAATGCGCCTTTTGAAAAGCTCCTCAGGTAATTTTTACAGCCAGCCTTTGGACCTCAGACCCAGTGACCTAGGGATGGTTCCCATCTGGCTTTTAAAACCAGATTTCTGGTTGTGCCTTTTCAATTGTAAAAGTTAACACATACTCATAACGGAGAATTGAAACAATGCCAAAAATAAGTGAGTGAATCCTATGATTCTGGTTTACCTTCTTGGAGCCGCAAGTAATTTATTGAGCACCTACTATGTTTGTACCAGGTGGCTGGGGATGCAGTAAGTGCACAAGACAGACAAAAACCCTCACCCCCATTGAGTTTACAACAGAGAGACAGCGAAGATACTAAATAAGATACTAAATAAGTTTACAACAGATAGACAGCGAAGATACTAAATAAGATACTAAATAAGTTTACAACAGATAGACAGCGAAGATACTAAATAACCCCTGACTGGGTCAGGGTTGAGGGAGGCTGCTGCAGTGTTAGTGGATGCTAAGTGCTGTGGGAAAAAGAAGCAAGGCAAGGTGTCCTGGGAAGGGTGTGGCAGTCTTAAGTAGGGTGGTCAGGGTGGGCCTTCCTGAGGAGGTGATGTTTGAGCCAGGACCTGAAGGAGGGGAGGAAATGAGTTGGGTGGACACCAGGGGACAGGTACAAAGGCCCTGTGGCAGGAGCCTGCTGGGAGTTTCCCTGGAAGGGCAAAAGGGCTAGTGTGGGAGAGAGGAGAGAGAGGGGAGCCAGAGGGGTTAGGAGCTAGTGATGTCAGGCCTTGAAAGCCACAGTAAGGAGTGTGGTTTTGTCCCGAGAGTGGTCGCTGCTCTTGGAGCGTTTTAAGCAGGGCAGTGACGGTGAGATGGCTGGTGATGTACGGGGCATGCCCAGTGCTGCCGCTCTTGGAGATACCCCATCAATTGTAGGGCGGGCGTTTGTGGGTGTCCTTGTGCCTGTCTGTGGTGGGTGGGGGACACCCATCAAACACCCAGATAGGATCTCCTACAGTATTCAAGGCACATCTCATTCAGGGGAGCCCCCCCCCCCCCCCGCCCCAGGTGCCTTCCCCTCCCCTACCACCCTCGGCCTTTTTGCTTCACAACCTCAGAGCAGACTTCCTGTTCTGGCATCTTCTCGGAAGCCGGGCTGGGGGGCAGTGGTGGAGGGGTGTGTGCGGCTTGTCTCTTTGGCAGTGGGCCCCACAGAAGCCAGGGCTGCGTGGGTGGTGAGGGGGCCCACGTCTGCCCGAAACCAGAGGGGTGTGCTTGCTGTCAGGGCCTCTGAGACCCATGTGTGGGCAAAGGGATGAACTCCTTTCCATCCCTTTGTTGAAAATAATTTTTGGAATAATTTTTATTGTGGTGTAATTACATACATACATGCATAAGTCTTAAGTGCACGTTGCCATGAGTCTACCTGTGCATGAGCACCAGGTGAAGATCTAGAACACTGACTGAGCCCAGAGGTCCCCTCGGGCCCCTTGCCAGTCAGTACCTGGCAAGAAAAAGTGGGGACTTTTGGTTTTGGGGTTAGAAAAGGAGCAACTTTTGTAACCTCTTTATCACAGGTGTATTTTGTCAGTTTCTGGATTTTGTGGAGTGGATTCTGCAGGATGCACCCCATCGTGTCTGCTGCTTTGGCTCGGGCAGTGTGTTTAGGACCCGTGCACGTCGTTGCATGTGTCAGCAGCTTTTCTTCTGATTGCTGAGTTGTACTGCATTGTGTGAACACACCGCAATTTGTTCGGCCATTCTCCTGTTGATGGGCATTTATGATTTTTAAAAAAGTGGAGTTTTTATTGTGTTTCTTTCCCCGTGCTAAGCGCTTTATGGTACATGTAATGTTTTCTTTAATCCTCAAAAGAACCCTCTGAGATAGAGGCTCTAATTTATCCTCTGTTACAGATGTAGAAATGGGGTGCTCAGAGGCTTGTGTAACCTCCCTCCTTTCTTCTCTTAACAAGTCGTTTTTGAGCATCTTATATCTGCCTCATCCCATCCTAAGGGCGGTGGATGCAGCAGTGAACCAGACACACAGAAATCCCTGTCCTCAGGGAACTGGCCCTCCATGGAGGGAAGGACAGCTAGTCAGTGCACAAAATAACGTGTAGATTGTGGTAACTGCAGGCAAGGTTGTTGTACTAGCGAGTGACTGGGTCGGGGTTGCGGGAGGCTGCTGCAGGATGGTCAGAGATAGGGTCTCTGAGGAGGCAACATTTGACCTCTTCTGCACTGTAAAGAGCTGGAGAAAATGTCTTACAGGCTGAGGGAGCATCATGTGCGAAGGTCCTGTGGTGGGAATAAGCCCAGCATGTCTGAGGAGAGGGCAGACCAGCCCATATGACTGGAGTGGTGGGAGACACTCAGTTTCGGGGAAATGTCAGGAACATACGGTGTGGTCTGTATGTTGGGGGTGAGGTTTTCCTTTATCAGGATGCACTGACACATAAAAATAATATCAGTGATGGTAACAGTAAATGCTCACCTCTCATAAGGCCTCCTTCTGGTGTGACGCTGAAGTTGAGGTTCATTATCTGTTTGATCTTCTGAGGTAGGTGTTTGAATCTCCGTTTACAGAAGAGGAAACTGAGGTTTACACTCTTGGGCCTTCCCCAGTGGGCAGGTGGGGACTAGGGCCAGAGCCTCCCCCGCCCTCCTGTTTCCTCCCTCCTTGGGGTCCCTGGGCTGTAGTTGAGTCCCCCAGGGAAGGAGCTGTAGAAAGCCTCACTTGTAAAGTCTCTGGTGACCTGCCACTCTGTGGTGGGGCTGGTTGCTACTGGTTTGGCTGGAAGGTGGTGGGGGCTGGGAGTGGTTAGAGTGGGTGGGCCTGACCCTCCAACTCCAGAGCTGGGGGCCCTTAGGGGTTCTGTTCTGAAATAGGGGTCTGCTACCCCTATTTCACAGATGAGGGAATAGAGGATGGAGCACGGGAGTGGGTTCCCCAGGGTCACGTGGTGAGTCGGTGGTAGGGCTGCATTTGGAACCAAGCCAGCAGGTCCGAGCAGTAGACATTGTGTTGTACCCATTGGGCAGAGGGGAAAACTGAGGCTCAGAGAGGAGGAGTCAGTCTCCCCAATCACCTAGCTAGTGTGCATCATTTCTTGTAATGCTCATTGTGATCCTTGAAGTCGGCGCTACTATCATTACTATTTTACAGATGAGAAAACTGAGCTCCAGGGAAAGGGACATCCCATTCATTCATTCATTCATCAAAAGTGTACTGAATGCCAGGCACTGTGGTGCTAAGTGCTGGGCCTAAAACCATGGCTAAAACAGAGTGAATGAAATAGGAATAAAACTGTGAGTAAGCAAGACCTGTGGGAGCTCTCCATTTGGTGAGGAAGACTGCCATTAATTGAATAATCTCAAAATCGAGGTTAAGTCATAGCTCTGGTGGTGCTAAGAAGGGTATATGGAGGGGCGTCCGGGTGCTGTCAGTTAAGCATCTGACTCTTGGTTTCGGCTCAGGTCATCATCTCAGGGTTGTGAGATGGAGCCCTGTGTTGGGCCATGCACTCAGTGGGGAGTCTGCTTCTCTCTGTCTCCCTCTGCACCCGGCCCCCCCACCCCCCGGCCCATGCTCACTCTCTCTCTCAAATAAATTAAAAGAAAAAAAAAAGAAGCATATATGGAGCTCCTGGAGCCTGTGTGGGTTGTGACCTCAGTGGGAGGATGGGGGAGGTGAATGGTTGTTAACTAGATGAAGGGAGGGAAATGAGTGTTGGAGGTAGAGGGAACAGTATGTGCAAAGGCCCGGGGCGGTGCAAGCTTGGTGTTTTCAGAACAGCCTGAAGAGCCTACAGGCTGGGCTGGCTGCTGCATACTTTGGCGGTAGCAGTGAGGCTGGATTCTACTTTTGGTTGTTATTCTCAGAGCACTGGGGAGCCACTGATGGGCGTGGTGGCATTGATGGAGGGAACTACATTTGCATTTTGTAAAGATTCCCTCTTTTTTTTTTTTTTAAAGATTTTATTTATTTATTTGACAGAGAAAGACAAAGCGAGAGAGGGAACACAAGCGGGGGGAGTGGGAGAGGGAGAAGCAGGCTTCCCGCGGAGCAGGGAGCCCGATGTAGGGCTCGATTCCAGGACCCTGGGATCACGACCTGAGCCGAAGGCAGACACCCAACGACTGAGCCACTGAGGTGCCCCTGTAAAGATCCCCTCTTGACTTGCCTGTTGTCACTCCAGCCAGGGATGTTTAAATGACCTAGGCCTCCCAACTCCTGATCATCCCACCAGGCCACCCTGCTCTCCTACCCCAACTTCTGGACTCAAGAAGCAAAATAGTCCCCTGGGAAAGACTTGATTCTGGAGCTCCATGGGCCTGGGCTCAGTCATGGCTCTGGCCTTTCCTCCCTGCGTGACCTTGAGGAAATGACTCTACTCCGTGATTGCATTTCCTTGTCTGTGAAACAGGGATAGAGCAGTTACCTCCTCCTAGACCCTTGGCGTTGATAAACAGTAAGTACTTAATACATGTCGAACCTCGTTCTCGTGGCCATACTGTACTGGAAGCACCAGCATCACTGAGTTTAGATAACTTGGTGTCCTGAGGTTTCCCTCATCTGATCTTACCAAATGGCTCCTTGCTTTGCAACGTCAGGAACTGAATATAATTGGGTAGCTCAGGATAGTTTATAGTTTTATAAGTATTATAATAATTATCATTATCAGACCATCTGTCCTTAATGAATATTTGCTAATAGAGACCGTGAGTGGTGGAGAAAGAAGTCATTTCACAGCTTACTAATTATAAGACTAATACATAACGTACGAAGTAGGTAGTCATGCTATATAATAATATCTATTGTGTATTCGTAATAATTAACAATGAGGTGTTAGGGCCGTGTCAGCTCTTACTGGAGATGCATGGAGGTTAGTTTTCTTCCCAGCGAGGTGGTTATATTAGTTTCCTTTTGCTGCTGTAACAAATTGCCACGAACTTGGTGGCTCAAAACAACATAGGTTTATTATCTTAGACTTCTGGAGGTCAGAAGGCTGAAATGGGACTTACCGGGCCAACATCAAGTTGTTGTCAGGGCTGTGTTGCCCCTGAGGCTCTAGGGAAGAATCCACTTACTTGCATTTCCGGTTTCTAGACTCGGCCTGTGTTCCTTAGCTTCTGGCCCCTTCCATCCTCAAGGCCAGCGTCAGGCTGCACCACGCTGATGCCGTCTCTCCTGCCTCTCTCTTTCATTTTCCAGGGCCCCTGTGATTACGTTGGGCCCATCTGGATATTCCAGGTTAACCTTCCCATCTCAAGTTCATTAGCTTAATTGCCTCTGCAAGGTCCCTTTTACCATGTAAGGCCACATATTCACAGGTTCGGGGATTAGGACGCAGACATCTCTCGGGGGGCCTTGTTCAGTTGACCACAGTGGTCAAGGGCAGGTAGGGCCTCTCTGTTCTATGGCATCTGCAGGCTCCCTATGCAAGGTCTCTCTGCCTTCCGCTCCCGGGCCCGGAAGGCCAGAGACTGTGCTGGACCGTGCGGACAAGGGTGGCTGCCCTTGTGGAGCAGGATGAGGATGGGGACAGCTTCAATGAAGTGGCCCCAGCATGAGTGGGATGTGGGTGAGTAGCCCCGGAAGCTGAGAGCACAAGACTAGGTCAGAGTGGATGCAGCAGGCCAGTGTCTGGACTCTGATGGCCCAGAGGTCAGATCCCAGCTCTCTCCACCTGGCTATATGTGGTGGGGCTGGCACTTCATCCACTGAGAACCTCGGTCTCCTTTTCTGTAAACTGGGGTGAGGTGGTCTGGGATGAGGCGATGTGCGAGAAGCAGTAGGGATGTAGCCGGCACACCCTAAATTTAAGACACCCCAACTGCATCTGAGTCGCAAATGTCTGTGCCATCGAGGCGGACTCTGCTGTCCACCACCTCTTCCCGAGCCCGAATTCCTTCCCTGGGGTCTGAGTAGGCGCTGGGAAAAACCAACTGGAGGAAACCTCCTTGCAGAGCCCCCGTCCCCGGGGCCGTGCCCTGAGTACCGCTATTTTTACATTCTCTCACTTTTGTGCATTGTTTCCTGACTCTGCAAACACAATCCTTCACAAGCCGGGGCGGTGGGGGTGGGGGGGGGTGGACTCCCTCACCAGCCCCAGGAACAATTGTTTGGGGAGAAGGAAAAAAAAAAAGGCTGCTCTGAGGAAAAAACAAAACCTCTTGAAAGTCATTGTCTTCAGATGTCAAGTGTCAGCCCCTTGGAGGGGAGACCACATTCCACCCATTGTCCTGCCACAGACAGGCACAGGGACCCCAGGACGTCCCGCCGCCCCGCCCTGCATCCTGGGGCCCCTGAGTGACTTGGTTTGCTTTGTCTGGGACATTCCGGCGGGAAATACCACCCAAAGCGGAGCCTGTTCCCAGCCGCCACTGTCCTGGTCACTTGAGGCTTTTCCTCGCAGCTGCCCCCCCCCCCCAATACGGGCCCCTGATCAGCATAGGCTGCTGCTGACAATAAGGGCTGACGCCCGGTTTGTGTTTTCTAGCGCACTTCATCTCAGCTCAAGGTGGGCACTGTGTGTGTGTGTGTAACAGCTTAGTGGGGTATCATTCATGTACCGTATGATTTACCCACCTGAAGTGTGCAATACAGTGGTTTTTAGTATATTCACAGAGGTGTGCAACCATCACCACCATCTAATTTAAGGATATCTTCAGCAGCCCCCAAAAAGAAACTCCATACCCGTCAGCATTCAGTTACTGTGCTTGTATCCCCATTTCACAGGGAGAGAAACTGAGACAACAGAGAGGCTGCCCAGGGTCACGTGGCCAGTAAATGACAGAGCCAGGATCGCACCCACATACTGGCTCTAGGAACGTTTTCTTCACTCTGATGTAATGCAGTGGTTCTCAACTGGGAGACATTTTGTCCCCTAGGGGAAATTGGGCAATGTTTGGGCGCATTTCTTGTCGTCACAACCGAGAGCGGCCTTTGTTACGTTATTCTGCAGGCAGAGGCCAGGGATGCTGCCAAACGTCCTACTGTACACAGGACACCCCCACAACAATGAATTATCTGTTCAAATATCAGCAGTGCTAAGGTTGAGAAGCCCTGCCATAATCCCACTCCGATGGGCCCATTCTTCAGGAAAAAACACTGAGGGGCCCAAAGGAGGGGGAGAAGTTGGGGTCAGGATAGGAAGGATCTCAGACCACGTTGCAGGTCTAGGGGACAAGAACAAGGGGAGAGAAATTCCCAACAGTGTAGAAAAGACTTAGCAGGAATGAGATCTGTGTTCCATTAGTGATGTCTGCCCTGGGTGAGGGTGTGGGGACAGTGGGCTCTCTGTTGCCAGGCCTGCATCTAGGAATGAGATCTCACACGCAAATGCTCCTGGGGCCAAGTAGGAAGATGAGTATAAGCAGCAGGTTGGGTAGTGGGAAACAGTAGCGCCGGCGCTGGATAAAGATGGGAGCCGTCATGCTGGGGCCCTGTGGGCATTTGAGACCTGTGGTCAGCTTTTCCAGAAGAAGCTAGGAACTGGGATTTTAATGGGAAATCTGGTATTCAGACCTAGGCCTGAATTTTCTCAAAGCCCACTGCTGGTCAGACGAAACATGCCTATGGGTCACCCGTTTGAGAGTGAGTCTTAGCTTGATAGCATGCAGGGGGCTCTGCCTGAGTCCTTGTTGAAAGAATGGCAGGTTGTTGGTGAGTTCAGGGAAGATCACAGGTCAGGCCCCAGCCCCGGGGTGGGGGTGGGGGGGTCCTGTGTGGGGAAAAGTGTTGGCTTCCCCTCTGTTGACCCCCCCTCCCCCTATTATTGCATCAGCCTGTTCACAACAGGTTGTAGCAACTTGGTTTTTGCTTCATCTTCAACTTCCTCCATGGTCAGGGATGAGTGGGGCTGGGTGAGAACTGGACACCTTTTTTCAGGGCCTAGGAACTAGGTTGGGCGTAGGGCGAGTCTTTTCTAGGTGATTGATGATTCATCAACTAAACACGTATGGTCTACCACGTGGCAGGCCCAATCCTGGGCTCTGGGGTACAGTGGTCCCCGGACAGACAAACATCATTGCCTTCCTGGAACTGACAGTCTGGTGCACTAGATGAACAATAGGCTGATAAACGGACATGCGTAATATTCACAGTGACAGGTGCTATGGAGAACACAGGACAGGAGCAGGGACAGATATTTTAGTTAGGATGGTCTTGGAAGGACTGAATGTGCCTCAGGGCCTTTGCACTGACAGTTCCCTCTACCTCGAATGCCTTTCCATCAGATATCTGCAAAGCTGCTACTGCACCTCAGTCCCCGAGTATCTGTCTCCTCAAATGCCATCTCATCGGAGAGACTTTCCCGGACCGTGTCTGTGAAATAGCTCCCCCACCCCATCCCTCTGTGTTTCCTGATCGGGCTTTATTGTTGCTCCTAGCACTCATCCGTCACTGCTTTCACATTTTAAAATCCGTGTGTGATTGGTCTTGCCACTGCTCCACGAGGGCGGATTTACTCAGTCACTGATACGTCATTGGCTCCTAGCACAGGACCTGCCCGGTATATAGTAGGTGTGTAGTAAGTGTTGAGTAAATGGGTGGCTGCAGGAACGAGGGAACGCGCCCGGGGCAGGGTCACGTCCTGTGTGTCTGCAGGGCCCAGTTCCGTGCCCGGCGCACACAGGCCCGGGTAACGCTGGTTGGCCTGGAGAAGACTAGGTGGTGGCTTTCTCCCCCGAGAACATAATCATCCCCAGGGTCCTGCTTCCTTTCGTGGCCCAGCCCCGCTCCCCCGGCCCAGAACCCTGGCCGCTTCTTCCGGGTTCTTCCCGGAGGCCTTTGTAGTTGACAAGAGTTTTTACCTGCATCATCTTGCTTAAACCTCAACTGCCTCTTTTTTCAAACAAGGACGTAGAGTCAGAGAAGGAGGGTGACTCACTGAGGCCATGTGGTTGGCAGTCGACGGGGCGGGACGGCGAGGTGTCCCGTTGGTGACGAGGTTGTGACGGCACACTGCAGTTTATAAAGCCTTCCCTCTTTCTCACTCCAGGAGACTTGGAAGCAGGCAGGCAATCACAGAACTGTTTTTATGGAAAAAACAACTATCCTAAGCATTCCTCAGCCACCTCCTCGGACTTCAGCCCCCGACCCCCTTCGAGATGTTGCCGATCACCGACGTAGTTCAGTGTTTTAGCAACCAGGGAGGCCGTCCTGGTGCGGACTGGGGAATGTCAGTCCGGCCTGGAGGGGCCTCTGTTAACCAGCCAGAGTGCCTTCCTTCTTCAAAGGCTTCCCTCCTGCGGACAGGGCCGTTCCAGGTGTTTCCTCCCCTCCTCAGCAAGGCCCTCGACCCTCTTTCTTTTGGAGGCTCCATGGTGGCCCCCCAGCCAGACTCGCCACTCAGCCCTGCAGTCCTGTGCCTGGTGGCTTCGTCTGGCCAGCAGAGCTGCAGGGCCCACCGGAAGTGCCAGGGAATGACCGTGCCCTCCCCGCTGCCCTCCAGGCAGGACCGGTATATAAATGCCCCAGCTCCCTTGCTGCCTCCCTGCCCTGGGGTCGCTCCCTGGCTCTCAGAGGGCCTCAGAGGGCTGGAGCCCCCTTCGCCCACCCTGGCCCCTTGCTTGCTCTTATGCCCTGTACTGGCTGCCCTCCCTGTCCAGGCCCACTTCTCCCCACCCCTGCCTGTGTTTGCTGGAGCACCTCCCAGATTGACTACTTGCGTTCAGATCCTTGTCCCGGCCGGCGTCTGCTTCTGGGGGCCCAGCCTCCTGAGACTCCCGTCATGGCCAGCCTGCTAAAGTATGCCCACAGTCCATGCCCTCTGTGCCGGCTGTATGCCAGCTCCAGGTGGAGCTGCTTGGTGCTTGACATGGTGATGGAGGTTGTGCTTGGTAGACACTTAAATCAAGATTTATTCATTTGACGACACAGTTTTCTTTTTGTATTTGGAGCCAATACTCGGATTTTTTAAAGGTCTCCAGTGTTTTGTTTTTTAAAGATTTTGTTTATTTATTTGAGAGAGGGAGACAGCATGAGAGAGAGTGTGAACATGAGCAGGGGGAAGGGCAGAGGGGGAGGGAGCAGCAGACTCCCTGCTGAGCGGGGAGCCCGATGCGGGGCTCGATCCCAGGACCCCAGCATCATGACCTGAGCCGAAAGCAGATGCTTAGCCCACGGAGCCACCCAGGCGCCCCAAGGTCTCCAGTGTTTCTGACGGTCCGAGAATCAGTGCCTAGACGGCACGGGGAAGGGGCCTACTTCTGATTAATACGGAATTTTAAAAATGCCTGCCCCTTCCATGGTCATTTATTGAGCACTTACTGGGCATCTCTTGTGAGCCTGGTGCTGAGCTGGATCCTGGGGGCTCTCAGCATGGGGGTGGAGGGAGACACAGAGTTGCATTTAATCCTTATGTGAGCACCTTGCAAGACCTCGGGGACTGAGGTGCAGTAGCAGCTTTGCAGATATCTGATGGAAAGGTATTCGAGGTAGAGGGAATTGTCAGTGCAAAGGCCCTGAGGCACATTCAGTCCTTCCAAGACCATCCTAACTAAAATATCTGTCCCTGTGCCCTGTTACCCAGGCACAGAGCCTGGCCAGCTGACTCTAGAGCCCCCATGTGCTGATTTATGCCCTGGTTTCCTTTTCCCTAAAATGGGGATACTCACAGCACACCTTGTCGGATTGTTCTCAAGGACAAACAAGCTGGTCATCGGGTACTTGCAAACCCACTTACTCCTCTGTGCCAGGCAACAGTCGAGGCTTAGGGGTGAATGCTGTGTGAACAAGCCACTTCTTTCCTGGTGTAGATGTGGCAGGCAGTAAATGAGTGACAAGCAAGGAAATAGATACGTGTAGGTGGAGGTGAGTGCTGTAGGGCAGAAAAAGATGGCTAAGGTAGAGCGAATAGAGGGGAAGGATGGGCTTCTGCTGTAAGTGGGGTGGTGGGAGAAGGCCTCTCAGAAGTGACATTTGATTCTAGATGGGAATGAATTGAGTGAGGAAGGGGCCCTGCAGATATCTGGAGACAGTCTTCTAGACAAAGGGAACAGCAAGTGCAAAGGCCCTGAGGTGGGATGGTGCTTGGTATGTTCATGGAACAGTATGGAGGCCTCAACTGTAGCTTATTTTTAGTACTTATAAGAAGATATTTGTCTGTTAAAGATACAGTATGATGTAACATTATTTGTGCTGTTTTATATAATGACACAAATTTTATATACATATGCAGAATTTATAATGTTCTGTGTGAGCTGTGACGTGAAGGAAAAAGTGTGAAGTTGCGGAAGGAATGTTATTTTCTCTCAGTCCTATCTGGTATATCTGTGACTGAATATGTAACTGACTGTGACGTCTCAAATCTGCAATTTGGGTATTTTGGGAAAGTTGTTCTGGGCAGTGGCTTTCTGCTCCTGGCACGGGCCCCACAAAAAGGGGCGAGAATGGAGGGCAGGAGGTTTTGCTCTCAGCCTGGGTGGTGGCAGGGGCTGTGGATGAGGGAAGGTCTCTCTCTCTCGTGGGCTGTGGGAGTGCCAGGCCAGCTCGTCGGGGGCTGGCCGAGATGGGCACCTTCCTGGGGGGCCTTGTGGCTTCCAGAGTCAACACAGAGGAGGAGGGGTGGGCAGCTCAGAGGCTCAGGGCAGAAGGAAAGCCTTCTCATCTCATATTTGCCTGGTTCCTGCTCTCTGCCGGCGGGCACTGCCCCGTCCACACGGCAACACACGCCGTTCAGGAGGAGAATGCCGACTAGCCTCCTTGATGCTGAAGAAGTGATAACTTGGGTGGGCAGGAGGGCCTGGTTTGTTTAGCAACCTCTCCTGTCCAAAAAAAAAAAAAAGGGAAAAACATACATTTATGCTAGAGAATGACTTGTGATTTGAAAGTGGCATGCTCATTTTGGAAACATGGGAAAAAACAGAAACAAAGAAAGAAGAAAATTAAAATGACTTGTAATTCCACTCTCAGAATTAGGTTCCACGGCTAGCGATAAAACCCAAGTAAGAGTGCCTTCAATGAGACGGAAGTTTTCTTTCTTACTGAATTATTATAGGCAGCCCGGGGCAGATACACTGAGGAACGTAAGCTTCTCTGTTGCCGCTCCATCTTCTTCAGTATGGATTCCACTTCATGGTACAAGGTGGCTGCTTGACCTCCAGGCATCACATTGGTTATCCAATCAGTAGGAAGGAGGTATAGCTGAAAAGAATCCCCACCTGTTCTTCCCATCCCCGGGGATACCTCCAAGATGTCGTACATGGTACGTGTACTTACAGCCCCTAGCCCAAACTTAGTCACACGGCCATACCTAGCTGTAAAGGAAGCTGGGAAATAGTCTTTATTCTAAAATCTTGGATTCTATTTCTAAAGGAAAAGGTGAGACCAGATATTGGGGGACAGCTAGTAATCTCAGCCATATTCTCACACAGTTTAGGTTCTTTCCTTCCACACTTCTTTTTCTGTGCCTATGTAGAGATGATTTATTTAACCAAAAATGAGATTATATTTTATGTATTCTGTAACTTGTCCCCCGCCCCCCCACCATTAGGGATCCATCAGCAGCCTTTGTCCATACCGTGAAATGGACTTCTGAAAAACCATTTCTAGCATGATCATCCTTTGTGGAGATGGACAATTTATTTAACTAAACCCCAAGTGATAGAATTATAAATCAGATGCTGAAGTTATATCTCGATGTCATGTGTGAGATTTATTTTTCACTGTGGCATAAATGCCCAGAACTTGCACGGATAGAGCATAGGACTTGGGCATTCGAAGGAGTCAGTGGACCTTTGAGGGGTCTCCCCGAACTCTGGCCTGTGCTGGGAGCAGGCCATGCAACCCCCACTCTGCTGCTGATATTACTATTTTATTGTTACTGCTTGGACTCGAGGGCCCTGCTCTTCTGTGACACGCTGCTACCCTGGGCACCCGGCCACCCAGACCATGTGGGGGGATGGGCCCCCCTTTCTCTGTCCTTGCTGTAGTCTGGGGCTTCCCTGCCCCCCAGCTCCCCTCACTCCTGACCGGTCCCCTGGCCCTCTCCGGTTTCACCATATGTCTGGTGAGGTCACCCTAGCCACGGCAGGGATGTCCTTGGGGGCAGCTGAGCCCGCCCACCCCCCTCAGTGATCAGGTTGCTGGCCTCAGTCTCAGAGAGCGACTTCGAGGCCTCTTTCTATCCTTTTTCTCTCCAGGGAGAGATTTGTCCTCCCCAGGCTGTGGCTGCAGGTTCCAGACAGATGGCAGCTCCCCAGAGACACTCCGAAGGACAGCTGCTACCTGTTTTATGCTCACGTGGTTTGTTGTCTGCAGTTACTCACTGAGGATGTGTGTGTGTGTGTGGAGGGGTAGGCTGAGGACTCATCATCAGACCAAACTGCCTGGGTTCGAGGCCCAGCTCTGCCACTCGCTAGCTGGGTGGCTTTGGGTAAGCTCTTCACTGCGCTGGGCCTCAGTTCCATCCTCTGTAAAATGGGCACAGCCATAATAGGACCTTCCTGCTATGATTACCTGAGGATTAAAACGCTTAGCGCAGCACCTGGCGCATAATAGGGCCCCAAGATGTAAGGGATGGTAATAACAAACAGTAGTAAATGTTTTATTATTACTATTATTACTGTTATTATTCCAGTACTCCCAATTCTGTACCGGTTACTTCTAGAGCCTCTTCTGGGCCCCCCTTCCTCAGTTTCTCTCCCCGTCCCACCTCTCCTCCACACCTTTGCTGAGCACCTGCTGTGGGCTAAGGAGCCGGCAGTGAATGAAACCGCCTTCTGCCCTGAGACCGCTCCCACTCTGCGGGGGCGATGCTCCCAGACAGTGAGGTACACACATAACTCCGTCGATGAGGCCACTGCCGACAGTGATCGATTCTGGGAAGGGTGACAGGGTTCGGATGGCTGTGGGGAATGTGGCAAGACCCTCCTTTCTCTGGGTCTAAGAGGAGACCTCCCTGAGGGGGGGTCTCCCGTGCTAGTTGAATGTCTGGGAAGAAGGCTCCCTAGGCCCAGAGAAACCACCACAGAGGTCTGGGCGGGGACAGGCTCGCTGTGTTCCCGGGACAAAAGGAGACCAGCTCCTGTAGCTGAGCGAGGGGTGGGAGGAGCCCTCATCCTGCAGCATCTTATCTTTCTGGGTTTTAGTAAGCGCCTCTTCTAAGGCATGGGTTACTCTCCCTTGGCGCTACTGACATTTGGGGCCAGATACATCTCTGTGGGGCCCGTCCCGGGCCTTGCGGGATGGTTAGCAGCATCCGTGATCTCTACGCAGTAGCACTCCCCTCCCTGTGGTGACAACCCCAGGAACCTGCAGACATTGTCCTCTCTTCCGGAAGGCACGATTACCTCTGAGTTGGGAACCACTACTCCAAGGCAAGGTGGGGCAGGTGTGAGCCCGCCATTAGGACACCTGGTTCTTTTTTTTTTTTTTTTTAAGATTTTATTTATTTATTTGACAAGAGAGAGACACAGCGAGAGAGGGAACACAAGCAGGGGCAGAGGGAGAGGGAGAAGCAGGCCTCCCGCGGAGCAGGGAGCCCGATGCGGGGCTTGATCCCAGGACCCTGGGATCATGACCTGAGCCGAAGGCAGACGCTTAACTATTGAGCCACCCAGGAGCCCCAGGATACCTGGTTCTGATCTGTGTTTTATCACTAACCTTTTGCTTGACCTCAGATGAGTGCCTCTCGTGCTCCCCGGTTTCCTCCGTGCAGTAGGAGCTCTCTGGAGATGGCAAACACACAGCCCTGCTAGCCCCGCCATTGCCATAGCTGTGGTGGAAATCACTAATCAATCATGTTGTGTCTGGGAGCCCTGGAGACACTTGGGCCCAATGAGCAGCCTCTGTGGTCCCGTCTGAGCAGCAAGCGGGAGTCACACAGTCCTGGGCTCAGGTTTGGCTCTGTTGACTTCTGGCTAGATGACTTCCTCTAGGTTACTCACCCTCTGGGCCTCAGTTTTTCTTATTTGTAGAATGGGACCAAAATACCTACCCCGAAAGCTGATTGTGGGGTTCAAAATGAACTAATGATGGGACCGTGTGAGTCTCAGCACATGTTTGTTACATGAAAGAATGAGAGCACGTGGATCTTGTCCCAGGTGTGGAGTCGTGGGGACTCTCATCCGCTGCTGGTTGGAGTGTATGTGGGTGCGATCATGTCAGAGCTGTTTGGCGTTAACTAGTCAAGTTGAACATGTCTCTAACATCTGGCCAACCATTCCACACCTGGTACACATCTGGAGGGACTTGCGTGCTTGTACCTCAGGAGATCTAGGTGTACATTTGGAGGATCTGGAGCACCTGGGCCCCACGGACCTGCTACTCATTGTAGCATTGTTAATCGGAAGGACATTTGAAACAACCTAAACTTCTGCCTCATGATCGTGGGTGCTATACTTTTTAAGTATTCAGCAACAAAGTGAACAACTTGAGATCTTAGTGTGGGTGGGGTGCCCAGAAGCAGATCCAGAGACTGATTCAGGGGGGAGGAGTTTCTTTGGGAGGAAGCACCGAGGGACCACCAATAGCCAAGTGAGGGACTGAGGTAGGGGACGGAAGGTGGCCACGCAAGGTGTGTCGTCAAGCAGGTTGCCACTGTGGGCCACTGGGGAAGTGGCATGGGTCATGCGCCTCAGGCTTCTCATCTGTCTGCCTGGCCTGCCCTGCCCTGGGAGGGGGCCCTCAGGCTCCGAGAAGGGGGGGCCGGCAGCTGGAAGGGGTGCTGGCGTGCACCCCAGGGGTAAGGACTCAGGGACGTGGGTGGGGTCCGGGTGACAGGTGCTGCCAGGCACGCGTAACAATGTGGATGAATGTGGAAGTAAACACGCAGAACAGTGTTCTTTATTGCTTGTCCGTTCACATGTGCATGGTAAGTGGGCACCATATCCAGGACGGGGGCAGGGGTGCCTTGCGGGAGGGCAGGTGCTTAGGTGGGTCACCTCTTTCTGTGGTGATTCATTTCTTCTTGTTCTTCACTGAGGTTTGATATTCACACGGTACACGGATAAAGTACACCCCGAGGAGGCTTTGCATATGCATTGGCCTGTGTAACCACTGCTCAGATCAAGTAATAGAACATTCCCAGCACCTCCCAGGGCTCCCTTGTGCCCCTTCCCAGGCTGCACCTCCCCCAGATTTGATGAATTTCTTTTAGAGAATGGTTTAAAGCAAATTTGGGATAATGCTAAGATTTGCCAACGCTGAGTTTGTGGGTGTTGGTTGGGTTTTTCTCTATCCTTTTCTAAATCCTTTACGTATTCCATCATTATCGTCACCAAAAGCAGAGGGGGGACTTGGGCAGGTGTGGGGGCCGGCAGCACCGACCGACAGAGATTGCGGGGCCAAAGCAGAGTCTCAGGCAGCCCTGGGAATCCTGAGAATGGCCTCATCTCTAAGGGAGGTTCCCAAGACAGAGCTGCTTTTGGCCGAGTGTTCCAGAGCTGTCAAGGCTTGGACCCGGAGTTGCCCCCGAGGGTCATTCTAACCATGCCGCCTGCACGGAGGGTATTGGCACCGCCTGGAAAAGCCGGTCGTGCCTTGGGCCGCGCAAGGGCTGGGCCCAGAGCCCCTGCCTACCCATTCTTTCCGGGTCATGAGCTGCCCATTGTGCCCATCATGCCGGCCTGTTTGTGGCTCCTCTGTGGGTGGCCCGAGCCTGTCATTGTCCCAGGACAATAGCGGTGGCTTTGCTTGCTCGAGGAAACCAGGACAGGAAGCCCCGATCTAGGCCAGCACTCCCAGCTTCCTGCTGTCCCCAGCGGTGCTGGGCTAGCGGGCCTTTGTCTCCCTCCTGATCAGGAGGCTGGAGGCCGGCCTTCCCGGCAGTGCCACTGCCCAGCTGAGGCATCCTCCAGGAGCTCCTGTCCCCTGGCCCCGTGGCCCTTTAAAAGGAAAGGTCAGCAAGCTTCCAGCAGGCCCCTGCTGTGTGCCAGGCACTCCTGTAGGCCCTGGGGGTATAGCTGGGAAGAGAGGCAAGCCCCTGCCCGCACGGAGCTTCCATTCACTTTATCCTATTACATTCTGAAAGGTAGGGCGGTATTGCTATGATCCCCCTATTTGGGAATCGTAAACTGAGACTCAGAGAGGCTAATGCATTTTCCTGAGGTTACACAGCAGGAAAGAGGAGGATCTCTGGTTTAAACACAAACTGTCAGTTTTTCCAGACCTGGCCTTTATTGTTGGATTGGGGTAAAGGTTTCATTCCAACCATGCTCCCTTCTTATCTTGGCTGATGTAGATTGCCTAACCTCACTCTTTTCTTTTCTCTCTCTTTTTTTTAAAGATTTATTTATTTGACAGAGAGAGAGACACACAGCAAGAGAGGGAACACAAGCAGGGGGAGTGGGAGAGGGAGAAGCAGGCTTCCCGTGGAGCAGGGAACCCGATGCAGGGCTCGACCCCAGGACCCTGGGATCATGACCTGAGCCGAAGGCAGACGCTTAACGACTGAGCCACCCAGGCGCCCTGTCAAATGGACTTTTAATGCAAGATGGGAAGGTGGGGAGTGTATGAAGACAAGGAGGGCTTCCTGGAGGAGGTGACATTTGAACTAAGGCCTGAAGGATGAGAAGGATGGCGGAGCTGGGGAGAATACCTGCTAGTAAGAGCAGCATGTGCGGAGGTCCTGAGGCAGGAATGTCTCCTGGCAGATGGAAGAAATAGAATGATGGTGGGGCTGAAGATTGTTGAGGTGTGGAGTGATGTGGTGCTGGAAGGTGTGGTGAGAGATTAACTAGGACAAGATCATGGGGGGCTTTATGGGCTGCGGAAGGATTCTTTGTTGTTGTTGTTGTTGTTTTGTTTCGTTTTTGTTTTTAAGCATAGTTGGAAGCCATGGAGAATTTTAAGCTGTGGATTGACAGGATCTGATTTACATATTTAATAGGATTCCTCTGGTTGTGTGTGGAGAAAGGACTTTGGGGGCAATGAGGGGGAACAGGGAGGAGGTGATTGCATTAGTCTAGGCGGGAGAAGATGGTGCCTTGGACTGGGGCAAGGGTGGCCATGGAGGTGGAGAGAAGAGGTTGGATTTTTTTTTTTTTTAAAGATATATTTATTTATTTGAGAGAGACAGAGAGACAGAGAGGGTGCATGCTCAAGCAGGGGGAAGGGCAGAGGGAGAGTGAGAATCTTCAGGCAGATTCCCCGCCCAGCGTGGAGCCTGACACGGGGCTCGATCCCATGACCCATGAGATCATGACCTGAGCGGAAACCAAGAGTCGGATGCCCAACTCACTGAGCCACCCAGGCGCCCCCAAGGTTGGATTTTTAATACCTGTTGAAGGTGAAGCTGATAGAATTTGCTGATGGATAGAAGTGGGGTGCCAGAGAAAGAGGGGCGTGGAGGGTGACTGGGACAACTGGGGGGTTTTGGCTGGAGCTGCCGGCAGCCAGCGGTGCCGGGTGGTGTGGGTTGGGAGGGGGGATCAGGAACTAGGTTTTGGATGCCCCTCGGCATCCAGGTGGAATATGTGGAGTCTTCAGGGGAGAAGTCCAGGCTGGGGACTTAAACATGGGCCGAGGGGACTGGTGGGGATGGCTGTGCCTGGCTGTGTGTCCTCGGCTTTCCTCCCCATGACCCACTGCGTGAGGCACCAGCGCACCGCCTCCTAGGAGGGCAGAGTCTGCGGTGGCCGGCGCCCCGCGACAGCCACCGACATCGCTTGGGTGATGGAAAAGGATCTGACAGCCATCTGTGGAAGGCCAGCCTCCTCTTGGCCTGCCTGCCCCTGCTTTCCTCCATCCTGGGCTGTCCCCTCTGTCTCCCCGCCACTCGGAGATCTCCCCAGACAAGCATGGGCACGGGAGACACACTCTTAATTAACCAGCAGCCGGGCTCTGTGGCGGGGACAGCGTGCAGATCCCCATCGCTGTAATCAGCTGTGGCAGGGAGGGCAGCCGATGGGCCACCGCAGCTCCTCGTGGCCCTGTGGCCGTGACAGGCCCGTGAAGTCATTTTCACAGGGGATGTCCTAGAGCTGATGCCAGGTCAGCTTGGGTCCAGGTCCTCAAGTGGGGGCAGACCAGTCAGAGTTTGCTGTGTGGGACAGGCCTCAGTCTCCCTCGGGTGCATCTCCCCCCCGCCTCCCCGCCACGTTCTTGTCAGTAGATTTTCTGATGCCTGCTCCGTCCCACCCACACGGGGGCCAGGCCACCATCATTTGTCATTTCTCAGCGCAGCTGCACCCCTCCATTCTGGTGCCCCTGCTGTCATGCTCGACCCCTAAAATCCAGTTCCTCACAAAAACCACCAATATTTTGCCAATATTTAAAAACTGGGAGACTTTGCTTAAAAAAAAAAAAATCTTAATCTCTGGCTTCTATTGAAAAAAATCCCAGAACATCTGGTGGTACTGGGCCCGCCGGCTTCCCACCTGACTGCACTTGGAGGGGAGAAGCAGCCATCCCCCTTGGGTGGGACGTGTTTGCCAGCTCCCCGCGGTCCCCAGCACCTCCGTCCCTTCATCGTTGTCTGTCACATTGCAGAGGACAGAGATGACGTCTCTGTTCTGAGCCCCTGAGAAAAGTGGCAGGACAGCTGGGGTCCGTCCATGCAGCAGGGTCCTGGGCAGCTATGAAAAAGAATGAAGATGCTCCCCGTGAAGGAAAGGAATGATCTCTAAACTAGGATTAAGTGGGAAAAGCAGGTGCCGCATGTCCTGGGTATGCTGCTATTTTTCTGGTGTGTAAAAAAGGGGAAAAATAAGAATACGTGTGCGTGTGTGCGTATGTGTATAAGTATATAGATCCCCGTTTGTTAGTTTTGCATGAAGATTCTCTGGAAGGTTGCCCAAGACACTAGGAGCTGTGGTTCCCCTGGGAGGTGGGGAGGGGCTAGATACCCTGGGGCCCGGGGTGTAGGAGAGAGGCTTTTCGTATTTTTGACTCTTTATATTTTTGACTTTTGAACCATTTGAATGTGTTATTATTTAGAAGTTAAATTTTTGGAAAAGGGCGGGGGAAAGAAGGGAAATGAATTATGGCCTGAGAGAGACCCGTGGGTGAGGAAGCAGATGGGAGTGTGTCTCCCTGAGGGTAAGAAGGCTTTGCCGTGTTCCTGCACAGGGCCTGGGGGGTAAGACTTGCTCAGTAAACATTTGCTGCCCGGATGGGGGGGAGGGGTATTCCAGTGTGTTTAATGCAGAAGCTAGGTAGGTTTTTCCTTATTCCCTGCCCACGTCCCTGGACCATGGTGTCTCCTGTGTCCATCCTAGGTGGCATTGGAACTTGTGGCCCTCCTTTTTGGGCCATCCCCGGGAGATCAGAGGCCTGGATGCTCACCTCTCCTTGCTTCTCTTCCTCTAGGCATTCCTGCATCGCATCCGGCAGAACGTGGCGGACTCAGTCGAGAAGGGCCTCACCGAGGAGAACGTCAAGGTGTGGACTGCTGGCTAGCCCCTTTGCAGACTGTCCTTGCTCCTCCAGGGGCGAGGCTCAGAGGGCAGAGTGGGAGGCGCACCCACCCTGCTGACCGCTGGCTTTGCCTTCCCACAGCTTGCTCCCTGCAGCCCCCGGGGGCTCTGTGCTTGGCGGACGTCAGGAGGACTCAGCCAACTCAAGGCTGTGTCTCCTTGCTCACCACGGCCATCCTGGCTTCCAGCCTTCTCTGTGCCAGACCCCCTGGCGTGGAGCCAGTGGAAAATCCCTTCCCAAGCGCCCCTGGGAGCCTTGGCACCTCCAGCTGCCCTCTTGGCAGCCCTGGCCTGTGCCCCTGCACTGGGCAGTGAGTGTCGAGGCAGAGCGGTTGAGTAATTGGGTCCGGCCTTCGCCTTGGCTGTGGCTCTGGGGAGTTTCGGGAGGACGTCAATAGGCCCTCTGTGTGCATGGCGGAGGCCCCTGCACTCCCCAGGCCTGGCTTTCTAGCGTGACCTCACTCTCTGGGAAGCTGCCTTTAGTTCTTGGGGCTCCGTGGTCCCGGTCCAAGGGGAGAGCGGGGGGCAGCGTGGGGTGGGTGTCAGAAATGCCTGACTTGTGTAGCACATGAAGGACTTGGTCCAACAGGATGTTCTCCCCACATGTCTCGGTTAGTCTGGACAGGAACCTTACAGTGGATAATCCTGAGTCTAGTTTTTTGGGTAAGAAAGCTAAGGCTTTAGATGTAAAGAGACCCGCTCAGGTCTCACTGCCTGGCTGGTGGTCCCTGACAGCGCTGGGATTTAAGTATTTTATGCATGCATGTATTCTTCGTTCAGCAAATACTTACTGAGGACCTGCTGTTTATTTATTATGTGTATTTCTCACAATTTATTTCTTTACTGCAATTTAAAAATTATTAGAATTTTGAATTGTAACTCATTATAGTTTTTTAAAAAATTCCTTTTTTAATGAGCTAGGACTCCTTTTTTAATGAGTAAAGGGTGCATCCTAAGTGTCAAACGTGAAGCAGTTTCACATATGAACACGCCTATGAACACAACCGCAATGAAGATGGAGCATTTCCTGCCCCCGCGGGCTCCTCTGTGTCCCCCTCCCCGTAAATGCCCACTCCCCAAAGATGAACCACTGATTAGTTTTGCCTGTTTGTGAATTGTTTATAAAAGTGAGCTCTTTCACATCTAGTGCCTTTTGCTCACTGGTATGTGTGTGAGATTTGCCCACGTTGTTATGTGTGGCTATGATTCAGTCTCTTTAATTGCTGGGTTGTAATCCATAGTACAAATGTCCCATAATTTACCATCCGTTCTTCTGTCGACAGATATTTGAGTTATTTCCAATTCTGGGCTTTTATGACCATTCTTATATATGCCTTTCAGTGGACACAGGCTCTCATTTCTTTTGGGAGACAGATACTTATTTTGAAATTTTGCAGCCGTCCATTGAAGGAGGTACGGCAGTAGATCTATCCTGTCTGTCTTTAACATAAGCCGATTTAACCATGTGAACTGCAAAGGGTGAGAGAGAGAAACATTACCAGATAGTGCAGGTGGTTCTTCCAGCCACCTCCCTGATGAGTGTCCCCCAGGGGGAGGCAGAGGTGGAGGACACTCCTGGCTCTTTCACAGAGCAGCCTTGGAGGAATGGTCTCCACCCCTCTGCCTTCCCTGCCCACCCTCAGGCCATCTCCCTCTGCTGACTCATTCCAAAGGTCCGTGGGGTTGGTCTTCATTCCTTGAGGTCTTTGACTCAGATGTCACCTTCTCAGAGTGACTATCCCTGGCCCTCTACCTGGCCCTGGGACTCTCTTCCTATTTTACTTTTGTCTTTAGTACTTCTGACCCCCCCCCCCCAACACTCTGTTTTGGTTCTTTGTTGTCTGTCCCCATCCATTAGAATGTCACCTCCATGGAGGCATGCACTTGTTTGTTCCCTGCTGTGTCCCCCTGGGCCTCTAACTGTGCTTGGCACACAGCAGGTGCTCAGTCAGTATTTGCTGAAGGAATGAACGAGTTAGAAACCCTAGAGGGAACCAGAAACCTGTATAACACTGGGTTACCCCTGCTGCGAGCCCCAGTGGGATGGGTCGGGGGAGGGATTCCATTGTATTGTGTTCTAGTTTTTGAACCATGTGGGTACCTTCTTCAAAATTAAATTAAAAAAATGCACCTCTTTTTTAAAAAAGAAGGAGAAAAGAATTTATGCAGTTCAAAAGGACCTTAAGTAAGTAAATGAAAGTCTTCCTAGTTTTCTTTCCCAGAGATCCCTGCAGTTACCAGCTTGACTCTACATTCAGATAGTCTCTGCTTTTGCCTGCCTAGAGAGGAATGGACTTTTTTTTTTTTAAATTTAAATTTAAATTTAAATTTATTTTTTTAAAAGATTTTATTTATTTGTGGGGGGCGGAGAGCATGAGCTCAGGGGGGGCAGAGGGAGAGGAAGAAGCAGACTCCCCAGTGAGCAGGGAGCCTGACACCGGGCTCGATCCCAGGGCCCTGAGATCATGACCTGAGCTGAAGGCAGATGCTTAACTGACTGAGTCACCCAGGCGCCCCCATCCTTTTTTTTTGTAAACACAAATGGGCCCATGCTGGAATCTTGCTTGGCACCATGATTTTTTCCCCCTCACTTAATAATGTATATTCAGGATCATTCCTGGATTCCATATCCATATATACAGAGCTGCAGGTTCTTTTTATAGGCTGCATAGTATTTCGGCATGTAGAATTTATTTAATTATAACCAGTCCAGTTTATTTAACTATTTGATGACTCTCCCTTTGGACATTTGCCTTTTTCCCCAGTTTTTTTGCTTTTGCAAATAAGGCTGTCATATGTCCTCGTCTATCCACCAGGCTCTTCACCTTGGCATTATTAACACTTCGGGCTGGATAATTCTTTGCTGTGGGGGCTGTCTGTGTATTGTAAGGTGTTTAATAGCATCCCTAGCCTCTACCTAGGAGATGCTGGTAGCATCCTTCCCCACCATTTGTGATGACCACAGATGTCCCTAGACATTGGCAGACGTCCCTTGGGGGACACAATTGTCCCTGTTTGGAGACCACTGATTGACAGGCTGAATTCTAAAATGTAGAATTGCTGGGTCAGATTGTATGTGCATTTCAAACTGTAGATTCATATGGGGAAAAAGGCCCTCATATTACATATTGTGCAAGTTTACACAGCATATTTTGGACATCTTTCCCTACCGTATTTTCTTCTGCCACATCATTTAATAGGTGCGTGGAAGTACCCTCATTGTTTTAAAAATCAGCCTTATGATTGGACATGCTGGTTGTCTAGCCATGATGAAAACTGTGATGAATGTCTTAATATAAAATTCTCTGCATGCTGAGTGTGAACTTCAGTTCTGCTGCTTCCTGGACTATGTGACCTTGAGAATGTTAATATACTTTGTGTCCCTGCTCTTCATCTATAAATGGGGAATGACAGTAGTCTCTACCTCATGGGGTTACAGTGAGCATTAGGTGCCATAAATGCGCGTAAAGTTCTTAGCACAGGATTAGGCATTAATCCCGCGTAATAAACGTTGGCCATATTTTGTTTTAGCATTACTTTTACTAGGGGGAAACTGGCTCCAGTGTATCAGAGTGCCTGTTGCATCATTATATACTCATCCGCACTGGGGGTTATGTTTTTTTTGTTTTGTTTTGTTTTTGCTTGATTTTGCTCTCCCCCTATGCCTTGATTAACGTGATCCTTGGGCCTCCCTTTTCCCCATAGGTCCTGTTCTCAAACATCGAAGACATCTTGGAAGTTCATAAGGATTTCTTGGCAGCCTTGGAGTACTGTTTACATCCTGAGCCTCAGTCTCAGCATGAACTTGGGAATGTTTTCTTAAAATTCGTGAGTACAATGCCCCAGCCCCTGTCGGAGGCTGTGGCTTTGGGGAAGTGGGTTTCTTCCCCAGCTCCCCCAGGCAGACCTGTCTGGGACATGGAGTGGCAGGTGGCAGACAGGCCCAGCCTCTGCCCCCAGGAGCAATGGGAAGCAGTGCGGGCCCAGCAGATTCGTGGTATTTTTAGTGGGCTCCCCCTCCCCTCAGTGCCACGGACAGTGTGGCTTCTTGCTGAATGGCTGTGTCCTGGGGTTCCCCTGACCTCCTGGTCTGGCAGGGCCCTTCTGCTGCAGAGTGACCAACAGGGGTAGCCCGTGCCAAGAGGGTGGCCTTGGGTCAGACAGACCTGGGGGCGAGTCCCGGCTCGGCCAGCCCCTCACCCATGGGGGTATCTTAGGGTCCCACTTCAGCTGCTGGTCAGAGAGGCTGAGGCTTTTCATAATAGCCTCTGTCTTCCTGCAGGATTGCCAAGTTGCTTGGAATAGTGAGGGGATGGCTGAGGAAGGAAGGGAGATGTGGGCCCCCTAAAACCCAGCCACTAACTACCGAGTTCATCGCAAACTGGCACAAACATTCTCTTTGTGCTGGGCACTGTTCGACGTGCTTTACGTATTTTCATTCATTAAAACTTCAGAACAGCCTTCAACAGTGTGTACTATGATTGTTCTCACTTTGGAAGTAGGGGAACTGAGACCCAGAGGGGGTGAGTCCTAATGCAAGATTACACAGCCAGTGAGAGAGCCACTGTAATCTGGCCCCAGGGCTTATATTTTTCACCATCTTAGATGATAAGTCTCCTGAAATACGCATTAAACACCTACTGGGTGCCAGGCACTGTACTTGGCCCTGACGATGTTGCCCTATATAGGACGGGTTTGTTCCTGCTGCCCTGAGGCTCGTAGGCTGGAGAAATGGAGGAGGCCATTTCAGATGGTGACATGGGCTGTGAAGAATATAAAATACAGATGTGGCAAGCAGTGACTCTGCTCGAGGATGTTTGAAATTGGGAAGTCAGGGGCAGGGTTGCTAGAGTGAGCGCACAAGAGCACCCAGGACATCTGAGTACATTTGGTAAACGACAGATAATTTTTTAGCATAAGTATGTCTCATGCACTATTTGGGACGTACTTATACTAAGAAATGATTTGTTGTTCATCTGAAAGTTTGAACTCAACTCGGCGTCGTGTTTTATCTGGCAGCCCTGGTCAGGGCAGGCCTCTGGACCTGGTGAAATGGGATGATCTTGGGGAGGGACATTCCAGAGGGAGAGACGAGCAAGGGCAGCGGCGCCAGACTGGGAACAGGCACGTACCTGGGAGGAAGGCAGGCAGCCCGGTGTGGCCGGAGCCGAGTGAGTGACGGAGGGAGTGCAGGGACGCCATGGGGGCAGATCCCACAGGGATCTTATTCTAAGAGTTGTAGGTTTTTAGCAGGGAGGTCATACGGTCTGCATATCCCGAGCTGTGTGAATAGGCGGACGATAAGTTGGGGAAACCCTTGCAAAAGTGAGACCTGGAACTCATGCTCCCGTCCGCGCTGGAGGTGATGTCTACGTGGCTAGCTCCGTCCCTTCTCTGAGTCTCAGTGTTTTGGGTGTGAAGTGAGTGGTTTGGGGCAGATGGCCTCCGTGGAGCATGTGTCACCCCCTGGGTAGCTGTGGACAACAGCCGTCACCTCTGACAATCCTGGAGCCCTCTCCGGGGTCTTGCCCCTCTTCCCCAGCTGTCCCCAGTGGGCACCTGCGTACTTCTCCTGCTTCGCAGGCCAAACCCACAGCCACATGTTCCCCACCCGCCACATCTGTGTGTGCACAGCTGCTTGTCCGTTTCTTCTTGGCACAGCAATCAAAGCCCCTAGGAGGAAATTGAACGCTTGGGCTCTTAGCTGGCAAAAGCAGCATTTCCATGTCTGTGGGGTCCCAGGCCTGGGACACAGCGGGGATTGGGCTCAATGAAAGGACAGGGGGGTGATGGAGCTGGGCATGGTTTTGAGGAAGGGGTGTTGCCATTTGCTAAATTTAAGCTCTCCTAGCCTCAAGCCTTTGGTCCCCTGCCCTTTTCGCAAGCTGAAGGAGAGGAGGACATTGCAGAGCGCACCTGAGAAGGGGCTCGGGATGAGGAATGACAAACCTGCAGCGATCTCATCACTCACTTACTCCCCTCTCCTGTAGCCATGGCAGACATTGCTAATCAGTCACAGCATTCTGCCTCTGGGCTCCCCAGGGGGAGCTCCAGAATTCTTCTCACCAGTGTTCCAGCCAGTGCTCCTCATCGATTGGGGTCGGCATGTGAGAATAAACAGATTTGCCTCTGCTTTCTGGCCCAACCTCTTCATCGTACAGATGGAGATGGACAGGGAGACCCTGTCACCTCACCAGGCTTGGGTCCAACTTTTCATTGTCTTCCCCCTTTCAGAGTGTGCATTTATTAGGACTGTCTTCATTGCAAGTGACAAAACCACCAATTCAAATAGGCTTAAACAAACAAACAAAAGACTTTATGACTCATACAAATGAAATATTCCAGTGAGTGGGCTTTAGGCATAGCTGGATCCAGGGCCCCATATGGTGTTTGCAGGACTTGGTCTGTATCTTTGGGCTCTAATTTCCTCTGTGTTGGCTTCATTCTTGAGGGGTGGGGGGTTTATGCCTCACAGGGTGGCAGAGGTGGCCCTCAACGGTTTCAGGCTGACACTCTCCCAGCTTGCAGTGACAGTTCAAAGGGAGCTTCTCTTCACAGTAATTCCAGCATGAGTCTTTGAGGGCTGTCCTTGGCCCAGCTTGGGTCACATGGCCACTGCTGCCAGGACAGGCAGCTCTCTGATTGGTTTGGCCTGGGTCGTATGCTCACTTCGGTGCCTGGGAGTGGAGCTGGGTCAGTGGGCTCCGAGTGGAGGAGGTAGTTCCCAGGGGAAAACTTGGGGGCCACGACCGGCACGGGGGGGAATGGCTGCTGGGTGGGTAAAACAAGACATGGTCCAGCCAAGAGCCAAGGCTGTAGTTGCGGTAGACCAGGGTCATCTGGAAGAAGCACGGGGCCGGTGTGAGGCCTGTTGGGCCCCTCTCAGTTCCTCCTTGTGCTTTCTTGCTTTCATTCACGATGCCTGCTCGCTGCCGGGGACTCCAGTCCCCACTGGGACTACACCAGTGACCCCAGCAGATGCAAAGGCCGCCCCCATGGAGCTCACAATGCGGGTGGGGGGTGGTGGAGAGGGGCGAGATGGACAGTGCACAGCTGAGGAGTAAGACGTACCGGGGGTCAGGGCCTACCGTATTTCCCAGATTCTGTCCAGTCCCTTTCCCTGGTGGCCTGTTCTAAACCTGCGAACCCACTCAGCTCCCTTCCTCCCCACTCTGCCTGCCTCTTTTCCCACCATCAGAACCTACCCACCCACTGCCCCACCCTGTCATAGACCTGTTCACCGTGGGATAATGAATTTGTTTAAGTCCTAATAGTGGTAGTAATAGCAGCCCAGATAACAATAGCAACAATACTAGCTGATACTTAGTGAGCCCTTGCTGCGTTCCATTTTCAGCACTTAACGGTGTATTCACGTGATAATCCTCACAACCACCTTATGGTGGAGAGACTGCTGTTGTCTGTACTTTATGGACAAGAATGCAGGGGCTCCGAAACCTGACATACCTTGCCCAAGGCCACAGAGCTGGCAGCCTGGGGAGCCGGACTCTGTACCTGGCTGGAGAACTTGCACTTGGACTTACAAGGTTGTTGCTGATAGGCCCATGGAGGCTCTGTTGGCTTATCTATACAGGACTGATAGCAGGGTCTGTGGGCCCCGGGAAAGTTAAGGCTCTGCAGAGCAGAGCACTCCCCCCCCACACCCCCCTAAAGCTACTTGCATACGGTTGGGACCTCCTGCCGTCATTCCTGTGCCTGCACTGGGAGCCCAGCCCCTGCTGTAGGGCCCCATAGACCTTCTCTGCAGGAGCAGGCTCCAGGCAGGCCGCTTCCTGTCACCTTCACCCAGAAAGGCCCTTCCTTCTCTGCAGCCCACTTCACCATGGTCTGCAGCGGAGGCCTGGATCCACGTACGTCTGGCAGCGCCCCCGTTCACATCTTTTTTCCTTGCTTGAGTGAACCCCTGCACAGACTTCTCCTGACCAGTCTCCACTGGCCTCAATGGTCCCCTGGGCTCATTGGAGATAGTAGGAACGGAAGGAGTTCTGTGTGGGCAGTGTGGGGGATGCTGGGGTCCCCCCCCTTCCCCTTTCCTGTGTATCTGCAGACACTGGGTGAGGCAGACAGTCGTCGGTGACGCGGGGTGTGTTTCTGTGTGCATGCTGACATTGGTCGTGGTGTCTGGAGCACCTTGCTTGTGTGTTGTGATATTTCAGAGCATTTGGCCGCTCCTTGGAGTACGCGTCAGGTTTGTTCGTCCTGGGTCATTGTGACGTTGTTGGTTTTGGTATTTTTCTCTATTGATTCATGATTATTGGCTGTGTGTGTAGCCAATACTTTTAGAGGCTTTTGAAATATTCTCTGGAGTCCATTGTGTCTGCAGCACTGTCCTCCTCATTCCGCATATGGATTATTTAAGCCACTAGCCGCTCAAGTCGTGGGGGGCTGTCGTTATGTCTGTTTTGTAGATGAGGGAACCGAGGCAGAGAGAGGTGAAGCAGCCTGCCCAAGGTCCCCCGCTACTCAGGGAGCACGGGCCTGGGCTTCCGACCCAGGTGGTCTGGTTCTAGAGTCACTCTGAGCTTTTCATCATTATCTGCAGTTCCCCTCTGAGCTTAGTTTGTGGATTTGTGGCTTGCGATTCGTCCCCCTTTGGCCTTCTCCTCCCATCCCCATCTTTTGCCATGACCTGGAGTGAGGGGTTCTGAGAGGTCGAGTCCTGGTGCTGCCACTTCAGCAGGCGTGAGCCCTCGGGCCCGTGGCTTGTCCTCAGTTTTCCCATGTGCCACTGGGGCACATAGAGTCATTACCTGTCAGGTCACTGTGAGGAGTGGATGAATGGCCCCGCATTCCAAGAGAGCAGTGTGTGACAGTGACTCAGTGCTCAGCACACACTCGGTGTTGGCCATCGGCTCTGGCTGTGGGCCCTTCACTGTTGAGAGTGTCTGCCCAGGTTGTGCACCCACAGCCCCCAGCACTGAGCCGGGGCGGGCTGGGGCGGCTTATTGATTCTGAAACCCATTCTGCCTCCTCTCTGGTTTGCTCTTTCCTGCAGCCACCCAGTGGCAGGATGACTGGGGGTTTGTTTAGAGACAAGATGAGTTGCTTGCTTTGCAGACCCACCTCTTCCTTCCTTAGCTTCTTGGGATCTTCTGCCCAACCCCCAGCCCAAGGTCAAGGCCTGTCAGCCCATCCTGTCCAGTGGCCTTACCCAGGACATCCTTGTTTAGGGTTTGGCAGGTTGGGAGGTGGTGTTCTGTGAGCCTTTTGGAGCCGAGAATGTTCAGTGCAGAGCTTCCTGCTAGTCCCGGAAGCCCTGGCTGATGGTTAGAGACCTGGAGACCCACAGGTGACCTCTAGATTGGCAAGAGTCCAGCTTTGGGCTTAGGGGCATTTGGAGGTCAGCAGAGCTAGCCCCTTGCCTCAAGACTGCCACTGCTGTGTGGCAGCGACCAGGGATCTCCTTTCCCCCCCAGATTCCTGAGCCTTCTCTAGATTCTTCAGGTTCATACGTACAGGGCATCACACATAGTAGGTGTTTAAAGTCCAGCTAGTTAGCGAATGTTCACTGAGGGCCTACTGTGTGCCAGACACTATGCCAGAATCGGGGAATACCTCAGTGAACAAGACGGAGGTGGTCACTGCCTCCGGGGGGGCGGGGGGAGCTGACTGCTCTGTGGGAATAGACAGATACACAACCTGAATCCTTCCCGGTTACACCTGGCTCGCTACTTTAGCTAGGGTCGTCCAGGTGTTGTTTGAGGAGGTAGGATCTGAGTTGGGGCGTAGCCAGGCTTGGGGGGAAGAATGTTCTGGGTAGAGGGTATGGCAAGTGCAAAGCCCTGAGGTAGGAATAGGCTGGCAAATTCAAGGAGTAGATAGAAGGCCAGTGAGATGGGGTCAGAGAAAGGCAGGGTCACATTATTTGGCCCTTGAAATTCATAATCAAGTGTTGGATTTCATTCATAGTGTAGTAGAATACCACGGGGCGTGTTCAGCAGGGGCGTGACAGCCTGACTTGCCCTTTAATGCTAAGGGTGGACACTTACTGAGCACTTACTATATGCTGAAGCCTTGTGTTTTAACTCATTTAATCCCTCTAACAACCCCATGAATTAAGGACTATTCCTAACTCCACCTTCCCGATGACGAGATGGAGGCACAGAGAGGCCAGGGAACTTGGCCGAGTTCATACTTAGAAATGCAGAGCCAGGATCGCAAGCCCAGGCTGCTGGCTTTGAGTCTGCGCACTTGACCCTGGGCCCTGGGCCGTGCTGCTTCCTGAAAGGTTACTCAGGCTGCTGGGTGCAGACTTGGGGCAGGAGTGGAGGCTGCGAGGCCCACAGTGAGTGCGCACCCCCCCTACCTGAGGTTCCTTCTGCTGTGTGGTCGCTCAGGGTCTGGGGCTCCTCCCAGGCTGGCCCAGGCATTAGCACATCTCAGAGCGTCCGCTTTCCTGCCACGGGCTCTCTCCCACAGACTCTGTCCTTGTCTTGCAGAAGGACAAGTTCTGCGTGTATGAGGAATACTGTAGCAACCACGAGAAGGCCCTGCGGTTGCTTGTGGAACTCAACAAGATCCCCACTGTGCGCGCCTTCCTTTTGGTAAGTTTACTTGTCACCCTCCCTTCTGCTCTGCTTCAGGCTTGCGGATCTCTGGGCACAAGAAAGCTTCACGCTGACCCATGTTGCCTGGGTCAGCTGGGCATAACAGCTGGGGTAACGCTGGGATCACCAAATGTTTTCTGTAAGGGGCCAGATTTTTGCCTTTTTGCATCACGTGCTCTCGGTCACAGTGACGCAGTTTTGCCGTTGTAGCATGAAAGCAGCCGTAAATAATACATAAAGGAGTGAGCATGGCTGTGTTCCAGTAAAACCTTATTTACAAAACAGGTGGCGGGCTGGATCTGGCCCTTGGGCCACGTTTGCCAATTCCTGATCTAAAGTAACGATCCTGTTAAGAGTGGTAGCAAGAGTAGTAATGATTGTGTTGTTAGGATTACTTAATTATAAGTGAAAGAAAATCCAGTTAAAATTGGCTTATGCCAAAAAAAAATTTTTTTTTTTAAAAGATTTTCTTTATTTATTTGACAGAGAGAGACACAGCAAGAGAGGGAACACAAGCAGGGGGAGTGGGAAAGGGAGAAGCAGGCCTCCCGCCGAGCAGGGAGCCCGATGCGGGGCTCAATCGCAGGACCCTGGGATCATGACCTGAGCCGAAGGCAGATGCTAAACGACTGAGCCACCCAGGTGCCCCCCCCCAATTTTTTTTTACGGGTTCACTTTTCTGGGAAGTTTAAGACCCAAGAGGGCTTCAGGCACAGCAGAATCTAGGTGTGCCAATATGTCATTAAGAATGTGTTTCTTGGTTCTGCTTTTCTCTGCCTTGGCTCCATTCCCAGGGAGGCTTCCCCACATGGTACCATCATGGCCTCCAGCAGCTCTGTGCTTACACCTCTCATAGCAGAGAGGCTCTAGGATAGGAAAGCTCCTTTCTCAGTAGTTAACAGCAAAAATCCTGGGTCTGATGCTCATTGGTTCAGCTTGGCTCAAGACCTTATCCCTGAACCAATTGCTGTAGGTGGAGGGTTTGGTTGTTGCTCTGATTGGTCGCTGCTGGAGCTGGGGGGCGGAGTCAACTCCACCCATACCACCAGCTCCAAGGGTGGGGTGGAGGCCTAAAGGACAGTTGGTTTGCACTTGTGCAAGTAAGTTGGGAAGAGACATTGGTCAGGCCAGACAGCAGACATCCCTGGAGGTCTTCTCTACAATTGCAGAGAGCTTCACTTGTGCAGAAAGGTTCTCATTTGTGATTTCCTTGGAGTTTTACCAGCCACTGTCTATTGTGGGTGAGTTAAGGTATACATTTGTCTGCTCTGCAGACATCCCAAATAACAGAGGTTTAAACAAGGTAGACGTTTATTTCTCTGTCATGGTAACAGTGTGGATGTAGACAGTCTGAGGCTGGGATGGGGGCCCTAGTGTCAGGGGCCAGTGCCCTGGGCTGTGCACTCATCCACTGGTCTAAGTTGACTTCTCGCTACTTCCACCTTCCGGGTAGTGGGGTGCAGGAAGGGTGGGAAGGAGGGCCTGCCCTTCTCCTTTTAAGGGCACAGCAGGAAGCCGCACACATCTCTTCTGCTCACATCCAGGACCTCGCCACGTGGCTACAACCAGCTGCAGGGGAGGCTGGGGCATGCAGCTGTGTGCCCAGATGAAAATTCTGTTGCCGTGGAAGAATACAGTAGGGGACACTGCATAGCCCTTGCCAGCAGGTGATTCTGATGACTCTAAAATCTGAAGTGACTTCCCAGGAGTACGTCTCTCAAGAGACTTCCCAAAGCAATTGAGCTTCTCATGGGTTTGAATCCTGAGCCCTCACTTCTAAATCCCCAGCTCATTCAGTCAAAGACCAACATCCCCACCCCCAAGAACGGTTTTATTTCCCAGCAGCACATAGAAAATAAGGCACACAAAAGTAGAACATCTAACAGAGCACAAGGAGTGTTAACCACATGCCCAGAGGGCTAAGCTACACAATAAAATTCTTACCAGTGCTTCTCCCTGATGCACAGTCTCCAACAAAGTATTTCCAGAATTTTGATTCAAAATGTGTGTTTCCTTCACTAGTACGTTCGTGTTGCTTGGTCCATTTTTAGGGAGCATCTGAAGAAGGGCAGATGGGTCTCAGACGTCTTAGCGTTCGGGACTGATGCTGTTGGCCGCTCTTATCTGCATTCTTACCTTTCCAGTTTTATACTTAGATTCATTAAAGAGTCAGGGCCAGAAGCAAAGATGAAGTCATGTAGCACAAGACCACACACGGCCCCGCTTCCGTGTTCGACCTGCTGCCTTGAGTCCCGTAGTCCCTGCTGCCCAGGCTCTAGGCTGCTGGCCAAGGGCCTCTCTTCCTGGGGGTGTCCCCTTGGGCTCAGCTGGGTCTTGGGAAGCAGGAGATGCCAGGATGGTGTTAGCAGGGGTGTGCAAAGGGAAGGGCCCACTCTCTCTTTCCTTCCTTCCTCTCTCTCCTGCAGTCTTCTCGATGGGCCAGGCTGCTGTTTTCCTAGCAGCAGCTGAGCGGGGCCGGATCCCGCCGGGGAAGGACACGGGGGGAGGACACGGGGAGGGGCCTGTGCCAGCCCATGCATCATCTTCCCCCCTCCCTGCTGGTGTCTCCCAGCTTTTGGCCACTGGCAGAAGAGCTGTCTCGAGTCTATCATGGGATGTTAAGGCGTTGGGAACAGACAGGATCTGGCTTTCCAGTCATGATGTGTTGTGTGCTTGCTGAGAGATAGGTTGGGGATTTCATCTTCCTGTGACTCAGTTTTCTTGTCTTTAAAATGGGGGTAATTTATTCACTTATTCGTTCATTCTAAATCTTGGGGGATGACAGTAACCAAGGCAAGAAAAGGCCTTGCTGTCATGGAGCAGCCATTCTAGTAGGAGAAACTTACGTGCTGTATCGTGTGGTGTCAAGTCCTCTGGAGGAAATACAGTCAGCTAAGGATGACAGGCTGTTGGAGGGAGTTAGGGTGGTGGTCGCTATTTTAGATCGGTCTGTGGGAAAACCGTGTCTTCGGTGTTTAAGCAGAGACTTTGGTAAAGTAAGAGAGAGAAGCAAGGAGTATCTGGGAGGAAAGCATTCCAAGTAGAGGAATTGTACGTCCCAAGGCCCTGAGGTAGGAGAGTGTTTGACGAATAGCAAGAAGGCCAGGGTAGCTGGAATGGACAGTCTGAGATGAAATGCAGCAGGAAGTGAGACCAGAAGAGTCGAGAGGCCAGATAATAGAAGGAGCATTTAGGCATCGGAAGGGATCTGAGATTCTTAAAAACCTTTTATTGCAGGATATAGCGACTTGCACTAAATGCGCTCATCGCGTGACATCTCACCCAGGTCAATTCTGTGAAGGAGCAGAATTTAAAGAGATAATTTTCACAAGTTTTTCCCATTGTGCTCGGAGTGTCATCTTGCTAGGATAGTGAATGGCAGCTCTGTGTGTGTTTGTCTTTTTTTTTTTCCTTAAATGAAAATAACGTGAAACAAGAATTTGGAGTGTCTGGGGAGAAGTGCAGTTGGCAGCTTTGACAGTTATGTGAAAACCCCTTGATCCTGGACAAAGAGCCAGGCCCTTCTCCCGCCGGGTCCTGGGGGCTTCTGGAAAGTGCTCCCCTACCCCCAGGCTCCCCTCTCTCTGCCCGGAGCTGACATCCTCAGGACAGCTTATGGTGAGCTAGTGCTCGGAGGACAAAGGCCTGAGTGTGAGCAGTGTGGGGCCAGGCATCTCCCAGCTGCCGCAGCTCCGATCCCCCATCTGTGCCCCGGGGGAGATGCGGGGGTGGGGGCCAGGCAGCTCCTGCCAGAGCAGGAACCTGGGCTCCCGGGATTCTGCTTCTCCGAGCAGAGGGCCCCCCGAGCTCCCTGAAGGGCAGCAGGTTTGAGTCTCGGACCCGTCCTTTTGCTTCTGTGTGCCAGTTTCCCGTCTGTAAGAGGGAGGGAGAAAATGTCCCTGCTTATCCTGGGGCTGTGAGGAGCACGAGGTACAGGGCCTGGCACGTGGTAGGCGCAGGGCAAATGTTCTCTGGGCTTGTTTTCACTTGAACGTAAGCAGGGAACTTGTATCTGATTTGTTGGGCAGGTGCCCCAGTGCTTGGAACCGTGCCCAGCCCATAGTACACGCACAATATTTATTTGCGGAATGAATAAATGAATGAGTGAACGAGTGAGTGATAGGATGAGAATCCTTTTCCCCAGGAGTTCCTGTGTCATTTGCGGTCTGCCCGCGCGGTGTCGAGGAGGAAGACGGGGACTGCGGGCCATGTTGGCAGGTCGCTCGTTCCTTAGTTTGTCCTTTCCTTCCTTCCTGCGTGCATATCAGCATGCATGCGTGTACTGGGCACATAGCGAGCCCCGGGACAGGATGGTGAGGGGTTACGGTGGGGGACTCAGTTCATTTTCCAGATCCTGTTACCCTCCCTCTGCAGAGGGAACCAACCCCTGTTAGAATTTGGTTTATTTTCCTTCCATCTGTGTCTTTGTATTTTACTACAGATGTGTTCTCCACAAACAATGCCTGGTTCTGTTGTGTGTGTTTTTAAAAGCTTTGTGTGAATGGGTTCATAGCATCCACATCCTTCTGTTTGTGAGGTCCACCCGTGTTGCTCTGCGGTGTGCCTGGTCCCCCGTTTCCACCGCCATGGAGTGTGGCGATGTGTCAGTCGACAGGCATATTTTTTCCGTCCTTCATTTGGTGGCTGTTCAGGTTGCTTTCCATTTTTTGCTGTTCCAAACGAGACAGTTTTGAATGTCCCCGTTCCTGTCTCCTGGTGCGTATCTGTGAAAGTTCCTGTAGTTCCTACAGACCAGGAGTTAGCAAACTTTTTTGTAAAAAGCCAGATAGTGAACAGTTCAGGTGTTGTGACCATTCGGTGTCTGTCACAACCACTCAGCTGTGCCACGGTAGCTTGGAAGCAGGCACGTGCAGGTATGTAAACAAAGGATGTGGCTGTGTTCTAGTGAGACCCTGCTTACCGCAACAGGGAGCGGGCAGGATTTGGCCCAGGGAGGACAGGTTGCCAGGCCCTGATCTAGGCTTTGTGCTGGGTGACAGATATACATATTTCCATCTCCCCTAGGTGTGGTTAATTGCTTCCGAAGTCTGCAGCTGTGTTTTGAGAGTGCTTCCCCTGCTTATTTGAAAGTGGCCAAGTCCCTTTGCAATCCCTGGCGAGTTTTAATGAAGGTCTTCTGTCCGTTTGCAGAGCTGCATGCTTCTGGGAGGCCGGAAGACCACGGACATCCCTTTGGAGGGCTACCTGCTGTCTCCGATTCAGAGGATCTGCAAGTACCCCCTCCTCCTCAAGGTGAGACGCTCACCCAACTCCTTTCTCTGTGTTTGAAGCGACAGAAGACCCAGCTCTGACTGGCTTACTCGAAAAGTAAAACTTGTTAGTTCAAGTAGCTGAGATGTGTAGGGACTGCGCTGGCCTTGGGCCAGGCTGCATCCTACCAGGACCCTGCCTCTTTGTGTTCAGTTCTGCTTTATATTCTGTGTGGTAGCAGATGGCTGTGTTATTCTGGCCGTGCACCTCGTCAAGTTCAAGGGCAGTGGGAAAGCCTGAACCTCTCTTCTGGTAGCTCCAACATAAGTCCTGAGAGTCACTCAGGCTTTGCCATCTGTGGCCAGAAGAATGTGATGTTCTGAACAGTTTGGGCCCGAGTCATGTGGTTTAATTTGAACCAATTACATGAAGCCTTTGCTTGTGCCATTTACCCTTCTGCCATGTGCTTAGACTTGGACTTTACCCCAATGGCGAGGAGCTGGGCAGTGTGGGGCTCTGATCGTTGAGACATGGTCCAGTGCAGTGAGCTGGGCAGTGTTATGTTCTGATTGGCTGATACCAGGATCAGGTGCTCCCCGCCTGACCCAATCACACTGAGCAGATGAGCTCTAATTGGTGCAGACTTATGTCATGTGCTCCAACCTCCCAACGAATCATATGATCCCATGGGCCAGAAGCCCGTGGGTGGGGGATGCAGGACCTCCTCATCACAGTTCTGGCTATTTGTGGAAGAGGTTGGGGGCTGCTGCATGGGCCCAGCACAAACAACCACACACCCGCTGTCTTCATCTTTGATTTAGTCTCGGTAGCGCAGACCGGGGGGGTTTGCTGCTTGTGTGGCTACCCAAGAAGTCTTAATTCTCAGTGTCAGAGTCGGCTTCTGGGCAGATCCCCAGCTGGGTGGATGGCTCTGCCGCCATCCGCTGCTCTCTGCCCAGGGTTTTCAGTGCTTGGAAATGGCAGCTCATTGGCCCAAGCCTCCCCTGGCTCCATCCTGAAGGCCTTGCATCTGACAGCTGTTCCTTGGGGTCCCTGCTGGTGGATTAATTTGGCTGGTGGTGCCTCATTCATGCACCTGTCACTGGGGCCACATGCATCCTTGCTCCGTGAACTGGAAGGCAGAGGGGAGGGGAAGATTACTAGGGCATTCTTGAACTTGACTTTCTGCTGGACAAGGTGGGTGACCCTTGAGTCTGTGAGCTGGACCAGACCCTCTCTGGGGCCATCAGCTCTGCCCGGGAACACAGGCCTCTAATGTGTACAGCCATGGTTGATGGGACGAAGTTCTCTCTGGACCTCCTCTCGCCTCCTGCTCTGTGTCTGTCCCTGGGATCTCAGAAGGACCGTCTGCAGTCGTTCTTGGAGCTGCTTTGACCCCCAAACATGTGTTTGAAATGCTGTGTATGGCTGGCTCTTCACCTTGGTGCAGGGAAAGCTCCAGGTAGAACTTGCACATTGGTAGCCTGTGGATTGAATTGGACCTACAGATGTGCTTCCTTTGATCTGTTCGGTGTGTTTTCCAAACTTGAATCACGTACCAGCATTTAAGAGGTTGTTCTCTGTAGTGGTTTAGGGCAGGGGTTGGCAAAATGCTGGCCTGTGAGCCAGATCTAGCCCATGGCCTGTTTTTGTCCAACACATGAGCTAAGAATGATGTTTACATTTTTTAAAGCCTTGTTTAGAAAAAAAGAAACCCCCAAAAACAAACAGAGAAGAATATGTGACAGAGACCGGATAGAGCCAACAAAGCCTAAAATATTTACTATTTGGCCGTTTACAGAAAAAGGTTATTGACCCCTGGATTAGCGCCAGGCTTTGCAGCCAGAGGCTGCTTGAGTTTGAATTCTAGAATGCTCACCATTTACTAGCTGCCTGACCTTGGGCAAGTCACTTCTCTGCCTCAGTTACTCATCTGGGGTACAGGGGTTGTATTAATACAGACAGGGTTGTTATGATGATTGAACATTTTTTCACTTAATTCTGAGAACAACCTGATGAGGGAGGCACTGTGATTAGCCCCATTGGTGACACTGAGGCACAGAGGAAGTGGCCTGTTCATGGCCAGCTAGTAGGTTAAGTGGTAGGAACCGGGATTTGAGCCCATTCTAGAGGCCCGCCCTCTAACCACTAGGTTCCGCTGCCAGTTAAGCACTTTGGGGAGTCAGGCTGCCAAAGTCCTTGGGTTTTGGGGATGCTGACCTTCTCAGTGCCCTAGGTGAGGGTCTGGGGAGGTCAGTGGCCTTGTGTTTTGTGGTTCAGTGGCTGCTCTGTTCTTTCTCTCCTGGGGTTTCAAACCTGGAACATCTGACCCATTAGGAAAAATGCCAGCTGTAGTCCCACAGCCCAGTCAGGGCTCCCTAGGTGTTAGCCCTCTGGTTTGTGGGTCTGGGAAAAGTCCAGGGTCTCAGCAGGTGCTTGGAGTGGTAACATACTTTAACAACCAGTGGAGCTGGACCTGTGTGTGTGTGTGTGTGTGTGTGTGTGTGGACTCGAAGCTCACAACGGGAGGCCCAGGCGTTTCTGAGGCCTGCTTGGCCCCAGGGGCCACAGTTCGGTCTGGTGGGATTCATGGGCTCTGGATTCCCAGGAGAACAGACAGAGAGGCGCAGAACTGGCTGGCAACCAGTGGGAGAATAACTGCCCACCGGAAACGATGATGAAGCCAGGCTGTGGGTTTGCTCTCCTGACCAAATGGCTGTTTACTCGCCCCGTTTCCTCCGTCTCCAGCTGTGTTTATCGGGAGCTCAGATAGCACCAGGGGGACCAGCCAGCAGGGCCTTAGGTTCCTGTGGGGACGTGCCATGCTCCCCGCCTGATGGACTCGCTCAGTGTCCTGGCCTTTGGCACCCACAGCTGGAACATTTGCATCAGAACACAGCTGGGACTGAGGGCAATGCTTCATGCTCCTCCTGAGTTCCTCCTTCCTGTCACATTTTCCAGAGGATTCTAAAAGACGGTACCATGAGCCCAATCCCTCAAGCCTCTCCCCCTCTGGCCCCTGCAACTCTGACGCCCTCGCAGATGTCCCCGTGGCCCTCTGAGCCCCCTTGTTTGAGCTGAACTCCGAATCCAGTAGGCGAATGGGGTCAGGGAGCCCGGGTGGGAAGAGAGAAGAGGCAAGAATGAAAGCCTCATTGGGAACGGCCCCAAAAAGCTGAACTTGGACGTTGCCTAAGAATAGCCAGAACATTCTCTCTCAGCCTTCGGCCCAGGCTTGGGATAGACAGTTGGCATTTTTAGGCTTTGTTGAGTTTTCCATCGACATGTCCAGGGAAATGATTCAGGTTTGGGGTCATGCCCCTGGTGCTCAAGTGACAGGTGCCCGAGGGGAGGCTGACTGTCACTGTCCCTTTGGGTTGTTTCCTGGTGATGCACAGATCTCATTGGGCCACTCACTGTGCCCCAGCGGCTGGTGTGGCTCAGGACCCGCAGTGGCTCCCGGGACAGCCCCTACCCCTCAGGCTCCAGGCAGACTGGGCCCCACGAGGGCCTGGTACATAATGGAAGCAGGTTGGGGCAGGTGGGGGCAGACTGGACGGGCACACATCTGTCCAGAGGGGGCAGCTGCCACCCCAGCCCCCCGCTCTCCTTTGCCTCCTGTACTCTTGGCCCCTTCCCTGCTGTCTCCTGCTGGCTCCACACCTTCTGGGCCTAAGCACAGGTGGGCCCAGGGCTTGGTCCTGGGGCCTTTTCTCTCTCTAGACTTGCTCCCGGAGCGGCCTCAGCCACCTTGTGGCCTTTTAAAAATATATATATATATTCAAAAGTTGTGCAATCTTCATCATAATAATTTTAGAATATTTTCATCACCATCAAGAGAAACTCCAGACCCATCAGCAGTCCTTGGGCTTTTCCCTCCTGCCCCAGCCCCTGGCCACCACTCATCCACTTCCTGTCTCTGGGGATTTGCCCGTTCAGGACCTCCCATATAGACGGGATCATATCATATGTAACCTTTTGTGTCTGGCTTCTTTCCTTTAGCACAGTGTGTTCCAGGCTTGTCCACATGGCAGCACAGATCAGAGCTTCATTCCTTTTTATGGATGAATAATATTCCATTGTATGGAACCTTATTTTGTTTATCCGTTCATTCCTTGACGGATGTTTGGGTTCTTTTCACTTTCTGGCTGTTACGAATAACACTGCTGTGCACGTCCATGTACTGGCTTCTGGAGGACACTCCCATGGCTTTAACCCCATCTCTGTGTCTGACCTGCAGCCTGGACCTGTCTCCCAAGCTCCAGGCTTGTTTTCCTGCCCACTCAGCTTCCCCACTTGGATGTCAGACAGGCATCTCCTACCTAACATGTCCAAAAACCAAGTGCTTGGCTCTCCTCTTGCCCCAGACTGGGCTCCCCTTCCCCGCCACCCTCTTGTCCCCATTTCCATAAATGGCCTCTCCTTTCTGGTTGCTCAGGCCAAACTGGAGCTGTCTTTGGCTCACCCTACATCCAGTCTCTTAGGAGGTCCTGTTGGCTCTGCTTTCGGAATCTATCCTGAGTCTAGCCCTTCTAGCTCCTTCACTCCACCGTGCTCCCGGGCCCCTGCTACAGCCCCCGCTGGGTCTTCCTGCCTCTGCCCTTGTCCTCCACAGTCTCTTCTCAACTCAGCAGCTAAGCCTAAGCCAGTTCATGTCACTTCCTCACTCAAAACCATCCAGCAGCTCCCTGTCACTCAGATTGAAATCCGGATTCCTCATCAGTGTCACCTATAAGGTGCTACACAGTTATGTTTCTTTCTGACCTCCTCTGCTTCTTCTCCCACTCCTCTGGCTCTGCGCCAGCCACACTTGTCTCCTTGCCGTTCTCTGAACACAACAAACATGTTCCTGCCCCAGGGCCTTTGCACTTCATTTTTCTTCTGGGACCTCATTCATGTAGATACCCTGAAGCTCACTCTCTGATATTGTCAGGCGTCTGTTGCTCAGTTGTTCCTCCTCAGAGAGGCCTTACCTGACCACCCAGCTGTAGCAGAGGCACCTCTACCATTCTCTGTCCCCTCTACCTGTTGTTGTTTTTCTTCACAGTCCCTTTCCCTAACTCACGTTCTGTTCTGTAACTCTTGGTGTACGGATTGATTTTCTGAATCCTCATTAGGCTATCAGCTCGGCCCGGGCAAAGGTTTGGGCCTGTTCTGTTTGTTGCTATTCCCCAAGTACCCAGCATGGTGCCTGGCACATAGTGGGTACCCCCCCCCCCAGTGACTCACGAATGACTATGGAAATGCCACCCTAGTGTTGCCAACTGTTTCTAAATCCAGAAATTGGGACTTTTATAAAAGGTGCAAGCACCTGATTTCCAAATGTCAGCTTGGTTCAAAACTTGTCAAACGTGCTGAGCCAAATAGGGCGTGTCCTGGGAGCTGGGAGCCGTCTGCTGGGGACAGCTGCTCTAGCACGCTGCTGGCAGGGATGCTTCTGGCAGAATGGCTACTCGGGGTACAGCCTTGGGGCTCCGCACGGGCTCCCGTGTGTCTTGCACCTCCCACATCTGTCTGCGGGGGATGCAGCTGTCGCCCACGCTCAACGTGAAGACCTTGCCATTCAGTTGTTCCCTCTGTCTCCCTGGCCGCCGGGGGTGTGGCACCCCTGCGGATGGACCACGGTCCATCACCGGGGCGCGGTTGGCATCAATTCCTCGTGCAGGGGGATGGCTGGGGAGTGGCGTGTTCCCCGCAGTGGGGCCGTGGACCACGCGGGGCTCTCCAGAGGATGTTAGGTGGCCCATGAAAAGCCTTTATGTGCGGTGAGTGGTGGGGGAGGGAGGCGGGCAGCACTGGAAAGCAGTGCATCCCATAGGGAGAATGTTCTTTTCTTAGCAAATCCGTTTGTGTCTTCCTGATTCCCTCCAGGAGAGAGTTTCGCTTGGTGCTGCAGCGCCAGGCGCTTGGGAGGCCATTTGTTTACTCACCAACGATTGTTGAGCAACTGTTATGTGTAAGGCATCGTCCTAGGTGCTGGGGATACAAAGTGAACAAAACGGCCCAGAGCCCTACTTCTGTGGGACTGGCATTCTGCTGGGGGAGACAGACAATGGAGGGATAGATAGGAAACGAATATACTTGCAGAGTTGCCCTGGGTGCTGTGGAGGAGAAATATCTCAGACTAAGAGGGTTGGTAAGGGCCAGGAGTGAGGGACTGAGAGGGTGACATTTGAGCAAAGACCTGGAGGAGGTGAGGAAGGGGGCCATACAGGTACCAGGGGGAAGTGTCTGCCAGATAGAGGGAAGAGCCAGTGCAAAGGCCCTGTGGTAGGATCGTGTCTGAGGAACAGTGAGGTGGCCAGAGGAGGACATGAGGGAGAGAGTGGGGGAGTGAGGTCAGAGAGGTGATGGGGCCAGTGTAGGCAGGGCCTTGTGGGCCATTGTGGGGTCTTTGTCTTCTCTGAGTGTTGTAGGTGCCTCAGGAAGCTTCTGAGCAGGGGAGGGACAGGGTCTCCCTTCGTTCCCGAATGGACTGTGATTGGGGAGTGGGGGCAGGGTCCAGGGGGTTGACTTCAGCGGTCTGACCCAGGGTGGTGGTGGGGGGGGTGGTGGGTTCATTTTGAGATTTACCCCTTCACATCATTTGCCCATTTCCTGTTGAATATTTGGGTCATTCCTCTGGAGTTCTTCTCTGACTCTGAGGTTGCGAAATGAGCTCCTTATCTGCCAGGGGTCTGGCAACGATTGTGGCCATCTTGCTGTGAAGGCCCAGGAAGTGAGAATTCTCCTCACCGCAGCCCCCGCTGCCCTGGCTCTCGTGCTCCCCCAGCCGCAGCGCCCACCCTGCATCCTGCGCTTCGGGCTGAGCGCAGACACCTTGCCCAGGCTGCTCTAACACCCAGTGTCAGCTCAGGTTCTTGTGTGTGTGCGGTGAGCCGCAGTAGCCTGGGGATGCTCCCTCGGGGTGGAGCACCTGCTCGCACCTCCTTTTTTTTTTTTCCAAAGTTTCGGGTCACACTCTCCTTCCCCTTGTCTGATTTATCTTGATCGTGTTCACCGCCTGGGGCTGTTGTCTGGTCCCCCCTTCCCCTGGGGGAGCACCTTTTGCCAGAGAGAGGGCTCCATCTCCCCCTTCCTCGCTTCCCCTTTGCTATGTCCCCGGAACCTGGCAGGCGCTCAGGAAACCCTCCAGGTCCTGATGCTGCAGAACATCTGGGCCTCCGGACCGTTAGGACCTGTCCTCCAGAAAAGAGGCTGTTGGTTTTCAGGCGGGGCAGAAATGAAGTGAATGGAGAGGGAACGTTCTGGGGTTGGTTTTCTGCTCGGAGCGCTCCGAACAACGCACTGGCAGATTGCCCCCTGCTGTCCCGGCACGTGTTGTCAGAGAACAGGCTGCTGATGGCTAGCGTAGACTGAGAGCTTACCACGTATGTGCTTGACCGCGGAGGTCCTTTCCCTGGAGTATCGGCTTCACCGTGCCCGTGAACAGAACCAGACACATCCAGGCTCACATCTGCGTTCCTCCTTGTACTTTGTTGGGGCCTTGGGTCATTCTGCCTCTATCTCCTTATCTGTTAAAGGGGATAATAATGGACCCCACCTCCCATGCACAGAGTAAAGGCTGAGTGGGCAGTAACTGCCGCCACCCTCCTCCTCCTCCTCCTCACCATGGTCCTCCTTATCAGTGCTTTTCAGCATGGAGGGCGACTGGCCCGAGGTCACCCGGCTACAGAGGGGCAGAGCCAGCCCTGGCACCCACGTGTGGCACGTCAGAGCACCACATCTGTGATTTTCAAGGGAGCAGAGAGGTGGGGAGATCCTGGAACCGTTAGGCACGTCTGGGTCGGATGGTTAAGGAGACCTATCTCTGCCGGCACGGGCCTGTCGGTTGAGTGATTCGGCTGGAAAATTCTGCAGTCTTGAGGTCCTGCCAATGTCTCCCTCCTGTTTCTCTCTCATCACACATAGCGCGTGGCGAAAGCCCTTTGATGACAACGAGCCTGGCCTTCAGCACGGCCCAGGCCTGCGCTCGTGGCGGGAGTGTGAAGCGGTGGGGGAGGGCCGTGGAATAGGGCCTGCCCAGACTGGCCACTTGCCACGGTCCGTCCTGTCCCTGTGAGGTGGGGTGTTTTTATACCTGTTCTACAGATGAGAAGACTGGGGCTGGGTGGGGTCTGTATCTGTGGCCTCCTCTCTGACCTCCTGATCTCTGTCTTGTTTCTCTCTTTTCCTTTCTGTCTTTCTCATTTACATCCCCTCCAGCTACACTGCCTCATTGCTGTTCCTCCTTACATCCCATAAACACTCCCACCTCAGAGACATGGCATTTGCCCTACGCTCTGTCTGGCACACTCTTCCCCAAGATTTTTGCAGGACTCCCTCCCTTGCTTTATCCAGAGTCTCTGTTTAAATGTCACCTCCTCCAAGAGGCCTCCCCTGACCTCCCCATTTGAAAGAACACCTCCCGGGGCTCCTGGGTGGCTCAGTCGGTTAAGCCTCCGCCTTCGGCTCAGGTCATGATCTTGGGGTCCTGGGACCGAGCCCCAAGTCGGGCTCCCTGCTCAGCAGGGAGTCTGTTTCTCCCTCTGCCCATCCTCTGGCTTGTGCTCTCTCTCTCAAATAAATAAATAAAATCTTAAAAAAAACAAAAGAAAGAACACCTCCCTTCCCAAGACCTTCAAGCCTGTCATTCTGATTCGCTTTCATAGTATTTATCGGTGCCTGACCTTGTATTGTAAGCGTGGTTTTTCTTTATTTTGGTCCATCTCCTTTACTAGAATGTAATACCCACCAAGTGAGGAATTTTTCTCTGTTTCATTGACAGATTTGTCCCCAGGCCCTAGAATACTGCTCTGCCATGAAGAAGGTGCTCAGGGGACATTTATTGAATGAGTGAGTGAATGAGCGAATGAATCAGTGATGCTCCCCAGCCCCAGAACACCCGCTTTGGCTCAGGGTCAGGTGACCTGGATGCCGTGTCTGGGCCCCTCTGAGTCAGCGTCTCTCACTCCTGTCCTCATCTGTCCCCTAGGAGCTGGCCAAGAGGACTCCTGGCAAGCACCCGGACCACCCTGCGGTCCAGAGCGCCCTGCAGGCCATGAAGACCGTGTGCTCTAACATCAATGAGACCAAGCGGCAGATGGAGAAGCTGGAGGTCCTGGAGCAGCTGCAGTCCCACATCGAGGGCTGGGAGGTGCGTCAGGGGGGAGGCCTCCTGGGCTTGAGAGGGGCCCCGGGGATGCGCGGCTGCAGGTACACTGTGGTCTGGCCCCCAGATTTCAGCCTGCTGTGTGTGTGTGGTTTGGCCTCTGTGGCGTTTGTAAAAAAAAAAAAAAATTGTTTAGTTATTTTCCTGGGAAGTCCACATAAAAGTCTAGATTTAAAGTTTCTTTTGAAAAATCGGTAGCCCTGGGCCCCCACTTCCCATGACCACAGCCACTAGAGCTTCCGGTTTTTTCCTTAGTCCCCAGTGCCTCCCATTCCTCCCCAGTCTCTCTCCTTCACACGTTGCCTTGTCTGCCTGGTGTCCATAGGCCTTTGAGCTTTTGAATGCCAAGGTCCACGGTAGTGCTTACGGGTCCACTCCAGGACAGGATTCTGGCCTTGACGCTCCCTTGCTGGGTGACTTCAGGCAGATGTCTTAACTTCTCTGAACCTCCTGTTTCCTCATCTATTCCTGGCACACAGTAGGTACTCAATAAATGGTAGCTGTTGCTATTACATTACTATCGTCACGCTTACGGGGGTCTGGGATTCTTGAAATCTCATTGTGCATGTATTTAAACCTCCATGTCTTCCTTAGATTTATTTGTTTAAACCTCCATGTCTTCCTTAGATTATTAGAGATTTCCTACAAATCTGTTGAAGGAAATGGGGAAATCTGAATAAATAAAAAAAAAATGAGTATCAGAGTAAATGCAGCTGGAATGGAAGATCAAACGGAAAGATGAAAGACTCCTAGATTCTTCTCTGAATCATCTGCCTTTGGGTTTTCTGGCGCTTGCTACTTTTGGGATTTCCACTTCTTTTCCCTGCGTTCCGGAATCCTGAATGTGACTCCGTATCACTGCAGAGATTGAGAGTCTGGCTGTAGAGAGGGGCCTGCTTTGAGGGAGGAGGCGGGTAGTGTGGATTAGTGCTTGCCACGTACCCATCCTCTTCCCGCTGGGCCTTCCCGTCCTCTTGGAGCCCGGGAACAAAGAGCTGCATTTCTCAGACCCCCTTGTAGATCAGGTTTGGGATGTGATTGGCCAAAGTCAGATCCAGCTGCTGGGGATTGGGCAGATGGGGTGGGACAGAGATCACCCCGTGCTGTCTTTGCAGCAGAGCACAGCCGTGGTCGTGTTGGGGGGTCCGTGGTAGCATCAGCAGAGGGTCCGGGCTCCAGCATCCTGGGTATTCAGAGGCATGGGGCACCTGCTTGTTGTTGGTGGCGTGTATCTATCAGGCAGGGCTGGCTCTGCGGCTGGCAGTTGAGGCAGCAGCTCCCAAGGGCTAGATGCAGCCTGGTGCCATTTTCCTGGAGTATCCGCTCGGGCAGGTGTGTGTGTGACTCTTCCTTTTCCCAGTGGGGGCCAAGGCAGTGGCTCTGTGAGGGGTGGGCCAGGTATACGGTGTTGTTGGTTTTCTGGGAGCCCCGGTTTGGATTCCTGCCTCTCCTAGACCATCCGACAATTAAGTAAGCCCCTTATTTCTTTCTGCTTAAAATATATGTAGCTTGGTTTCTATGTCCTGTGACTGCAAATTGCCGGATACTCAGGTGTGTCGGTTAGGGTGTGTTGTCTCAGGACTCACGTCGGCCCTAAGATGTCAGGGCTCCCACTTTGTCTCCTGCAGTCCTCTTGGCCTTCCCCGCCCGGTTCCATGAGAGCCGGAGCTCCAGGCATCTCGTGTTCCAAAATCGCAGGAGACAGGGGTATGGCCAGAGCAGATGAGAGGAAGCTCTTCTCCTCAGTGGAGGAAAACCTTTCCCAGATGCCCCAAAGAGACTTCCCCTTTCATCTCATTGACCAGTGGGTCACACGGCCACTTTCAGCCAACACGCCTACCTAAAGAGCAAACAGAATGGAGGGTGTGTTTAAGCCTGTTTGGGCTTTGAGCTTCCTGGCAGCCAAGGTGAAGAGAGCAGGAGACATAAGTTACTCAATATTTATTTTCAAAAAAGGAAGACCGAGCAGTTCTTCTGGGAGACAGAGAGTTTCCTGGAAACCAGCTGAAAAAGAAATTTCTCACATGGGAGCCTGTGGAGAGGAGGATTGAGCAAGCAGTTTGGCAGCGGGAGCAGAAGTGATCTCTAGATGCCTACTTCTGGGAAGGACCTAGGGAAATAGGAACTAAGGATCTTTAGGGGCCCTTTTAGACCCTGAAAAATCTACAGTTGGAAAGTGGCCCTGATTTCGATCACCATTTCTGGGTGCTGTAGGAAATACATGCGCCAGAATAAGAATTGCTGGCGATGATTGAGCCCTATTACATGTCTCCAGTACTAAGGGGAGGTGCTCTTATGATCCCCATTGGACAGCTGAGGAAACGGAGGCACAGGGACTTGGTTTGGAGACCCAGCCCTGTAACTGACAGATTGCCCTGCCTCAGGCAAGTTTGTCACGCTCTCTTGGCCTCCATTTGCCCTTGGTTGTCTAATTTGAGTAATAGTATCTCTTGAAGGTACCTCTGGTGTCATTCTTTTTTTATTTTTTTAAGATTTTATTTATTTGTGTGTGTGAGAGAGAGAGGGAGAGCACAAGCGGGGGGAGGGCAGAGGGAGAAGCAGGCTCCCTGCTGAGCTAGGAGCCCAATGCGGGACTCGATCCCAGGACACTGGGATCATGACCTGAGCCGAAGGCAGACGCTTAACGACCGAGCCTCCCAGTCGTCCCTCTTCTGGTGTCATTCTCAGGATAAAGTGAAAATTGGAGTATGAATGCTCTTTGGAAAAAGTAGAGTGGTTTTCTGTGCAGTAGAAAGGTTTCTTTTTGTTTTTTAAGTGTATTTATTTAAGTAATCTCTACTCCCAATGTGGGGTTTGAACTCACAACCCCGAGATCAAGAGTCACATGCTCCACTGACTGAGCCAGCCAGGTGCCCCAGTAGGAAGGTTTTTAAATGCAGTTTGATCCTCAGGGTGACTTGTAAAAATAATGTGTTATCATAGCTAGAAAAAATCCCGTGTACCAGTGAAGCTACTTGCAGTGGTCTCATGCTCTCTGTAGTTACAGCCTCAGGGGACAGTGTGACTTCGGGTGTAGTTTGTGGTGAACTGGCAGTGGTTGCAGATCCTTACTTCTGATAATCTTCCTGATAATTACCAATCTTTCCATCTGACCTCTCACCGGTCTGGTTAGATAGCTGCCATCTAGCTCTTGGAATATGGCTGGCAAGGGACTCGTTGTGGGAGGAGGGGCAGTCTCTCCTTAGCTGCTTTCTGGCCGTGTGCTTGGGCTTGCATCCTGAGTTTGATCTCCGATCGCTGGCTCCTCCCCCTCCCCCATCCTTCCTAAGCTGCTTGTCCTTTTTAGTCGTGAGACTGGTTTACTTAAAACCAGATAAATTAATCCGTAAATCCACTTTACAGAACGCAAGGAAATGGCAGGATGTTGCAATACGGTGGAAGTGGGTGAACGAGCCAGCCCCCTTTGCGGGGAGGGGTTCTTTGTCCTCAGTTTCCCCATCTGAAAAGTCCGGATAATCGCAGCCCCCCTTCTTGGGTCACTTGAGGATTCGGGAGGGGACGCATGTACAGCACTCAAAACGGTGCTCCTTCATTGGCTCGGAGTAAACGCTCCATGAACGTCGGGAGGAGCAGTGGCAGCAGAGCAGGATTTCATTCTTACTTTTTTTTTTAGATGAAAAAGTATCATGCAACTTTAGCTACAGCTCATACCCGGTGTGGGCTGACCCTCCTGCAGAGGGACACTCGGGGAGCAAGCCCCATGGACTTTTGTGTGAAGCTCACAGTAATAAAAAGAAATGCATGTTCTTAATAAGAAGGATAGGGCACACTTGTCTTGCTGGCTCTGGAAATGCTGGTTGCCCACTCACCCATGAGGGGACAGAAGGAAAATAGGAGTGAGGAAACCTAAAATTTTTATTAAAAAAAAAAAAAAAAAAAGAGACCATAAACAGAAATGGTCATAGGTCCTTCCACCCTTCCTGGGATGCTTTATGCTCCAGGGGCCTGTGGTCTCTCCCCTTTGGAGACCCCTGCTGTAGACAAGTAGTCTCATAAAAAGTCCTTCAGGTTGTCAGGTTACCTTCTAACAGGCAGCCCTCCCTCCCCTCCCTGGGTAGTAGAGGTTGGTGGGTAGGAGAGGGGGGGCCATCCTGTCTGGGTTCAAATCCCAGCTTGCTCACTGACCAGCTGTGTGACCTTGAACTAGTCACTTCCCTGCTCTATGCTTCAGTTTCTTGATCTGTAAAATGAGAGTTGTCGTAAGGATGAACTGTATTTGTATAAAATACTTAGAACCGTAGCGGGCGCGTGGTAAGCTTTCATCATCTTCTCTCCATGTTAATGCTTCAGTTTGAGCGAGTCTACACTGTCCGCAAGTCTCTAGCCCTGGCTGGTGGAAACCTTGGTTCTCAGCCTCTTCCCTGTGCATCTGATCCTCAGCACCACCCCTGACCCAGGTTCAAGGATTCTGGGGAGACTGAGGGCCAGCTGGGCTTCTCAGCAGGGCTAGGGTGGATGGGGCATCTCCCTGTAGTGTCCTTGGCAGTTCAAGTGTATTTGCTAGGTGGTCTTTGGCCAAAGCTGGAGGGACAGCTTCCCAGGCTGGGTTCACTGCTCTTTGCAGTCCCTAGACATTGACAGAGGGAGGTCAGGTGTAGGCCTGTGTGATGTCGGGGTTCTGGGTCCTGCAGCCAGGCCAGGTACCAGATTCACATACAAGCAGCTAAAATCCCCCTTTGGAGGCTGGAAGGCGGAGGGGTGGGCATGAGTGAGGTGAGGGGATGAGGTAGGGAGGCAGGCGGCCTCCAGGAGCTGCTGAACGGCGTCTGCCCCAAGCTGGCCCATGGTCTGTGGATAGAGCCTCATCACCCCAAGAGTCACGCTCACCCTGTTGGCGACGATACTGGGGGCCTAGGGGGCTCTTCGTCATGAGACCCCCGAGCCGTGGAGCAGCGGGCTCACTCCCTCACTGGTGGCTGTGTGCGGAGTCCGATGCCTGTCTGCAGCATGCAGACATCTGTGCTCTGGTTTCTGTTAACAGGTGCACGCACCTGCCCTAGGCTGCCTAGCCCTTGACCACAAGGAGGCTGGTGTCCCAGGACCCCAAGTGGGCCCCAGGGGGATCTCTGGCATTTTTGGGTGATGAGTGTGCTGTGCTCAAGGGACACAGCACGGAGCAGGGGAGACTGCAGTGGGCAGTTAGCAGAAAGCCTGATTTCTGCGTTTCTAGAACCAGTTCCCCTTCTGGGTCTCAGAAATAACTGAGTCAGCATACCTCATCGGATGTGAACTCCTCTTTGGTTCTGGGTGTCGCGTGTTTGGGGAAGGAGACTGTGCACACTTCTCCCTCTCTCTTTCTCAAGTTCATTTCTGGGCAGAGACAGCATCACGCATCATTCTCCCTCCTCGGTAATCTGCAGGTCTATCAAACACACCTCCCTGAACCCCTCTTTCGTGTAGTGTCCCTCGGGCCTAAATGTCACAGGCACCCCACTGTCTGCCTATTGACGGGCCTGGTCCTAATCCTAATGTGTGGGTTCAGGCACCTGGTTGGCTGCCGAAAGGAGGGAGGATGGCATAAATGAGGTAGAAGTTGATTTCTTAGCAGGAGAGCAGGTGGGGGGGCACTCTGCTCCCTGTGGACCCAGGTTCCTGCCAGCTTCTTGCTCCACCGTCTGCTACCATGTATACCACTGTTCCAGTTGTCTTCCAGCCTGTGACAAGAGGGAAGGGAGGGAGAGGAGAGGAAGCTATTTTCTTTCCAGGAAATATTGTAAAAACAGGGCACACGGGCCATACGTTAGTCACATGACCCACATGGATACAAGGGATGCTGGGAAACGGAGTCTGTGGTTGGCCAGCTGAGTGCCAGCTAACTCCATTCCTGCGACAGGTAGGAGCCTGCGTGGCTGGCATCTGGGGCCCTCCCAGGTGTGTTTCCAGCCCCCTCTCATTTAGCACTTTGAGAGCTCTGTGCCCCACTCTTGGTCCTGCCTGAGCTCCAGACAGACCTGTGCCTCTCCTGACCCCACCAGCTGGAACGTCACGGAGGTTCAGGGAGCTTCACACCCACGGAGCGTCGTGGCCACCCCCGTCACTTAGCATAGATGACCAGGTCGAGTTTGAGAACTGCTTCCATCTGTGTTCCTATCTGTAGCTAGGGTAAGTGCTCCAAGAATCCTGCCCCGATGGTGTTCACACTGTTTATCACCCGCTCTACAGGCATTTATTGAGCACCTGCTGGGTGCCTGAGAGGGTTACAGGTGCTTGGAAGACGGTGGGAAATGCTGACTAATGCTCGATATAGCTTCCTGTCCTTAAGGGCAGCGGCATTCTAGTGGGGTCAGTGATACCATCACAAGGCAAGACGTAAATGAGGAAGGGATAGGCAAAAACAAAACAAACATGAAAAGCCCCAAACCCCAAGCAAGAACTGAACCAAGATAAAACCGGATGCCAACGCGGGCTGGGTGGATCCGACTTCCCCTCCCCGAGCCCAGGTTTCTGTCCTAAGAAATGGGCATCTCCATGCGCTCTTCCCGACATTGTTCCGGCGTGCTCGACAGACAGAAGCCATTGATCAGATTGTTTGGATTTTTCTGGCTGCTGAGAGAGTTCCTGCAGTGGTGCGTTTAGGTTTTGGGGTGCGAGCGAGGCAGTGGTAGGTTCTGTCTCTGGGAAGGAAGCGGGTATCCCCGAGTGCTCTCCTGGATTAACCAGCTCATGCCCTGCTCCCCTCGTCACTCTTGCAGGGCTCCAACCTCACGGACATCTGCACCCAGCTCCTCCTACAAGGGACTTTGTTAAAAATCTCCGCGGGCAACATCCAGGAGAGGGCCTTCTTCCTCTTCGACAACCTCCTTGTCTACTGCAAGCGGAAATCCAGGTGAGTTGCTGGGGCGGCTGGGGGCCCGGCTGCCCAGGTGAGCCAGGAGGCAGGAATTCGGTGGGACCTTGACAGCCTCTCACGGTGACACCTTAGGCTTGTCACTTCCCTCTCTGGGCCTCCCTTTTCTGAGTTGAGGGGTTGTTTTCTAGATCAGCACCACCTAATAGAAATATAATGCGAGCCATATGTCTTATTTAAAATTTTCTAGCAGCCACTTTAAAAAAAATAAAAAAGAAATAGGCAAAGTGAATTTAAATAATATATTTTATTTTTTCCAATATATCTCTAAATATTATTTTAATGTACACAACCAATGTATAATCAATTTTTGAAAATTATTAAAGAGATATTTTGCATTTTGTTTTGTTTTGTATACTAAGCCTTCAAAATCTGGTGCATATCTTACACTTAACAGCACATCTCGGTTTGTCCTAGCCTCGTTTTAGGTGCTCAGCAGCCCCATGTGGCTTGTGGCTGTTGTATCGGACAGTGTGGTTCTAGATGGTCATAGAAATTTGGGGATTCTTTGTGACACTGACATCTATGATTCTGAGATCCGAAGGTGGGGGATTCAAGGGCAGAGGGCTCTTTCACTATTAAGCTTTTTGAGGGAAAGAGTAGTATCTTTGTCACTTTTGTGTCTTTCCCTGGAGCTTCCTACACTTTGTAGAGTTGAGGAGTGACTGGACGGGTGGTGAGTGGTAGACACATACAGGTGCATGCATGCTTGCAAGTGTGAATGATGGGCTGTGTGGGCAGATGGGAGGAGGGATAGGTGCATTGGTGGGGGTTGGAGGATGAGTGGATGGTGGATGAAGGGGGGCAGGGAGGATTGTGGATGGATGTGTGAATTGATTTGTGGATGGATGAGTGAGTGGGTGAAGGAGCGAATGGGTGAGTGGTTGGAGGTGTAGGAGATGGCTGGATGGAGGGATGGACAGAAAATGGGGAATGTGTGGATGTTTGGGTGGTTGGAGAAGTGGATGAAGACATGATGAGCTGGCAGAGGTGTGTTCAGCTGAGTGGTGAGTTGGGGCCTTCATGTATGATATTTAAATGAATGGGTAGATGGAGGGATGGTCATAAAATGGGAGATTCGTGGATAGATGGTCAGATGGATGGATGGATGGATGGATAGCTGGATGGTTGGTTGATAGTTGTTGGGGTGGTTGGATTCTGGGATGGAGGGTTGGGTAATTGAACGACCAAGTGGGTGGATGGGTGGATGGATGGTTGGAGAGGGAGAACTGGGAGACAGAGGGGTAGGGGAATGAGTGACCAGCTGGCTGGCTGGCTGGGTAGCTGGGTGGATAGATTGGAGGACTGAGAGATCCCTGCCTTTCAGTTTTCTGAAGAAGCCCTTTTTGAATCCTCTTTCCTGTTATCTTATTTTAGGGCTGAAACAGTGACTTTGCAGAGGCTTCTTTACTCTTTTATCTAGGAAAAGCTAAGGCTGAGGGGAGGTCCAGACCCTGGGCCCTACCGTCAGCATTGCCTCCACCTTCCTCTGGGCTCTAGGCATGTCACTTACTGTCCCTGAGCCTCTGTCTCCTTGTCTGTTTCTGCTGGCCTCCTAAGGTTGTCGTGAGGAGCCTTTCCACAGGATGAATGATGGCGTTCCTTGCGTGTTCGTGGGCTTCTCTTTCTCCTCCAGCCTGACCTCTCTGAGCCTCAGTTTTCTCTTCTGTAGAATGGGGATGATAAACCCCTTCTTACAGTAGAGTTGGTGTAGAGCCAAGCTCCTTACAGTTGAATCCCTGTTCACATTTCTCTGGCTCTGTGACTTTGCCTCTGTTTGCCTCAATTCCCTTATGTGCAAAATCGGGTGAATTATCGTTATGTATCTCAAATAATCATCGTGAAGAGCAGATGTGTTAGGCATGCCCAGTATGTAGTAAAGCTCACAAAATAAGGGTTAGCTGCTATTACTGTTAGTTAACTTACCTCCATCCGTGTTGGGTTCCTGTCCACCCACAGGTGCAGCTCCAGGCGCAGAGCGGGCACTTCAACCACAGGCCCCTTCCCCGCTGCCCTTCTTCCCAGTTCTGGGTTTGGTCCTTCTGGTTGAAGGCCTTGGCCTCCCTCTTCGACCATCTCCCGGAGCGTGTCTTCTTTATTTGATGTTTTATTGCTGCCCACTCCATTAGGTCTGTCTGTGCCTGTCTCATGTCCCTCAGTCCCCCCCATTAACACCCCCTTTTCCTTCCTCCTTGCTTCCCGCCTGTTCTCACTGGGCCCATCCTGAGAGTCCTCTGCCCTTCCCTGCCAGCCGCCCTGGGCTGTCTGAAGCAGGCACTTTCCCCAGAACACTGGGGTTTAGAAAACAGAATGTCCCTTTGGGTGTGTGTGACCTGCTCCAGCTTTGGCTGAGTTTGCTCATTCCGCCCTGGTGCAGGCCCTTCCTCCGTCGGCGTGGTCGCACCTGTCGGAGCAGTGGATCCCACGTGGGCCTTCTGGGGCTGACCCTGGGGCTGCCATGAGCTGCCTGCCTCAGTTCTGTGAGTGGGCCAGGCTGGCTGGAGGGAAAGGGTACATCTGTCTCCTGAGAGAACGTGGCTGGCGGCCAGCATTCCTGCCTCTGGATGGGGAACCAGAGGGCCGGGCTCTAAGAGGTCCCAGAGGGATCGGGCAGCGGTGGATGGAACTGCTGGCCTGACAGATGTGGTCACAGGAAATGCCTGTCACTGCTAGGTGTCTGCCGATGGTTTTGTCTTTGCCTGGGTCATGTGGGGCACCGCCCGTCCGGGACATGGGTCACGGAAGGTCTCTGACTCAGAGTGTTTCTGGCCTCATTTAAAAGTAGAGGCTCCTTGGATATCAGAAGCGGAAGGAGTGTTCTAAGAGCCCCCCTCCCCATTCTTCGGAATGGGAAACTGAGACCCCCAAGAAGAGAAGAACCCGAGAAGAGCTCATCTCTAATACCTCAACTGCTTGTTTGCGTCTTAGAGGTAACACGCAGCGCTTAAGGACACAGAGGCCCTGCCGCTCACTAGCCGTGTGGCCTTGGGCAAGTTACATCAGCTTTTTGTGCCTCTGTTTTCCTGTCTGTTCAATGCGGATAAAAGTAGTCCCCATCCGATAGGATTGTTTTTTAGATGAAGTACGCTAGAACATGTAAATCGGTTAGAATGAGGCCTGGCACGTGTATGGAAAGGAGAATTACCACTCTGTCTTCCTTTGGGGGTCTTGCACACAGCTCAGCTCACACTTAAGTTGTGTCTGGAGCAAGACTCTTCATTTTCATCACGACTCCTGCCCCAGACGTTTTCCTCCTCGAGTCTTCCTCATTCTGAGTAAACGGCATAAAGGTTTACCCAGGAACCCAGGCCAGAACCTTAGTTGACCTTGACGCTGACCTTCCTCACCCCAAACCCACTTCTTCAGCAAGTCCTTTCCATTCTGTCCCCAGAGTTTTGCCAGAACTTCAGTGTCATTCCAATAAGAATTCTAAGAGGGAGTTTTTATGTACGTATGTGTACATGATGGTAACATTTACCTGGAAGTACAAAAATAGCCTCTACAGTTTTGAAAAAGGACAAAGCTGGGGGCCTCGTACTGCTGGTAGCCAGGCTTACTATTCAGCTGCAGAAATTAAGACAACGTCGTATTGTTGCCGAATCAGACAAAGAGTTTAGTGGAATAGAAGAGCGAGTTCAGGAGCAGACCCCCATGGAAGTGTTCCTTTGAATTTCAACAAAAGTGCCAGGGCAGTTCAATAAATGATGCTTGGTTTGTTTGATATCCGATGGGGGAAAATGAGTCTTGACTGTTAGCTCACACAATACACAAAAAATCAACCTCAGATGGATCACAGATTTAAATGTGCCAGGTAAAGCAATCAGGTTTCCAGAGGAAGGCATAAGAGACTATCTTCATGATCTGGTGGTAAGCAAAGATTTCTTAAATAGGACAAAAAGTGTCATTCTAAAGGAAAAGTAGATTCATCAGATTACATTAAAATTAAGAACACAAATCAAAAGACACTGCGAAGAGAGTAAAAAGGTCAGCTATGGACTAGGGATCTTTGCAATCCATATAACTGACAGGGGACTCACATCTGGAATGTATTAAGAAGTCCTATAAGCCAAATTTGGCCCTCTGTCTGTTTTTATAAATAAAGATTTATTGGCACACAGCATGCCCATTTGTTTTGGTGTTGTCAGTGGATGCTTTCCTGCGGCAAGGACAGAGTGGAGTAGTTGACACAGAGACATGAAGCCCCCCCAAACTGAAAATGTTTACTATCTATCTGGCCCTTTTCAGAAAACATTTGCCAACTCTTGCTATAAATCATTAAGAAAAAGACAACCCAACAGAAAAGTGCTCAAGGGACAGTTATTTCACAAAAGCCCATGCATGGCCCACAGGACCGGATGGCCAATAGACATGAAAAGGTGCTTGGCCTTGTTACTCATTAGGGAAATACAAGTGAAATGTTTAATGAGCCACTAGTCTGTGCCCAGCAGAATGGCCAACACGGAAATTAGCTACAGAGGATGGGGATCCACCGGAATGTTCCTTACTCTACCGGGGCAGGGAGAATTGGTGCAACGACTTTGGAAAACAGCCTGGCATTCTCTGGTGAAGCCCACCGTGTACATCCCTTGTAACTCAGCAGTTCAGCCTCTAGGTAGATCACCTGCAGGGACGTGCACGTGTGTTCTTCATAAGACGTGCAGGAACGGTCACAGCAGTGCCAAACGGGAAGCAACCTACATGCCCGTTGCCATCATCCTTTGTGAGTCCATGTATGTGAAGTTCCAAAACAGGCAGAGCGAAGCCACGGGGTCAAAGGTCAGGATAGTGGTGACCCTTGTGGGGGGACAGGGCAGGGGTGGGGGGAGTGACTGGGAAGGGGGCACGGTGGGGGGCTTTTGGGGTGTTTACAGGGATAATAGAGGTGTGCTCGCTCTATAAACGTTAAACGAGCCCCATCCTTCTTTGGGCATTTTTTTCCTGTATGGATTTTATACTTTAATGAAAAGTTTATAGAAGCTTGTATATGCACGCACCCGTATAGGTACGCGTGGGTTGGCGCGTAAACCATCGTGCTGCTCATTGGCTTCTAGTTCCCCCTGCTTTCTGTTGGCCCCCTCCGCGGTCCCTTCTCTGCAGGCTGCCACGGGGACTCCTTTATAACCTAGATCAGATCATGTTCTTTCTCTGCTTAGACCCTATGTGGCCCCCATCTCACACTGGCAGGAGGAGCCCATCTTTACTACAGCCCAAAGGGCCCCGCAGGATCTGGCCTGTGTGGCCACTCTGACCCCTTGCCCCCCGCTCGCCTTCATCCACTCAGCTTCAGCCACCAGCTGGCTGGCTGCTCCTTACAACATGGCATGCGGCCTGTGTCCTCTGCCTGGAATGTTCCTCCCCAGATACCCTCCTAGGTTCCTCCCTCACCATCCCCTAGGTCTTTGCTCCAAAGCCACCTCTTCAATGAGGCCTCCCCTGACCACCTCTCCCTTCCCTGTCCCAGTTAAAGTCATGCCCCCCACCCTCCCTAACCATCTCCTTGCTTTATTATTATTATTTTTACAAACCTTCAGTATTTTATTTTAATTAAAAGCATATACATTGCATTCATTAAACATTCTTTTCATCTAGAGCCAAGGTCTCTTCTTTGAGGATAAGTTCACTCTTAACACAAAAGCAACTCACCTTTATCAAGTCTTTCCAAAACAGTCAACTTAATGTTCAGGGAGACAGCTCTCTTTCCACATTCATATGTTCTCACGTATATAATACGTAGTTTACCCAATTACAATGACAGGTGCACATCAGGCAAATAGATTTGGGAACATCACCCACCTGGCGGAGCAGAGGGGCCTGCGTGTACCACACAGTGGCCTTCGAGCCCTGAGACTTCATTCTCTGCTTTATTTTAACCACACATTTAGCACTCCTGACATAACTTGTCTTTGACTTTTCTGCTTAGCCTCTGTCTCTGTGCCCCCTGCCCCCTCGTATTGGAGGATGAGTTCTCAGAGACTTTGTTTTGTTCACTGCTGCAGCCCCAGCGCCTAGTGGAGTGCCTGGCACTCAGTAGGTGTTCTCTAAAGTGCTTGCTGAATGCATGGATGAGTGACTCCCCTTGGCCCCAACTTGGCATCCTCTCCATAGGAAGCACTGGTCAGATGTTTGTTGAGTGACTGAGTGAGTGGCAGATTGACCTGAGTGAGGGAATGAATGGTGGGCAGGTGGACATGGATGGTTGGGTGGACTGCCTACTCCAGGCACCCTTCTTCTCTGGTCAGATTTCAGGAAGTACCCCTCTTTTTAGACACTCTGAGAGCCCCTCCCTACTTTTTAGCCAAGAGGAATGAGTTTCTATTGCTTCCGGTTAGTTTCTCATCAATGTAAACTGGTTAGCTGTAGCTCTGTGTGGTCAGCAAGGCGACTAGCCTAATTTCCAGATGGAGGAACTGCATCTGGAATGGAGAAGTGACTTGTTCAAGTCACCCAGCCACCAGCCAAAAACCCATGCTCCTGAGCCCGGTGCAGTGCTCCTGCCATCTCGGGCACCCTTCCAGATTACCGCTCTGCTTCCCTTTGCTCTTTTGAGCCCCCGTTAGGTGAGACATAGGGGTTGCTGACTTCCCGCTGTCTTTCAGGGTCACTGGGGGCAAGAAATCCACCAAGAGGACCAAGTCCATCAATGGCTCCCTCTACATCTTCAGGGGTCGAATCAACACTGAAGTCATGGAGGTGGAGAATGTGGAAGATGGGACAGGTAGACCCTAACCCCAAGGCCCACCTAAGCCCCAGCCCCACCTGCTCTGTGGCTCTGTTCAGTCTTTTTTTTTTTTAGAGGTGGGGAGGGACAGAGGGAGAGGGAGAGAGAGAATCTTAAGGAGGCCGCCGCGCTGGGCATGGAGCCCGTTGCGGGGCTTGATCTCACGACCCTGAAATCATAACCTGAGCCGAAATCTAGAGTCTGATGTTTAACTGACTGAGCCACCCAGGTGTCCCTCAGTTTTTTCTTTTATTTGAAGTGTGACCTACCTAAGAAAATTGTCTAAAACATAAGCACATTGCGTGAACACCTGGGTAGTCACCATTCAAGTTAATAAGTAAACTGCTGTGTGTACCCCCAAAGGTCCTCACACACTCCTCCTTGGTCACAGCAGCATCTCCCGCAGCTCAGAAGTAACTGTCCAGATTTTGTGATGATCATTTTCTTGCTTTTTTAAAAACATTTTTATCTCCTAAGTATGCATTAGTAAACATTTTAATGAAAATTTGTTTCAAAACTTTCTTTAAAATGTTATGTCATTATATGCAGATTAAATGGCTTTAAATATATACACGTAGTTATATAGATATAGTCTTACATACCTATTGAAGTGTCATAAAATATTGTATATTTTTTTGCATCTCGCTTTGTGTTTCTGCATGTAGCTTTCTGCACGGTGTTGGTTCCCACTGTAAAACTCTTATTTGTGCCTTTGGTGATAGACATTTGGGTCATTTCTGCTGTTTGCTATTATGAACAGTGAGGCCGTGAGCAGTCTCGTGTGAACCTCTTTGTGTATGTGCCCTTGAGCTTGGCGAGGGGCAGGAGTTCCTAACTGGTTTTGAGACACGGACTCCTTTGGCAGTGTCACGAAACCTGTGGACCCCTCCTCGGATTTAGGGTATGGGCAGCTTCAGCTTCCCTGGAAACTGACAGCCTGTTTTCAGAGGTTGGCCAGTCCCCATCCCAGCCAGCAGTGCATAGGGGCCCCGGACTTGGCATTGCTGGGCTTGCACTAGGTTTTAAGTGGCCCCAGTGCCCAGATGAGATGGGCAGGGAGGCTGGGACATATTCCCCAGGCTCCGGGACTCCTGCATTTGTGCCCAGACTGTGGGGTCTTGAAGCCGCTGTAATTGATGGGTGTGGGGGGAGTCTTCGTTTGCAGATCCTCTGTTCTTTGCAGAGAATAGAGAGGAGGGGGAGTGAGCATTTGAAGGGTTGCAAGTTCAGCTCTCAGACCCTCATCCTGTTGATGCCCCTGCCACCCTGTCTTTCTGGAGCGAGACGTGCTGGTCCCGTGACCTTACTTTCAAGCGTGTAGTGGGGAATGTTCAGAGTTGTGTGGCTGAGCCCGGACTGACCCACCTTGGCCTTCTTCCCCCGCCAGCGGATTACCATAGCAACGGCTACACTGTCACCAACGGCTGGAAGATCCACAACACGGCCAAAAACAAGTGGTTCGTTTGCATGGCCAAGACAGCCGAGGAGAAGCAAAAGTGGCTGGACGCCATCATCCGCGAGCGGGAACAGCGTGAGAGTGAGTGCGCCCTCTCCTGGGCCTCCGAAGAGCGGTGGCTCTGGGGGGCTTTCCCGGGATCCTGGGGTGTGTATGGCTTCCCCTAGACTGGTCACTTCTTCGGAGTGAGGACTATGTCCAGGGAGGGGGCCTAGGCCCCTTTCCAGAGAGGTTGGAGCTACAAGACGCAGGTCATTGAGGGGGCAGAGAGCTCTGGGACCGTGTTATAACTTGGTGGTACTTTGGATCACCTGAGGGCATCTGTTAGAGCCCACTCAACAGATGGTGACACTGAGGCCCAGTGGAAGGGACTTGCCCAAGGGTCAAGGGTCACATGGTTGGTCACCCTGGGATTCGTGGTACCCTTCACCCTTGAGGGCTGGTAGCCAAAACGTTCCCTCCATGCCTCTGTCTCCCCCATGGTTCTGTTACCTTCAGCTGGGGTTCTTTGTGCTTGAGACTCAGAGTCTGCATCTGGGAGGAGGATCCTTGGGGGGCTGCTCATTAACTGTGGTCACAGATCTCTCTGGGCCCAGGCTCCCCGGAGGCAGCTTGCATAACGCCTTGTGGGGCTAGGTGTGGTAGCTGGGTGGGGTTGGGACCTGGCTCTGGGTTGTTGTGTAGAGAAAAGGGAGCTGTGCTGTGTCTAGGGGCAAGTTCCTTTAGCTTTCAGACCTCAGTGATGCCATCTGATGAGTGGGGATACACGGTCCTGCTGCACAGGGTTGTAATGGTGCTAAATGCAGTATGGATTTGACCATACTTGGAAATTTAACACGTGATCCTAAAAACCCTACCCCCCCTCCCACCTTTGCAAAGGAGGAAACTGAGGTACAGTTTTCTCTGTATCTGCAGCCTTCCACTTGGGTGTGTCATAGACCTCTCACACTTGCCATGTCTAATCAGAACTCCTAATTTCCATCCTGTCTTCCGCCCCAAACCTGGAGGTTCCCCATCTCAGTACCTGGTTCCTCCCTTCGCCTGGGGCCTCAGATTCAAACTCTTGGTGCCATCCCTGGTTTCTGCCCACTCCCCAAATTCAGTGTATGGAGTCCCTTTACTTCTGCCAGATCCTCCCACTTCCCTTTCCTCCCTACCTTTACCCATGTGCAAGTCACCACCATCTCCCAGGACTATGGGCAGAAGCTAGATTTTAAGTTTTGAGGTGATATTTCTTGATTTTAAATTTTGTATCAAAATTTATTCAAATGGCTTTAGGCCAAACAAACTACTGAAGCTGGGCCCTGGTTGGCAAGCTTGTGAGCCCTGAAACTGGTCAGGACTGGCGGTGGGGCTCAGGGGCGTGGACTGGCCTGGGTGTGGCTGGTCAGTGTCTTTGTGGTTAGAATGGAGGGCTGTGGTCTATGCAGGATATGCGATCACGAGTAGGGTGTGGCCTCAGTGGGCCGCAGCCGTTAGAATCGGGTGTTGTCCAAACCTTGACTTCAGGGCTGGGTTTACAGGGATGGTGCATGCTGTGATCAGGAGCACAGATCTGGAGCCAAACTTTCTGGGTCGAAATCCTGGTTCCACCACTTCTAGTTGGGTAACCTTAGACAGACAGCTTCATTTCTCTGGGCTTCCGTTTCTTGGGATAATTTTGCCTTACAGGTTTCTTGAGGATTAAGTGGCGTATAGTAGGCGCTTCCAGCATTTTCTATTGTTATTTGTCATTGCTGTTGTCAGGAGTGGACAGGGTCCAAGTAGAAAATGTGGGGCAGGGATCTGGTCAGGGTTCTGTGCCAATTGTCTAGAGAAACAGGCAGATTTTTCTCCCTGGCTGGGAGGAAGAACTCAGTAGGCTTCCTGATAACCTCTGAATTTGGAAACCCATGCGCAGGTTGACGGGTTGAATGAGCTTGACTTCTTATTACCCTGGGACTTAACCTCTCTGGGCCTCAGCTTTGCCTTCTGTATAATGGGGGCGATCAGCCTCCCTCCCCTACAGGGTTGTGTGAGAAGTCACTGGCAGGTGCCCAAAGCAGTGACTGACACGCAGGGAGTGCTCTCTAGATGACCGCGGTGGGGGGCACTCGGGTGGGCAGCTGGGCGGTGGGCTTCCAGGAGCCGCAGGCCTGCCCCCCTCTGCTCCCTGAGTGCTGACTGTGCCCCCTCCGTAGGCCTGAAGCTGGGCATGGAGCGGGACGCCTACGTCATGATTGCGGAGAAGGGGGAGAAGCTTTACCACATGATGATGAACAAGAAGGTGAACCTGATCAAGGACCGCCGGAGAAAACTGAGCACTGTCCCCAAGTGCTTCCTCGGCAAGTGAGTGGCCCCACCCAGGCCTCCGAGGGGTTCCTGCGCTGGTCCCGGGCAGCGGGTGGGCCAGACTGTTCCCACCTGGCTCTTCCCCAGGAGCCCTGCAGGGCAGAGCCGCTAAAGCACCCCGAATCCTCATTTAACAGACCTCAGAGGTCAAGAAGGATAGTGGGGTCCCCATGTCAGGTCTTTCAAATGTTTCCTACCACAACTCACTGCAGAATGGTAAATTTTATGTTGTAACCTGGCACACACATCCACGTAACATGATTGAAGCCAGTTTCACAGAACTTACTGTGCTGGGCACGCTCTGAAAGTGTCTGTCTTTTCTGTTCTGTTTCTTTGCTGTTCTGCCTTGTCCTTTGTATGTTATTCATTTCTCCATTTGTTTTAAAAAATAATGCGAAGCGAGACCATGGCATTGGTTTCACAAACTGCTAATGGGTTGCCCACCATGGATTGAGAGGCGCTGCCCTCACGCTCAAAACAGAAGCCACTGTAGATAGTTCAAGCAAAGAGGTTCAAGCACAGAGAGTTGCCGGAAGCGCCGAAGAGCAGACGGGGGCCTTCGCGTCAGTCCGCGCGGGCTGCCGTCCGCACACACCACAGGCCGAGCAGCTCAAACAGAGACTTACCGCCCCGCAGTCCTAGAGGCTGGAGCTCGGAGCCCAAGGTGTGGGCAGGCTTGGCGTCCCGTGAGGCCTCCCTGCCTGGGTTACGCATGCGGGAGAAGGGGAGGCTCCTGGCAGCTTTCAGGATTTGAGGGCCTCAATGTCTCTGTTTGGGAAATACATTCCTTCCCAATAATAAAACATTTTACCCCCTGCCCCCATTTCATAACCAAGGATCAAGGGGGTCAGAGCACAGGTGTATCTTAAACCCAGATTTACATCTCCTTCACCTGGTGGGGGCGGCAGATACACAGTCCCACTAAAATTGCCAGGCTGTGTGCTGCCCTGCTGTGCGCTCGACGTGGTGGTCGACACGGAGGGTGCCAACCTCACGGAGCTTGTGGTCCAGCAGGGGAGAGAAATTTGCCTGGGAGGCAGGAACTTCATTGAGAATGTATTGACTTATAACCCTCCCCCTTCCCAAAAGCTTTTGAAGAGGCCCTGGATACAACCCTCTGTGTTATGATCTCGCCCCGGACCAGGGGAGAGGTGATTTGGACAAAGGGGTCACAGTAAAGATGGGGGCAGTGGTTGCATTCTGGATCATTTTGAAAGTGACCGCATTTGCTGGTCGGGTGAGAAAAAAGGGAGTTGAGGATTGTGAGCCCCTAGAAGGCTGGAGTTGCCGCTTGCTGAGAAGGGGAAGGAGATGGATGGAGGAGCAGGTTTCAGGGGCAGGAGTAGAGCTCGGAGGCTCCTTTTGGACAGGTGCCCTTGAGATTCTTAGACACCCGGACAGAGATGTTGACTCCTTAGTTGGATGTAGATCTTAACTTGGGGAGAAAAGACTGGGTTGAAGGAGTAAATGCAGGGCATGTGGGCATTTTTATTTATTTATTTTTTAAGATTTTACTCATTTATTTGAGAGACAGCATGAGCTGGGGGGAGGGGCGGAGGCAGAGGGAGAAGCAGGCTCCCTGCAGAGTGGGGGAGCCTGGCGCGGGCCTTGATCCTAGGACCTCAAGATCATGGCCTGAGCCAAAGGCAAATGCTTAACCGACTGAGCCACCCAGGTGCCATCAAAACATTTTGATGGTTTTTAAAGCCATGGGACTGAACTCTGCAAGGGGACACGCAGGGAGAGTCGAGGCAGGTACTGGGCCTTGGGGCCGCCAGCGTCTGGAGGAAGGAGCCTAAGAGGGGGCGGGCAGAGAGGTAGGAGGCACTCAGGGCACGTGTGGCATCCTGGAAGCCAAGTGAAGAAGATGCAGAGATGCGGCGCAGCGGCAGCTAGGTTTGGATGCGCTAAGGTCGAAATGCCCGGGGACATTCAAGTGCCAATGTTGGACAGGCCCTTGGAGACCAAGTGTGGAGCTGGGGCAGAGCTCATTGGTCACGGCCTGAGGCTTGTGGTGGAATGGGCAGCAGGCAGGAGATTTTGGGGGGTGGTTGGTCTCCTGAGGGGTGGCCGAGGGCTGCCCTGGACGGGCTGCCCTGTTGTCCCCAGGGGTCAGCAACCCCAGCCGTGAGCTCCCTGGAAAGGTGTGTGGAGAGAAGAGTCTGGGCCCCAGACCTCTGGGAATTGGGCAAGGGGCAGCTTGGCTCATTTCCATCAGCTGGTCTTTAATTCCTGGGCAGAAAGGAGGTTTTTCTCTCGGGAAGGGCTTGCTTCCGGCCCCCCGGGTCAGACGACCTCTCCACCTCCTGCCAAGCCCCTTGGGGAGCTCAGTCCAGCCGGATGGGATAACCTGCCTGTGATTAGAGCTTCAGCGGAGTGTTCTGTCTCCTCAGGAAGGATTAGGGAGATTTCTTTTACTGCCCGTTTGAAACAGGGCCAGGATTGAAGCTTGTTTTATAATCACCGGGGCCTTAAGGACCAGACTTCCTGCAGAAGATTGTTCTAATAAAGCTCTTCTCCCCACATAGCTCTGCTCTGTGCGCAGCCCCAGGGCTCGAGACCTTCCTCCTTCCCCTCCAGGGCTCAGCTTCCAAGTCTCCTGCAGGAGCATCCTCGGTCCCTTTGGGTGGAAGGAACCTATAGCCACCAAGACATAATTATCAACCCTTTCTCTGCTCCAGGCACTGGCAGACGGCTGTGCCTTTTAACCCACATACAACACTGTGAGGCAGGTCACTGCCATTATCCCCATTTTAAGGGTAAGAGAATTGAGGCACAGAGAGAGAAGAGGTCCTGTACGAGGTCACAGAGCCACAAGTGGGGGACTGGGATTTGGATCCAGGACTCTCTCCTACCATACTCTGCTGCATGTATCCATTTATATCTTTGTTCAGCACATTTCATTTTTCCTTGGTAGTTCCTTTCTCCATATCCATCTGCACTGCTAGAGGGGGAATCTATGAATACAGAATGTGTCTGATTTATCTCTATAACTTTTGAGGGTTGGGCTTTGAGTCAGACTTGGGTGCAAGCCCTGGTCCCCCCACCTTCTAGCTGTGTGATTGTGGGCAAGTTTCTTAACCTCTCTGAACTTCAGTAAATGACCAGTTAATAAGAAATAATAAAATATGCCTCACAGGATTGTCAAAGGCTTCAGTGAGAAGCTTGAGCCCAGTGACATGCTGAGCCCAGTGCTGGCCAGAGTGACAGAAATGTGGAGTAGCCTGTTTCTGCTGTGCTCAGATAACTCGCAAAGAAAATCAAAGAATAAAATCTGGGTATTTGTGTGGAGGCATCATGGGAGAAACAGGGCATTGGGCAGACAGCATCGACTCATTCATGCATCTGTGCTGTTCATTCAGTGTTTACTGAGCCCTTACTGTGCCAGCAGGAACAGGACAGATGAACCCCTGTCCTCATGGAGAGAACTGTCCGGTGGGGAGCCAGAAAATAGACAAGTAGAAAAACATCAGCACAGAGGGGATTTCAGCCAATCGACGGATATTGCAAGAAGTGAGTTAGGTTGATATTAAGGAGGTGAGGAAATGGGGTGATGTTTCAGCCCGGGTGGTCAGGAAGAGCCTCTCAGGGGAGGAGACGTTTTAAGCAAGCTCTAGACGAGAAGCAAGAGCCAGTCATGAGACGATCCGGGGGAACAGCATTCCTGGCAGAGGGAACAGCAGGTGTGAGAGCCCCACGGCTGGAATGAGCCTTGAGTAAGTAATTAAGGAACAGCCAGGCCAGTGTGGCTAGAGCGAGGGAGTGGCCAAGGAGTGGGAGATGAGGCTGCAGGTGCTGGCAGGGGCCATATTGGGCAGGCAAGGGGGATCGGGGGCTCAGGTTTTATTCTGGGTGCTCTGGGAAGCCATTCCGAGTCTTAAGCAGAAGAGTGGGATGAGGATGAGCTCATCACACCGGCTCTGGATGGAGGAACTGTCAGGCTATAGAACTCAGGGGACGAGTGTAATGGTGTGACTGGCAGGGGCAGTCAGGGAAGGCTTCCTGGAAGGAGAATGCCTTTGGTTTCCCCCTTGCTGCCAGAGGTTAGATGTCATTCACTGGTGTCTGCTGTTGTAGAAGCTCTGAGGTGGAAGGGGCCTCATTGTCTCACCCACCTGCACGCACAGGTGCCGGGTATCTGTGGGTAAGAGCCGATCAGTCATGGTTTGTCAGACATTGCTGCAGGAAGCTTCTACAGGAATTCTTCAGGAAGCAACTTCAGGCAGTGGAGTTACAGGGACGAATATAAAACCTCCAGTCCTACCCTCATGGAGGAGACAGGTGAGAACAAGGGGACTGCCGTACTGGCTGGTGAGTGGTACACTGGGCCTCTGCTCAGGGGACTGTCCCAGGGAGATGGCAAAGACACACCTGTGTGTCCCCTGTGCCTAGCATTGGGCTTGACACGTGGTAGTGGTTCTGGGGGTCAGGAAGGAAGGAGGGCTGAAGCCGGGCGCATGTGAACTCAACTAGTGCCCCATTGCCTGAATCCCAGACTTCCTCCCCACCAGCCTCGGCTGACCTCCTCTCTGTGTCCCCAGCTCAGTGCTCCGAGTTACATCTCTCTGAAAGGCTGGATCTTGCCGCTCTTTGTACCCAAGGCTGGCAGATTGCTGGTTTCCTTACCTGACTTCTCACTCAGGGCCTTTGTATGTGCTGATCCCCCTGACTACAACACCCTTCCTTGCCCCTCAGTGGAGGCAAACGGTGCCCCACTGACCTAGTGCAGTTCACGCGTGTGTTTTATGTGGGCCACATGGTGCTTTCAGGAAATTTTGGATTATATATCAACATGTAACAGTTGGGAGATTTCCCAGGAAATGCCGAATTTCCGGCTTCTCTTGGAAAGTAAGATGCTTTGGTCTTCCCATGTGGCCGCTGTCAGCTGTACGGAGGGGTGGCTCGCGTCTTCAGGAGCTCCAGTCCTGGCTGGTTCCACAGAGCCTCAGCCCGGCCCCGCCTCCTCCTCCTTTTTTTTGAGAGAGAGAGAGAGAGAGAGTGAGCGAGCACCAGCAAATGCAGGGAGGAGCAGAGGGAGAGGGAGAGAGAATCTTAAGCAGGTTCCATGCCCAGCACAGATCCCGACGCGGGGTTCGATCTCACAACCCTGAGATCATGACCTGAGCCAAAATCAAGAGTCGGACGCTTCACCGACTGAGCCACTCTGGCACCTCCAGCCTGGCCCCTTGTGTTCATTTACAAGAGCTCGAGGTCCCTGCGTTAGAGATGAATTTTATCTGTTTTTGCACACTGGGTTCCAGTTTGAGAGTTGATACGATGTGAAGGTTTACCTGCTGCTGAATTCAGAAGGCCCCAGAGTGAAGTACTTGTCAGAACAACCATACTGAGGCCCAGAGGGGCACAGCGTCTTGCCCAAATTCGCCCAGCGAGCTATGAACCTTTCCTGTTGCTCTAAAAGGGGTAAGACCCAGCTTGGGGCAGAAACCTGGGTCACAGTTGCTCTTCTCCGGGCTGCCTTCCTCCGCCCTAGCAGAACACACTGGGTCACTGCCTGCCCCCCGTCTGGCCACAGGGCCGCTGGTCGGTGCCAGAGGCGGCCCCTGATGGGACAGCTGGTGGGCAGCCGGGTGCCGAGTCTCCAGCTTCCGAGAGTGGGCGCTCAACATCTGTTCGCCTCCCTCAGCTGCTGGCAACTTTCTCCTGTCTCTGATTTTTGGGACTTGAGAATAAAACTGGGGGTGGAGGACCTAGAACAATCTCTTCCCCCCACCTGGGGCTCCCACCCCACAAAATAGATCCATTTCTTCTGTGTTCCCCCCCACCACCGTTGGCCTGCATCCGGGGCTCTCTGAATGCCTCAGCATGCACCACTACCTACACACAGGCAGGCTTTGCTCAGCCAAACACTGGGAAGCTAAAAATAGTCCTGCCCCCTCTGGCCCTGTAATTGGAGGCGGGACAGCTGGTTTCGATAAGCGGGAGAGCTCTGTGCTCTGGCCCGCTGCCGCCTGCTTTCATTGAACACAGATTGCCTCGGTGGCAACAGCCCCATTGCCAGCTCTCCCTTTTCCTGCTGGCTTGGAGTGGGTTGCGCTCTGCGCTGAGCCTGGGGGCGCCTCCAAGAGCAGGGACCTGGGGTCTGGCTGAGCCTCTTCCCCACTGGCTGGTCACGTTGGATCTGCCTGATTTCCTCGGGCTCGTGAGCCCTTCTTTCTCCCAGAGACCTTCCTGCCGACCCTAGAACATTCCTTCTTGTTTGATGGTTCATTCCTTCAGGTGTTCAAGAAATGATTATTGAGGCCTACTGTGCTTTAGACCCTCCTGTAGGTGCCCGGGGGTGGGGCTGTGAATAAGGTCGACAAAAATCCCTGTCAGCGCGGAGAGGACTTTCTGGTGGGGCAGATGGCTGATAAACACATATATAATTCTGTAGCAGGACAGTTCCAGACAAGGATAAGTGCTCAAAAGGAAGCAAAACCGAGAGATGTGAGGATTGTGTGGAGCTGCTTTTGGTGAGAAGGGAGGATTTAACATGAGGAGCTAGGGGAGAGCGTTTCCAGGCAGAGGGAACAGCAAGTGCAAAGGCCCCGAGGTAGGTAGGAGTCTGATCTTTTTCAAGAAGCAGAAGATGGTGGGTGTGGCTGAAACATAAGAAGTGAAAGGTATAGGAGATGAGATCCGTGAGGACGGCGGTTCATGTGGGGCATTGTCATCATGGGCAGAGTTTGGATCTTTTTCTGAGGGCAAGGGGGAAGCCCACTAGAGAGTTTGACTAGGAGAATGACATGATCTGATCACCATGAGCTCTCTTGACTCTCCACAGTCATCTTTCTGGGCTCTTATTTCTTCCTGCCTGCTTGTTTCTTTGTTCCTTCTGCTCATCCGTCCATGTTGCCATCCATCATCCGTTTCCCACACCCATCTGCCCAGGTCTCTCTTCACTTAGTGTCTACCCATCCCCACCATGCTCCCCTCCACCCACTTGCCCACTGGTCTTTCCAGCTACCTACTCATTTGTTTATCAGGTCATCCATTCATCTACTCACTTCCTATTCATTTACTTCCTCACTCATGTGTCCATCCATCCATCCATCCATTCATCCATCCTCCCTTCTTCTCTCCTTCCCTCTTATCCATCCATCCATCCATCCATGCACCCATCCAGTGCACCTGAGTCGGGGCCTGGGGTTTGGTCACACCCACCCCTCTGCCATTGGTCCTGGGGAAAAGCACAAGGTCTCAGCACAACCCCTGGGGCTGTGGGCTCCCAAGCTTTGCTTTCCTGTGGGACGTTCTAACTCTTCTTCACAGGAGTGGGTGGGGCCAAGCCAGTTTAGTGCTGGGCCCTGTGTTCCCAAGACCGGGGAGGTTCTCTCAACTGCATCTTATGTTCCTGGCAGTGAGTTTGTTGCCTGGCTTCTGGAAATTGGTGAAATCAGCAAGACCGAAGAAGGAGTCAACTTGGGCCAGGCCCTGTTGGAGAACGGTATAATCCACCATGGTGAGTGGGGGCTGGGCTCGGGCGGGCCTGGGGTGGGGAGGCACAGGTCAGACCTCAGACCGGGCACAGTGTAGCCTCAGGAAGCGGATGCCCTTATAAATCTGCTCACAGGGCCGGAAAGCCCTGCACTCACCTGGGACACCAGCAAAGCAGGGACGCCTCGAGAAGTCCCTTCAAAAAGGGCAAGAGCCATTGATGTTTTAGCCATTGAGCCAGTATTTATCAAGCGCCTGTTACGTGGCAGGCACCGCGCACACAGCAGAGAACAGGCCAGATGAAGACGCGTTCGCGGGCCGGTGTTCTAGTCAGAGCGGGAAGGTAATAAACCAAAGCAGTACAAGCAGTGTATCCAGGTGGCGATCAGTGCTGGGTCGGGGGAGAGAGAGCAAGGGGGTGGTGGGCAGTTTTGAATAGGGGTTGGAAGGCCTCTCTGAGAAGGTGTCCTGAGCGAGCGAGGGGCCGGGTAGCACTGGGGTTCTGGGCCGAGGGAACAGCAGGTGCAGAGTCCCCAGCAGGAGAGTGATTCCCGCGTCCTGGGAGCCGCCAGGCCAGTGTGGGCGCTGCCAGGAGACGTGGTGGGCGGGCACGGGGCGGGGCCTAGTGTGGAGGGGGTGGGGTCTGGGACCTCCCCAGGGATCGTGGGGTCTTCGGCTTTTGCCGGGAGCGAGATGGGAAGCTGCTGCCGAGTGCGGAGGGGACGGAAGGCCTGCCGAGACTCAGACTTGCACGGGATCTCTCTGGCCGCCACGTGGGCAGCTGCCCACCGAGGGGCCGCGATGTTCCAGGCGGGAGATGACAGTGGCTTGGAGCAGGGTGGGGTGTGGAGTCAGACTGTGAATGTTTTGAAGGCAGAGCCTCCGGGATCTGCTAATGGGCCCACGGTGGGGAGGGACGGAAAGCAGCAGCAAGGGCGCCCCAAGGCCATCGTATAGAGAGGGTTTCATAAATCCTGGTTGTGTGGTCTCACACCCCAGCACACCCCAACACATGCTTTGGCGACCTAGCACTGAGGAGGTGCTGGGCCAGATGGGTCCCCAGGCAGGCTGGGTCAGGGCATTTCTGGGCCTCGCGCGAGACCTGCAGGTGCCCCGGTCCCAAGTGGCAGGGCTCAGCGGGGCCCCAAGCGGAGGAGGGGGACCTGGTGTCCGCAGAGGAGTGAGGGCAGAGGGGTTTGGCAAAATTGCTTGTGGCCCAGAGCCTGGTCGAGTGCAGGGTGATGATGGGCGGGGGTGGGTGGTGGGCCCAGCCTCACTGGCCCCCTGGGTCCCTCCAGTGTCTGACAAGCACCAGTTCAAGAACGAGCAGGTGATGTACCGCTTCCGTTATGATGACGGCACCTACAAGGCCCGGAGTGAGCTGGAGGACATCATGTCTAAGGTAGGGACGCCGCCCGACCCCACGGCCACTGCAGAGCAGGCCTGCACCCCAGTGGCCTGTGCTCTTCGCCCTCCGCCACCTCCCTGCTCTGTCCCGGGAGCCATCTCTCCCAGCAGCCCGGATTTGGAGGCTCCTGAAGGATGTGGCCTGACCCCAGACTCCCCCTCTTTCTCTTCCAGGGTGTGAGGCTTTACTGCCGCCTCCACAGCCTCTACACCCCCGTGATCAAGTAAGTTACTCTTTCCCCGCTCCAGTTTCACCTCTGCCTCTTTTCAGCTGTGTGGCCTTGGGCTGGTAACTTAACCTCTCTGAGCCCCAGTTGCCTTCTCCATCAAATGGGGCTAATAATCACATCTACCTTCCATGTTTGTCCTTAGGGTTAAGTGAGTCAGTCTGTGAGAGACTCTGCAGGGTGGTGGTGAAGGGTATCCATTCTGGAGCCAGTTTGAGTCTCAGCTGCTAGTTACCAGCTGCGTGGCTTTGGGCAGAGTTACTTAGCCTCCTGGTGCCTCAACATTTTCCTCTGTGGAATGGGGATGATGATAATAAGATCCACCTTAGGGCCTTTGTGCTTGCTGTTCTCTCTACCTGGAATGCTCTTCCCGTACCTCTCTGCATATTTACTCCCTTACCTTTATTCCCGTACCTCTCTGCATATTTACTTCCTTCAAATGTCTCCAAATCAGAGGGACCTTCCCTGCCCACCTGTCTAAAGCATCTCCATCTGGTATGCACTATCCTCCTTACTTCACTTCGGCTTTCTTCTTCTTCTTTTTTTTTTTTTTTTTTTTAAAGATTTTATTTATTTATTTGAGACAGAATGAGAGAGAGAGAGAGAGCACATGAGAGGGGGGAGGGTCAGAGGGAGAAGCAGGCTCCCCGCCGAGCAGGGAGCCCGATGCGGGACTCGATCCAGGGACTCCAGGATCATGACCTGAGCCGAAGGCAGTCGCTTAACCAACTGAGCCACCCAGGTGCCCACTTCGGCTTTCTTCTTAAAACTTGTTAGTGGTTGACATACTACGTATTTATTTTTTATTGATATGCTGTCTTTCTTCCCCACTGAACTGTAAACTCACCAAGGGCAGGGATTTTGCTCGCTGCTATGTCCCCAGACCCTTGGCCAGCACCTAGAGCAGTGCTGTCCTGTAGCCCTTTCTACACTGATGGCCGTGCTCTTTGTGGGGTCAAGGACAGTAGCCGTGAGTCACGTGTGGCTTTCAAGCCTTTGAGATGGAGGAATGTGATTTTAAGTTTGATTTAATATTCACTGATGGAAAAATGGGTACATATTGGAGAGCGCAGGGCAGAGTAGCCCTCAGTGAGTGTTTGTCACGTGAATGTTGAAAGGTAACCTCTTTGACCTCTGATTCTTCATCTGTGAAATGGGCATAAGAATAGCTCACGCCTCTTGGGTTGCTATGAGGATTAAATTTGAATGATGCCTGGCACATAGCAAGGGCTGTATAAATGCCAGCCATTGGTTATCTTCTTTATTATTGAAGCTCATGGTTGTGGATGAAGGGACAGAGAGGGTGACCTAATTCTTACCAGCTGCAGATTCCTCTGTCCCTTGTCCTGACAGCTCTTGCCCACTCTTTTTTTTTTTTTTTAAAGATTTTATTTATTTATTTGACAGAGAGAGACACAGAGAGAGAGGGAACACAAGCAGGGGGAGTGGGAGAGGGAGAAGCAGGCTTCCCGCCGAGCAGGGAGCCCGATGCGGGGCTCGATCCCTGGACCCTGGGATTGTGACCTGAGCCGAAGGCAGATGCTTAACGACTGAGCCACCCAGGCGCCCCACTCTTGTCCACTCTTAGAGGAGTGGAGGGGGTTCCAGCATTTGCTGGCCTCGTCGGGGGTCAGGCCCTGGGAACCCCTCGCATCTGTAGACCTGCCTCTGCCTTCTCAGTCTGGCCCGGCCCTCGAGAGAAGGACCGCCTGGTCAGCCCGCAGAGAAGGAAGTGGCAGGGGCCAGCACTTAGTGCGCACATGGCCTGCCCGGCTCCCCAGTTCCGAAAAGTCTGAGAGAAGAAACTCCCCAGCCAGACTTGATCATCAGCCTCAGCACGGCTGGCCACATAAACTCCTGTTTGCCAGCTTCCAAGCCTGAGAAATGGTTGCAGTCTGACTGCAAGGTTAGCGCGACCCTTTGTTCCAGGACTCGGGGAATTTAGATGCCGCCCGCGTCCGAGCATGTGCCTGGGGAGAGACCCGGGTCCCTGATTCCCACGCCTGTGCTCCCCGATGTGCTCACGTGCACTCCCTCCCCCCGCAGAGACCGCGATTACCACCTGAAGACGTACAAGTCCGTGCTGCCCGGGAGCAAGCTGGTGGACTGGCTGCTGGCTCAGGTGAGCTCTCCCCCGGCCGCGTCTGAGCAGCCTGCTCGTTCTGCCCGGCACCCAGGAGCTGACCGGGCTGTGGGCCTTGAAGTTTCTTTAAACAGTTTTTTCTCTAGTTTTTACTCGTGTAAAATACACGTCACACTTAACTGTTGTAAACACTGTTCAGCATGCAGTTCATGGCATGACATCCCCTGACATCGCTGGGCAGCCATCCCCACCCTTCCCCTCCAGAGCTCTTTTCATCTTGCAGAACCGAAACCCCGTCCCTGGTCAACACCAGCTCCCCACTCGCCCCTCCCTGCAGCCCCTCGCAACCTCACTTCTGCTTTCTGTCTCTAGGCCCTTGGCCGCGCCAGGTACCCTGCATGAGCGGGAATCACACAGCCTTTGTCCTTCTGTGGCTGGCTGATGGTGCTCAGCATCCTGTCCTCAGGGCCATCCATGTGGTGGCCTGGGTCAGAATTGCCTTCCTTTGCGAGGCTGAGTAGTAACAGTCCGTTGCATGGATCGCCCATGTTTTATTTATCTGTTATTTAATATTATCCGTCTATTAGTTTCTACTTAATGGATGCTTGGGTTGCTGCCACCTCGAGGCTTCCAGTTAAAACTGGGACAGTCCCGGGTGAGCTGGGACAAGTCGGTCTCATGCTAAAGCACCAGACTGGAGCCTCCACGGGGAGCTTGCCAAGTTATTCCTTTCAATAAGTTGCCAGGGGGCAGGGGCTGGGCAGAGGCTTGGGAAGTCCAAGCATCGGTTGGTTTTGCTACAGCTTCCTAAAGGTGTGTGCTCCCCTGCGATGCTGTGGAAACTTTTGGCAGCCTGCCTCCAATACTTCTTGGCTCTTGCTCCCAGGGTTCTTCCTCTGGGCCAGGCCCTGGCTGGGTTTTGTGCATTACCGCGTTGAGCCCTCCAACCCATTTATAGACAGGGGGACTGGGACCCAGAGAGACCAAGCACTTGGTTCAAGGGTACACAGCCCCGTAGTGGCAAAGCTGGGATTGGGATGGGCCTGTCTCACCCCGCTTGTACCTCGGTTCTGCGAACTTTTCAGGGAGCTCACAAGAATGTTCATTTGTAGTCTGTAAAAAGAATGTATTGGCTCCAGAGACGAGGAGACAACTGTGAAATCAAAATGGATAAATGTTTAAACGTTTACAGAGTGCAGCTTTATGTCAGCCTCCTTAATTGTTAAATTTAGCATTCATAAAAACCTCGTTCCATTTGAAAACAATTTGCTGGCGGGATTTTTCTCATGTCACACAATTCCTGATGATTGCCTAGAAATCGTAGCCAATCTGTAAAGTAAATGTTTCTTGGCGCCAAATAACTTCAAAAGCAGGTTTAGAAAAATCCTTGAAAAAAAATTTTGCAGGCCAAAACAGCATATTTAATGTAGGATGTGGGTGTATTTTAATATGTTTGCTGTGGTGTGGGATGCTAAGACCTGGGAGGTCTTGAAACAGCCCCGGATTTGAATTCAGTTTTGCACAGCTGGAAAGCACAGAGCGCTAATCAATGAACGACACTACCCTCCCCTTAGGATCCAGTGAAACCAGCCCGGAGCATGTTTTATTTATAGCCAGGCCGACGTGGGTCAGATCCCAGCTCTGTGTCTTCCTAGCGGATTTTGGACAAGCCTCTTAGCCTCTCTGTGCCTCACTTTCCACAAGTGAAGCTAAAACAGTACCCTCCCCGTTAGATTATTTTGAAGGTTCAGTGAGTTAATCATGTAAAGTTAATCATGTAAAGTGGCACCTGGCACAGAGTAATTGCTCAGTAAATGCGACTATTATTTTAATTCCTCATCTCCTGCACAAAGGATTCAAGGTGGCTCCAAATTACATGCAGTATGGAAGGCTGAAAAACCTGCAGAGGGGTTTGGGGGTGCAGGGACAGTAAGATCAGGAAACAGCCAGCTTGTGGCAGGGGGAGAGCTGATCCCCGGAGGCCCATCTCCTGAGTGTGCTGCCGCAGGTGAGGGTGACACGGAGTGATTTCTTCTGTGGTTTAGGTTCTTCGCTTGGAGCCCAGACATGCCTGGGTTCAGGCTCTCGGAAACGGCTGCTTCTCCCCACCTTGGCCCTTTCTGTGGCCTCGTGTTTCCCGAGCTCCGCTGGTGTGTGTGGGTTTCAAAGCATGATGTGGACTCTGCCCTAAGTGGTGAATCTCAGGCCTGAGTTGGGAGTGAGGTGGGTCCCCGAGATGGTGAGACGCCAGTGGGTCTGAGAAATGTCTGGAGATGGGGCACACAGGATGCGCTGCTGTGGGGTCGGATGGAAAGCAAGGACGCGTCCTGGGGCCGTGGTGCCCTGGGAGGCAGGAAGTACCCTTTACAGTGATGAGAAGACAGCGGAGGAACCCCCGGGTGCCTGGGAAATCAAGAGTTCTCCTCTGGCGCGGGAAGGTGCTGCCTTTGGGGTGCCCGCTGGCCTTCCCAGTGGGTGGGTGGAGGACGGGGCAGCATCGGCATGCCTGGCGCTCCGGGGGCGTCTGCACTGCAGACGCTCTGTTCCTCATCAGCTTCGGCAGTATTTAAATGAGCAGAGTCAGGAGAGGGTGTAGAGCAATTCAGCAAGAGGGCTTGTTAGCTCCTCCCTTTCTTTCTTTGAGCACCTACTGTGTACCAGGCACTGTTTTAGGTTCTGAGGACACAGCAGTGACTAAGACAAAAGTCCCTGCCCTCGTGGGTCTTGAATTCTGGTGAGGGCTGGGGAGGCAGTTGATAAATAAGAACAAGAAGTAAAATACATCTGTCCTATGTTAGCTGATGGTAGGTGCCAGCACGGTGCTTGGGGTAGAGCGTGCGGGAGCCGCGGGGCCGCATTTACCCTTCACATGGGTGGGGGTGGTGCAGTTTTCACAGGGGTCCGTGAAGGCTGTCTTGAGTAGGGACATTTGAGCAGAGACCTAAGGAAGGTGGGGAGTGAGCTGGGGGGATGTGTGGGGTGCAGCCTTCTCTGGGGGGACAGCAAGTTGGAGGCTCCAAGTGGGGTGAGCTGAGGGCAGTGGGAGGTTTGACCAAGAGCTAGGGGTGCTGAGGAAAGCTGGTCTGTGGCCAGTCTCATGGCGTCTTGTGGGCTCTGGGGAGGGCTCGGGCCCCTTCAGGACTCTGAGCACAGAGGGGACAGCACTGACTTAGGTGGGATAAGATCCCTCTGTGGAGAACAGGCTGTAGGGGGACGGGGTCGGCAGAAGGGAGCCTGGGGAGGAGGCAACTTCAGAACTCTAGGCAGGAAAACAGGGTGCCTGGGAACTGGGTGACTGTGGGGAAGGTGGGAGACATGGTCAGATTCTGGAGTTTTTGGAGGTAGACCTAACAGAGTTTGTTGATGGGTGGATAGGGTGTGGGAGGTGAGACACAGAGATGTGTCTCCAAGACCCCAAGGTGCTTGGCTTGAGGCTGAGCTGGGGAGACTCAGGACTGCATCCTGGAGCTCTCTGACAAGGAGGAGAACCAGCTCCCCGCCCCCCCCCCCCCCCCCCGGCCCCAAGCATCTCATCACAAGTGGAGGCAGAAGGATGGTGGAATGAAGGTGGCAGCTGACCGTCCATGTGCCTGTCACTTCGGCAGACCTGCCATAGCTTGGCCTGGTCTGAGGACACAGGGAAGCTAACTGGAGCTGACGCAGGAGGATGACTTCCATGAGATGGGCTGGAAGACAGCTGGTGTATGGCTCTGGGAAAGGGGCAGGAGGGTGTGCGTGTGGGCCGCTGTTGGGGAGAGGTTGGTGATGAGGATATGTCCTTGAGGACTGGTTATGGTGAGCTTTGATTTCAAGAGTTATTCCCCCCTTGTGACTTAGCACGGAATTCAAGAAGGAAATATATACTTGTGTAGCCTGGGAGGGTAATTTTGCTTTGAATGCATCTTCATTTTGAACTTCTAGATCATTCTGGTCCTTGGAACAAAATGTTCATTGAAACCCACTGGATCAGCTAGAAATGCTTTTGGCCACATATAATAGGGAAATTTGACTTACACAGTAAAGACCTTTTTCTCTCATGTAATTAGGCATCCCCAGTTCACGGTCCTAGAGCTCAACAATGCCGTTTACACCTGGGCTCTTCCCATCTTTCTGTTTTGCTATCTTCTTGCCAGTTGCCCTATAGTCATAAGATGGTTGCCATGGCTCCAGGCATCACATCTATGTAGACCTGTGGCCAAAGGCAGGCAACAGGAGTAGTTGGAGAGAGCTTTCTCGCTCTGTTTGCAGGAGGAAACTTCCCCCAGTCCCCTTCTCTCCCCAGTGGTCTTCCCCTTGAGTCTCATTGGCCAGATGGGTCCCACATGTACCCCTAAACCACTCCCTGGGGGACAAGGACAGGGATTGATGAGAGTGGCTTAGAATTTCTCAGAATTCATTCTTTGAGGCTGGGGGAGGGCCCCCCTACCCACTACTTGGACGAGTCAGAGTTACCTTTTTAACTCTGAGGGTAAGGGGGTGATTAGCCCTTCCGTAGACAAGCGGTGTTCTGTGTCTGTTCTGATCCTCTCTGTGCACTCTCTCATTTACTCCCCACAACAACCTGAGGAAAACGCAGTTATTATTCCTGTCTTACTGATGAGGAAACTGAGGCCTCAGGACACACGGACACGTGGCATTCCTGTAAGATTGCGTGTGGGGGGCTGTCATGATGCCTTGACAGGAGTAAATAATAATAATAGTAGTACTAGCCCTCTGTGTTGATTACAGCCTACACTGTGGGGTCTGAGCAGGGAGCACCACTCAGGGGTGGCAGAAGCCTTGGAGAATGAAGGGCAGGGGCACCTGGGTGGCTCAGTCGGTTAAGCATCTGCCTTCAGCTCAAGTCATGATCCCGGGGTCCTGGGATCGAGTCCCGCGTTGGGCTCCCTGCTCGGTGGGGGTAGCCTGCTTCTCCCTCTGCCTCTTCCCTCTGCCTCTTCCCTCTGCTTGTGCTCTCTGTCTCTGTCTCAGTCTCCCTCAAATAAATAAGTAAAATCTTAAAAAAAAAAAAAGAAAATGAAGGGCAAAATCTGGGAATAAAAAATAACAAGCGAGGAGGTGAAGCTCGGAGAGTTTAAGGGCTTGCCCACGGTCACAGCCAGGGCCCTGCAGGGATGTGAGCCTGGGGAACCAGGTCCAGAGTTTTCTTTCCACACTTCTCTGCTCCGTGGGTTTTGGTCTGTGCTGCCCGGGTTTGAGGATGCCCCAAGCAGCGGCCGTCAGATGGAGGGCAGCGGGTCGGTGAGCTAGGGGGCCGAGGGGGCAGGGACGGGCCAGGAGCCGGGAGGGGGAGGCACGGGGGTGCCGGCTCCTGTGCTGGCACCGCAGAAATGTGGCCGGAGTGCCCGCCACATTGACACCCCCCCCCCCCCCGATCAGGCAGATGGTTTTCAGCACGGAGGGGCAGGGGGCCAGGCTGGTGGCTCGAGGCACCGGCAGAGGAAACAAAGCATCCATGGGGACATGACAGGAGCCCTGGCCCCAACCCGGCAACTAACCTGTCCTCTTAGAGCCTCCCCTTAGACCCTAACGTGCTGGTGGGGGGAAGGGTCTGGCGCTGAAAGGACTCCTTTCTCACGGTGTAACCTAGGGCAAGTGCAAGCCCACCTGTGCCCCGGTCTCTTTGTCTGTTAAATGGGATTAAGGAGAGTGACTGCCTCTGGGTTGACCCTCAAGACCGAGTGAGATCGTGCAGTGCCCGGCACGCTGCGGGTGAGTGAGAGGCATCCTTGGACGTTGTCCTGGGGTTTCCCAAGTCACGGGCAAGGAGCCTTCCGCAGCCCTGTGTCTGTTACCCCCTGGAGTGTTCCATCGCCCGGCCCAGCTCGGTCTCTGCCGCTGGCATCCCAGGTGCTTCTCGATAGAGATGTGTTGTGGCTCCCTGAGTGCTAGATGCCGTGGGGAGATGGGTAGCCTTGACGGGCACCACTTCTGCCCATGTGGAGCTGATGTTCTAGTGAGAAACGGACCTTAAACCATACTCACTTATCTGGAGGAACCCAAGGACAGGTAATAGTTGGTGCTGATTCTCCTGAGAGCAGTGGCGCGAAGGGGTGAGTTTGTTTCAGACCGTGACAGGTGCAGCACTGCTATCCTACAAGGTCATGAATGTAACGGGATGAACATTGGCTGAGAGGATGCACAGGGGTGAGGGGTGGGGGACTACTTTAGGGTGTCCTCTGAGGAGCTGACTTGGGCACTGAGACCTAAAAAGCCAGGACAGGGCATTCCAGGGGGAGAAAGAGCAAGTGCAAAGGCCCTGAGGTGGGGGCACGTGGTTTGTGGAAGGACTGGCAAGGAGGCCAGTGTGGCTGGAGCCCCAGCACGGGGGCTAGCAGGCGGGTGGGGGAGACAAGGGGAGCGTGGCGATGCAGTGGCACAGGGCTGTGTGTGCCCATGGCTTCCTCCGGGAGGGGGGAAAACGGTGATCTGAGGTTTTCCCACAACTTGGCGGGATGTGGGGTAGGGGGCTTACTTTTCAGGTGTCCAGGGTCGGCGTATTCCACGGTTAACTTGAGAATCCTGCTGTTGTTCTAACTTTAGGAACCTCCCTGTGGGTCACCCCAGGGCCCTGTGGGCAGGGGGGCAGGGATGGGCTGGGAGCCCGGACTGTGAGTGCCTCAGAAAGCCAGGTGGGCTCCAGACGCTTGCCGCGGCCTCCCAGGCTGCAGAGCGGGGGCCTGCTCGCCACCTGGGCCCCAGCTGTGCCTCCCCTGCTGTCCCCGCGCAGCTGGAGGGTGGCCGCTCCGGATGCAGCCTCTCTCATGGACGGCCACCTCCCCTGGCGGGGCTCCGTGCTCACAGCCCTCTGGCCGCTGGCCTGGGGTCCCACAGGAGAGATTTGTCTTCCTCGAGTCGGCCGATGCGTGAAATCCCGAGGCCAGTGGCTGTGCCAGGCCCCGTGCTCTGAGTCTCCGCCGCAGCCTCGGCGGGCTGAGTCCTGCAGCCCCTTGGCATCTGTTTCTCCTTTAGCTGGGCAGTTCCCTCCCTGGCCCCTCGGCTGCTGGCGGAGGGGCTGGGGGACAGTCGAGGCGACTGCCTGTCAAAACAGCTTCTCACTTTGGGAGTCCTTTAAATGAGGCTGTCGGGCCCTGTGGCCATCTGAGTGTAGTTGAAGCTCACTGACCTGTGGCCACAAGCTCCTGCAGGAGTTGGCCCCTGCTGACAGCACCTTTCTTCAATCGCCAGATATTTATTGAGTACCTGCTGTATGCCAGGCCTGAGTTCTAAGCCCTTGGGATTCCGCGGGGAGCACAGCAGATCAAACTCCTTGTCCTGATGGGGCTCACTCACCCTCTCCCTGGTGGCCAGGCTGCCTTTTTGTGCCGCAGGCTTCATTCAACCCCCGGACCTTTGTCCGTGCTGTTTTCTCTGCCTGTCACCCAGCTGCTCCCCCCACCCCCCGCCCCCAACCGCACCACACAGCTCACATGAATTCCCTGATGAACTGAGATTGTTGGGTTTGCAAGAACCAGAAACAGATTCTGGCTAACTTAAGGGGGGGGCGTGGAAGAAGACGGCTCATAGAAGGGTAAAGGGCACCCACAGAGTAAGGGGGAGACCCAGGAGCCTGCCTTAGAAAGAACTGGCACCAGGAGATGCCCAGCTTCTTGGGAGCGGTAGCTGAGGGCCCCGTCTTCAGGGCAGTGCTCTCGGGGAGAACCACACCAGCTGTCCCTTGTCCTCGGGTTCCTCCTCCTCCAGGTCATGTTCCTGGGTCAGGGAGCATCACTGTAGCTTTGCATGGATCATGTGTCCTCAACCTGGCCTGGGCTGGGGGGTGGCTTGGTGGTGGCGGTGAAAAACTCTGAGGGGCTGTCCCACCAAGATGACATTCCACATGGGAGAGTCGGCCCCAAAGGTGGGCCCAGTAGGCTACCACCTTTCATACTTCAGTTTTGGGTTGGATGTCACTTCCTTTGAAAAGCCCTAAGACAAACCAGACTTCAGTTGTACTAGTTAGGAGTGTGTTCATTTGCAAGAACAGAAAACTCAACTAAACAGGAGCCCAAGCAGATAATCGTGCCCATACAGTCATGCTGCGTGTCAAGAACCTTCCATCCTTCACTCTGCTGTCATCAGCATTGTCTGCCACCTTGGTCACTGGATAGCCCCTTAGCCCTACATATATCACTTCCTCGTGTGACTTTGTCCTCAGTAGGGGGGTGTGGTACTGCTTTTCCTTTTTATCAGGGAGGAAGGTATTTTCCAGAATCCCCTGGTAGACTTCTCCAGGTGTCTCACTGACTATAGCTAGGTCAGTTAGGATTCGGACTTCATTGCTAGTATCAAAGACCCAGCTACAGAGGCTGATACACATTAGGGGTTGATTTTCCTTTGCTGTGAGACAAGCCTAGAGGTGTGTGGTCTAGAGCTGCTAGGGCAGCCTCATGAGACCTTTGGGGGACCACACTTTCTCTCTCTTCCTGCTCTGCCATCCTTAGCATGTTTTGATCCTGGGTCATACTGTGGTCTAGGATGACTGCAGGAGCTCCAGCCATCACATCTTTGTTCCAAGGAGGAGGAAGAAAAAAAGAAGGGCCAGGGACAAAGCGTTTTTCCAGAGCTCCCTACCAGTGATTTCTGCTTATATCTCATTGGCCACCTCTAGCTGCAAGGGAGCTGGGTTTTGTGATCCTCTAGATGGATGCCTCCCCATCCTCATTACTGGTGTGGTATTGGGGAAAGGGTTATTGCTAGGCAACCAACAATATTTGCCACATAAAATCTCCATTTCTCCTTTGTGGTGTTTATAGCACGATACGCAATGGACTTATCCCAACTACTATTAATTTTCTTGTTTGGGGTTTATTCATAATAGTCATGGGCATGTTTGGTCAGTACTACAGTCCATAAAGCAGACACAGACCCCTGCTCCCGTAGAGCCTCCGTTCTAGGGGTGATGGTGGGCTTTGCGCAGCCTTGCTCAGCCCCTCCAGGGTTGGTTCCCCTAACACCCTCCCCTTCTTGTTCCGTTCCAGGGTGACTGCCAGACGCGGGAAGAGGCGGTGGCACTTGGCGTGGGCCTGTGTAACAATGGCTTCATGCACCACGGTAACCTGCCCCTTCCCTTCAGGCCAGCCTCCTGGGGGGGGTCTGTCCTGGAACAGAAGAGCTAGTAGGAACCCTGGTCACTGGGGCATTTTAGGGGGGGCGGGACGGGGGGAACTGAGGCCCAGAGAGAGCAAATGGTGGGCTGGAGGCTGCTCATCCTGCCCCTGGGGGAGCCCAGGCTAGATGCCGGTCTTGGGCCTGTAGACCCAAGCGGGGGGTTTGGGGTGGCTCAGGAATTCCCCCCCCACGCCCCTCCCACTTCTGCACTGGTGGCAACATCACCTCAGGGGTTCAGTAGGGACCAAGATGGCTGGTAATGCTTGGCTGGAAAACTGGACTGGATTTGAGGTCAAATCTGTGGACTTCCTGGGCCCTTCTCCTGGATGGGATGTGACCTCCAGGTGGGCGGTGAGGCCGGATCATGCAGGCCCGGCCCACGGGCTTCCACGGGGAGGAGAGAAGAGGGGTCTGTGGGGACAGAGGACGGGCAGGTTGTGAGTGAGAGAGGAAGGGAGCTGGGCAGGGACGTTCTCACTGCTTTTCCCGGCCTGACCCCTTAGGTCACTCTCCTTCCCACTGGAGAAGCACGGAGGAGGGGTTTAGAGCTGGCAGTCCTGAGATGATCCTGAGGTGGGAAGGTGGGCCGGAGGGAGAAACCGGTTCCACTGTCACCATTTCAAATTAAAATAGAAGTTAATGCTCTATGTGCCTGGCCTCCTCCTGAGTGCTCCCCATGTATTAATTAGTTTAATCCTGAAATGATCCTTTGATGTTGGTATTAATATCGTCCCTATTTATAAATGAGGAAATGGAAGCCCAGATAGTTAAGAGACCCGCTCAAGGTCACACAGCAAGTCGGAGCTGGGATTTGAACCCAGGCAGGCAGGCTTCGTGGGCCACACGCTTGGCCACTGAGCTCTGTGACCTTCCCACTTGCTGGCACTGGGGGAGCCCTGAGTCTCCTACCCTTTCAGCAGGACAGGTAGACTTAACTCCCACCAAGGAGCCTTTCTTCTCCTTTTAAAACATTCCCGAGGGCCTTGGCTCTTGCAGTTTCCCTGGCTTGGGGTACCCTACCTGCCTCACGCCCCCAACTTATTCAGTGTTTCTGTTTGGTTCACACCTCCCGAGGCCTCCCCAGACACCCCAGCCTAGTGGCTCTGCTCCTTCATCGTCCATGCTTAGCTCAGATTCACGCTTCTTCCTGGAGCTGTTCTCTCCCTGTCAGACTAATTCCACGCTTCCCTTGTGTCTTTGTTCATGCTGCTCTTCTCTAGCCCTTGCGTTCCTGGTGCGGGCACCGTGCTAGGCTCCGGGGAGAGCGGTGAACGAGGCAGACGAGAGTCCCGTCCTCGGGAGCTCACAGCCTAGTGTGCGCGTGTGTGTGTGTGTACGTGACTCAAGCAATGAAATAAGCCCATGTTCTGGAGCAGCGTGCGCATGTGAGGAGGACTTTGGCTTTAACTCCAGTGCGGTGGGAGTCCCGGCAGGGTTCTGAGCAGAGGAGGGCGGTGGAGGACGTCTGCGGGGGTGAGAGGGGAAGTCGAGAGCCCAGGGGAGGGTTGATGTGTGGGCCCTGGTGGTCCAGGGAAGGGGTGAGATTCTGGAAGGTCTTTTGGCCGTTCCTCCTTCCAGCTTCTGCTCTGTGCTCTAACTCAGAGGTCAGCGATCCCTCGCTGCAAAGGGCCAGATAGTAAATATTTTAGGCTTTGTAGGTCACAGGGTCTGTTACAGCTCAGCTCTGCCATCGATCGGAGCTTTAAAGCTGCTACAAGCAGTACTTAAATAAGTGGGCATGGCGGTGTGCCAATACAACTTTATTTAGAAACACAGGCAGTGGGCCATAGTTTTCTACCCCTGGTCTAGCTGCTGGGTTTGCTGTCCCTTCGACAGGATGAGAGCTGTGCCAGCAAGATGACAGGTCCCCAGGCACATCCCCTGCCTTGGAGCCGGCAGGCCTTGTTCCAGCCCTGACTCGGCTGACTCCCAGTAAGCCTCTGCCCCTCTCTGGGCCTCCGTTTCCTTATCTTTCCACTGGATCCCCTCCTCCTGTGAGCCCAGCATGCCCACGGCTCTGTGGGGTTAGGGGTGAGGACACACTCCCAGCTGCCTGTTTCGCCAGGAGAGACGGGCAGGTCAGGCCCAGTCAGGGTCATTCCCGTCCATCAGCTCCTCTCACCAAAGTCCCTCATTCCCAGAAGCCACTCTGTTCCCCGTGGGGCCCTCTGACAGCTCCATCCTTCCCGCCAATCAGCTGGGCAGAACCTCTCATTTGTGGGTGAGAGTAATTAGGGGTCCACTCCAGCTGCTATTCTGGGAAGGCTGCTGGCTGAGGACATTCTGCAGGGGGGGGGTGACTCCCAGGCAGCGCCAACACCCTCGGGGCCCCTCAGGGAGGGAAATTGCAGGGCGTGGCCCCTGCTCTCCTGTCCCTGCCACAACCTCAGAAATAAGCTAAAATGGGAAAGGGCCGAATCCCAGGGTTGTGGCTGCTGCAGGTTAGGGTGCAGAGTGGAGGGTGGAGGTGGGGCCCGGGAGCACCTCCTGTGGCGTCTGACCTGAGCTCCCGGGCCCTGAAATGCCCCTTAGGGGAAACTGAGGCTCACCGTCTCATCCCCCACCCCTCTGGAAGTTGGTGCTGTTAGGATCCCCACAGACGAGTGGGCGGAGGCTCAGAGAGGCTAAGAGGACATGAAGTCGGGCCAGGGCTGGCAGGGGTTTGAACCTGGCCAGTGGCCTTGAGCGAAACCTACATCCATCGAGTGGTGGGACCTCACCTGGCTGAGCTTCTGGACTCTGGGATTCCCGCTGATTCCCCAAACATTTCAGCCAAGACACAACATCGTGCTTCATCCTCCCACTCCCAGAGACTGTCAGCCTCATGTTTATAGTGGAGGTGAAGCCAGCCGGCCCCCGGGGCCTGGCTCCCCAGGTCTGGGCAAAGCAGCAATTTGTGTGTCTGTTTTCTCCAAAGAGGTAGTAGGGGCGGCCGGAGGAAGGCACAAACAGCTCGATGTCCTGGGAAAGGAGGAGAAAGAAAGGATCGCCTCCTCCTGCTCTTCATGTAGTCACCAAATTGGTAGACAGCCTCTGTCTTCAGCCATGGTGGGGACATCTCGAACCTCAGGCAGCTGGCTTTCCTTCTTTCAGGGGTCTGCTGACTTCAGACCCTGCCTTCCCCACACCGAGCCTGGATTAGCCTCCTTGCTGTAATTCACCCCTGTCTGCATCTAGCAGGCCAGGCTGGGTGGTATGGTGAGAAGGAGGAGCCTGCCCGCTCTGTGACCTTGTGCAGCTTATTTAGCTTCTCTGGGCCTTAGTCTCCCTACCTGTAAAAGGGGTACAGCAAATCCTTCCTCATCTGAGGAGTAAACGAACCTAAGCTTGCATCCACAGTGTGTCCGGCACTGGTAGATACTTAGTTAAATTGTAATCCACAGGGACCAGATCACATGCTGGTTGTTACTGGTTATTTGTATTCATTTTCCTGCCTTCTAGAACAGAGGTCAGACAACTTCTCGTGTAAAGCCCCAAATAGTAAATATTTTTGGCTTTGTGGGCCTTACAGCCTTTTGCAGTTATTCAGCTCTGTCACTGTGGCATGAAAGCAGCTCCAGACAATAAGTAAATAAATGGATGTGGCTGTGTTTCAATAAAACTTTATTTATGAAAAGAGGTAGTGGGCTGGATCTGGCTTATAGGGTCTGAGTTTGCTAGTCCTCATTCTAAAGTGTCTCATCATGGTCTGTTTCTGATTATTAGTGAGGGTGAACTCCTTTTCACCTACTTGCTGCCTGCTTGGGTTTCCCCATCTGGAAATTGCCTGTTCATATCCTTTGCCTATTTATCTGTTTCTCAGCTGCCTCTGGTTGATTTGTTGGAGTTTCTTTTATATTTTAGATATTTATTCCTTGTTGGTTTTAGACATTACAGTTATTTTTGAATCTGCCATTTGCCTATGGTCTTGTTATTGAACTGAAGCCCTTAATTTTATTATACTGCTTTTTTTGTGGGGGGGGTCTTGTATGAAATCTTTTTCTGCCCTAGGACAAAGGTATTTTGCATTTTGTTTGGTGAGCTTTGGTTTCCCAGTTCATAGTTAGGTCTTAAACCATCAGGAGCTTATTGTGATACATGGTTTGAGGTAGGGATCCAATTTTATTTTTTTTCCCCAAGTGAGTCAGTTTTTCCCTACATCCTCTGCAGAATACTCCGCTTGATCATCAGTATCATATGCTAAGTTCCCATAAACACATGGTCCTCTTTTGTGATTTCTGTTTTCTTCCACTGATTCTTTATCTATTTCTGCCATCATTCCACACTGTTTTTGTTACTGTGGCTTTGTAATATGTCTTTATAGCAGGTGGGGCAAGTTCAGACTTTTCAAGAGAAGTCGGAAAGCCAGACATCTATGCGAAGTATCCTAATCCGTTAGTGTTGGCCCATGATTCCCTTTAATAAAACACCATGCTCGCCAAAGCAGACTTGTCTAGGGGTTGGTTCCGGCCCGTGGTTGCCTGTTGGCAGGCGCTGCTGAGACTCCCCATGCAAGCCTGACGATGTGTTTGCAGTGCTGGAGAAGAGCGAGTTCAAGGATGAGTCCCAGTACTTCCGATTCCACGCAGATGAGGAGATGGAGGGGACCAGCTGCAAGAACAAACAGCTTCGCAACGACTTCAAGCTGGTGGAGAACATCCTGGCCAAGCGCCTGCTGGTAGGAGCAGCTCTGAAGTGCTATATCTGCCTTCCCAGGCCCAGCTGCAGCCCAGGAGCTGGGTGACCTGCCGATTATGTCTAGAGAAGTCGGGCTCAACTGGGAGCACCCGAGTATGGGAATTCCAGGGGGTGGCTGGCGACACTTCACGGGCCAAGACTACCTTCTTTATGAAGAGATTGGGCTTGCTGGCTCCCTTTCCTCTCCTTTCCTTCTCCCCCCGCCCACCCCATGTCCCAGCTTAGTGTCGTGCAGAGACGTTGGCCCCCTGACATGGCTCATCCGGGATACCAAAGCCTTTGGTCTTCTGGTGGTGCCCTGTCCATGTGCAGTTGCTGTAAATACCCTTGCAGTTGAGGGAGAACATTTACCAGCCCGTTCAGCTATTTCTCCAACGTAGCCTTCCAAATCCTGTTTCTTTGCCTACCGATGACCAGCCGCCTCCATCTTCATGCCTGGTCCGCAGGAGGTGGCCGAGAGGGAGGCTCAGCAGGTTAGATCTCCTACAACAACCAGAGTTGGGGCTAATTTCTGACTCATATGAAGATGGCACCATTAACTTCTCTCCTGTGGTACTTACGGGGGTCCCATAAATATGGAGATCCCATTTCTCCCACTATAAAACCCACCAGTGCCTTCATCATGCTTGGGATGAATCCAGTTTCTCATCATGGTCTACAAGACTCTCCCTACCTCTCCAGCTTCATCTCCTGTGTTCTCCCCTCCCTCATCCTACCCCAGCCACTCTGATCTCCTTTCTTATCCTTGAGTACTATGGGCCTGACTCAGGGCCTTTGCACATGCTATGCCCTCTGCCCGGAACACTTTTTCCATTCTTCATGAAGTTCTGTTCCTCATTTCATTCAGGTCTCAGCTCAGGTAACTCCTCCTCCGGGACCCCTGCCACACCATGGTCTATCCCTTTAAGTGCTTTATTTTAATTCAGACTATATACACTCCCTGTATCACATTCTATATTTCTTTGCTCATTTGTTTGTAGTCTGCCTTCCCCACTAGATAGTCGGCTGCAGCAGGGCAGGAACTGTCTTGTCTTGTCCAACACTGTTTCCAGTGCCCAGTAAAGCACCTGGCTCATGTAATAGGCAGCAGCTCAGGAACTATTCGTTGAACAAATGAATGCATTTCTCGGTATTCCCCCCACCACTGAACCCCCAAACCTCCCAACCTGCTTGCCACCCTGCAGTGGGGAGGGACTGCTCCTCCCTAAACTCCTTTCCTGTCCCCAAGTTCTTGGTGGCTGGACACCTTTGGATCTGTTTTATTCATTAAGCCAGCAAATTCTTACTGAGCACGTACAGTTTGCCAGCAGATGGGGGACAGTGGTATATAACCGAGGAGACTTGGTGCTCAGGTTGGGAGGAGAAAGGGGAGGTTGGGAGGGGAAAGGGGAGATAGGCGGTGAAAAGCAAAAAGTTTGTGATCAGCACCAGCCTGAGGCACGAGCCAGGTGGTGTGTCTTCACTTGACGGGTACGTATTGAGCACCTACTGTGTACTGAGTGCTCTTTGTATTTAACTTCATCCTGCCGTGCACCCCTACTCCATGTAGGTCTGGGGCACAAGGAGCTGGTAGGATCATGGTCTCCTCGGGGCCAGGGTGGGGCTGGCTGCAGGCTCCCCTCCCCATCTCACTGGGTTTCTCCTGCCTTGGGCCCTCAGATCCTGCCCCAGGAGGAGGACTACGGCTTTGACATCGAGGAGAAGAACAAGGCCATAGTGGTGAAGTCGGTCCAGCGGGGCTCGCTGGCTGAGGTGAGGCCTCTCAGAGGGGCCACCTGCGATGTCCATGGTTCCTCCTTGCTCGTTGTCCTGTGGGGGCACACTCAGGCCAGAGCGGGCTCGCCTGCAGTCTCTGCAGGGAGCTGCGAGAGAGCCCCCTGCTCGGGGCTGTCCTCCCAGCGTGTGCGCCCCCGGCTCCCCTCATGGCCCCATGGGGAGGTGCAGGAGAAAAGCGGGTTTCTGAATCAGGTAGTTGAATAGGACAAGTTGGTGGCTGTGCCATGGACCTGACCTGTAGGCGAGGGAGGAGGGAGAGCCTGGGCAGGCCAAGGGTTCAGCCCTGGTCCTCCCAGCTGCCCCCAGGGCTGTGGAGGTGGGGGGGAGGCACCTGCCGCACTGTCTGGGCGCTCTGCCCGTGTCCTTGTAGTGGTTAGGGGGGCTTTGGGCTGCAGGGGGCCACGTGCTCGCCTCCCAGTGGCTGGAGCCATTACGTAGGTGGTTAGAAGAAGGGGGCTGGGCGTCTCGGTTCAGGGTCAGGACCTCTGGCCTTCCTGGCCAAGCCGTCATGGTCACAGGGTGGCCGCCCCAGTTCGATGCCTTGTGTCCTCACATGGCAGGTGGGAAGCAGGGACAGGTTAGGGCAATTTCTCCTCAAGGAAAACGTCTTTCCCGTTAGCACCTGCAGTAGGCTTCCCTTCAGAGCTCATTGGCTGGAACTGCGCCTCCCCAGCCACTTAACTGCTCCCCACAGCGGGGAGCGGGGTTGCCTTGGGGGGCTCACTCTGGGCACGCTCGGTCCCTGGGCTGGCCGTGTGCTGCCTGAGCACAGCCAGGGTTCCCGGTGAGGAGAAAGGGAGGCTAGTAACCTGGTGCGTGTCTCCCCCAACACCCCCCGCCAAGATGGCTGGCCTGCAGGTGGGGAGGAAGATCTATTCCGTCAACGAGGATCTGGTGTTCCTGAGGCCCTTTGCTGAGGTGGAGTCCATCCTTAACCAGTCTTTCTGCTCCCGCCGCCCACTGCGCCTCCTGGTAGCCACCAAGGCCAAAGAGTGAGTGTCCCCGTGATGGGGTGTCGGCCCATCTTCCTCTCGGGCTGAGGAATTGCCTGAGTGCCAGGGGTGGTGGCGGGGGGCCCCGAGCTGTCCTGGTTCCCCGTGGATGGGGCTCATTCTACAGGCACGTGACACGAAGCTGCTACTTTCATTCATTCAACAGAAGTTTATTGAGCGCCCACTAGGTGCTGAGTGGTGTTTCAGGCCCTGGGGATCCAGCCATGTCTGGGTGGACACATTCCTACCCTTCATAGATCTCAGTCTAGTTGGAGGGTAGGGCAGGAGACAGACAGTAAAACAAAACAGAGAAGTAAGAGACACAGTGAACTGGGAGGTAGTAAGCCTGGGCCAGTCTCTACAGCTGGGAAAGGAGGTGGGCCGTGTGGAGGGATGGCGGTCACCTCAGAACTGAGGTGAAGACTGAGGAGGGAAGAGAGAGAGTCAAGGGAGGAAGAGCGCTCCAGGCAGAGGAGACAGCCAGTGCAAAGGTCCTGGGGTGGAACCATGGCTTATATCTTTGAGCAACAGTGAGGAAGCTGATGGGGTGGAGCAGAGTGAGTGAGAGGGAGGGGTGGGTGATGAGGCCCACCAGACAAGGGAGACCAGGCCTTGTAGGACTTTGTGCCCATGGTAAGGACCATGGAGCCACTGGGAGGTTCTGAGCAGAGGCAAGGCATGATGTGACATAGGTTCTGGAAGAATCCCTCTGGCTGCAGGTGGAGACTAGATTGTCAGGGGCAAAGGTGGAAGCAGGGAGTGGTGAGAAGTGGTCGGAGGCCAGATATAGGTGCAGGGAGAAGCATTTTCTATTTTAAAAATTGTGCATTTGGTTTTCTTTTCTCTCTTCTATTTAAGGCAAATGCTCCCGGTTTCCTATTGACGGGAGTGATGGAAAGTTTTAACTATGATTCTTCCAGTGAGAAAGGCAAGCCAGTTTAGGGAAGATGATTGATAGTTTGGTATGTGGAAGTGGCAGAAATCACCCAGGGGAATGTGCCTGCTTAAAGTTCTGGAAATGCCTGGGGCTTGAGAACAGGCTCCCTAGATGGTTTTATCTGGCAGGTGGGGGTAGGAGGATGATCCTGAGGCCCACTGTGGGGGACATGCCCTTGACAGGGAAGCAGATAGCTGCATCGAAGCCGCTGGATGAATGTCGCCCACCGCATGGCCCTGGGCGGGCGCAGCTCCCTCTGCTCTCGCCTTCCACCTGCGGAATGGCCAAGACCTGGCCTTTCGAACTGCGTTCTCTAGGGGACACTCGTGGGCATTTTTCTAGAGTCAGCACCAAGATGTTCTGAGTCACTTCTCACCCTCCTCTCTGTGATTGTTGAACAAAGTATTCGCTGCCTATGGGGCTGGTTTGACCACCAAGAGGCCCCCTCTCACCAAGAGACTGACAGAGAAGGCGTAGGAGGGTGACCTGGGATTTCTGTGCATGGATTCAATCTCCAAGGGCAGGACGGGTGGTTCTGAGTCATTAAAGATGCCAGAGGTATGGGCTCTGGTTAAATGAGGTTTGTCTATCTCTTTGGGAGCTGAAAGTCTAGCATTGCTACTCCTTTGGGAGGGATTTCCCCAAAGTCTGGGAGGCAGGGGCTCCCAGGGTGGCCCCCTGGGCTATTGGGCATAATACTCCTTTCTCTTACGTCTGTTCCTACCTGGTGCAGGATCATCAAAGTTCCTGACCATCCAGAGGCTCTGTGCTTCCAGATCCGTGGAGCTGCCCCGCCGTACGTCTACGCCGTGGGCAGAGGTGAGCCTCGCAGACATAGAGGGGGGCCTTGGGAGACGGGTCTGTGTGTGTGACCAGCAGGCCTGTGCTTCATTAGCCCTTCCTTTCCTCGCCTGGAACAAAGGCGTGCAAGCGCTGACATCTCTGCGGGTCAGGTAGTCACAAACAGATGGCTGAGGGCAACGCATAGGGAATGGTAGGGACTATGGCAAGGTGAAAAAAGACATGCTCACTTTAAAAGGGGTTAGTTTTTCCTCAGCTCAAGCTCATTATTGCCAGGTAGGAATGAGTTTTTAAAGGAAGCCGGAAATGGGAATTTTGGCCACACTTCTGTGGTCAGATCCAGCCCAAGGGCCAACAGTCAGAGACCCCTGCTTTCGTGGTGCCTCCTTATGTGCTGCTTAGGGGGTAACTCTCTCCTGGAGATGAGACCAGATAGTTCTGAGGTTCTGGGCTCCGAGCCCTCTTTGTATCTGAGGGCCCCACTTTTCAAGTTGAAACATGAACTGTCCACTTTTGTGGTCAGAGTTGTACTTGTAACACAAGTTGATGAAGAAAACACATATCACGGCAGAAAGCTACCAAGAATTTGTTAACTATTTTAAAGTGGGTTTTTATTTTCTCCTTAATGCAGTGGTTCTTGACTGGGGGCACTTTCACCCCACAGAGGGCATCTACACTCTCTGGAGACATCTTTGGTTGTCAGAACTGGGGGTGGGGAGGCTACTGGCCTCTCAAGGGTAGAGGCCAGGGAGGCTGCTGAACAGCCTGAGCCTGCACAGGGGCCCCACGGCAGAGGCTTACCCGGCCCCCAAATGTCAGTGGTACCGAGGTGAGAAGGCCTGCCTTGTAGCATCTACAAGAGAAGAATAGGTGTTTGTAGGTGAATCAGACTAAAATAGTAAAGCAGCTACTATTTCTTGAGCACTTACTAAGGACAGGACAGGGGGCTAAATGCTTTAGACATTTAGCTCCCCGAATCTCTCGAGAACCCTCTGAGTAGATATTATTAGTGTCCTCCTCTGACAGATGAGGAGCCCAAGGCGCAGAGAGGTTGGGGAGTGTGCCGGAAGGCACAGGTGGTCAGTGCCAGAGCCACGTTTTGAACACCAGCCCCTGGGTCCGGGCCAGTACTTGTCACCATCACACCAAGCAGGCCTGATCTTCTCTCAGGCACGGATGGAGCTTGGCATTCATCTGTATTTCCAGACTCTTCCTGTTAACCACAAAAAACCCTGGGGGCCAAGACCTGTAGTTTGGGAGCCATGGTATACCCAAAAAAGCATGCACTTGAAGTCTGGTAGACCTGGGTTCGAATCCTGACTTCTCCTCGCCAAGTGACCTTGAGAAAGTCACTTTGCCTTTCTGAGCCTTTGTTTCCCTGTCTGCAAAATGGGGCTGATCCTGTCACGGGATCACAGGTTGTTGAGGGATTTTAAAGGAGATGAAGCTCTAGAGTGAAACATACCCGGGTTCAAGTCTAGCCTTCCTTGCTCTGTGACCTTGGGCTCGCTGCTACTTCTCTGAGCCTCAGTTTCTTCTGCAAAATGGGAATGCCAGTCCCTGTCCTACCTACCGGAGTGGGTTGGAGAGTGGCTCTAGGGTGGGAGGGATGGGGGTGGAATGTCTGGGTGTGTGTGGGGGGGGTTGGGGTGGTGGGTGGGGTAGGGGACAGCGTTCATCTGGTCACTTGCCCTCGCCTGCCGCTGCCCCAGGCTCTCTGCCTTGCGTCCACCCTCAGACACTCCTGTTCCCTTAGGCTCCGAGGCTGCGGCTGCAGGGCTCTGTGCTGGCCAGTGCATCCTGAAGGTCAATGGCAACAACGTGGTGAGCGATGGTGCGCCGGAGGTCCTAGAGCATTTCCAGGCATTCCGGAACTGCCAAGAAGAGGCCCTGGTGAGCCAGCCAGCAGCCAACGGGATCGGGGAAGCCCTGCTGAGTGGGGCGGGGAGCTGAGGGCCACCTCCCTTCCTTGTGGGGAAGTCTGAAGGCACCCCAGCATTTGGGGTGGGGTGGGGCTGCCTACCTTGCAGGGCTGAGCTGGGCTTGGGCTCTTGCGTGCTCTGTCTGCCTGAACCAGAGGAGCTGGGCCGTGATACCTCACGGTCTCAATTGTCACAGCTGTGACATGGGTGTGATAAGACCCTCTTTTCTCACTACATAGCACATCGGGCGAAGAGTTGATGGTAAAAGTTGATGTTGTAGTTGGGTTGGGGGCCTGGGTTCCTGGGGTGGGTGGCACTCATTCATTGGTTCATCCAGTAAGCTGTTTATTGAACACCTGCTATGTACCCGGCATGTTTGTGGGCCCTGGGGCTGGCTGTGGGAGAGACAGCGGGTCTGCTCCCATGGGTCTGACCTTGTTTTCAAAGGCTCCCCCCTCCTCTGGCTTCTCTGCGGAGCATAGACTCTGGAGGGTGAGGGCGGAGCATGATTGAAGGTCCCTCAGGAGGGGTCCAGAGTGAAGTCTTAGAGGACTCTCCAAAGATGGTGTCACCAGCAGGCTAGAAGCCTGGGCTTTGGAGTCAGGGAACGGGCTGCCCCTTAGCCCCGTCCGTTCCTCCCCGGGCTCCTGGTGTCGTGGCGCCCTCTTACTCTGCCCTTCTGGTAGGGTCTGTACCAGTGGGTCTACCACACGCACGAGGATGCCCAGGAGGCCCCCGGCGAGGACCCCCAGTGTGACTCAGGTAACGGGACAGGCGGGCCGTGTGGCTGAGACTCCAGCGGGGACTGGTCCTCTTCTGTGTCCATGCTCCTCCCTGCTCCTGGCCAGGCTGTGTTGCTGCCATCAGCTCTGTGTTACTTGCGGCTTGCAGCTGTAACACAGTGCCCCCCCCCGCCCCCCCCCCCCCCCCAGTTACTATCTCATAGCACAGGAGGTCAGACGTCCGCAGTGAGTCTCACTAGGCCATCAGGCAGGTGTCAGCGAGGTTCTGTTCCTTTCGGGGGCTCTAGGGGAGAATCTATGTACTTGCCTGTTGCAGCTTCTAGCAGCTTCCTGCATTCCTGGGCACGTGGTCCCTTCCTCCATCTTGAGAGCCAGCGGCGTTGGCCTGAGTCCCCCTCACACTGCCCTCCCTCTCCAATTCTGACTCTTCTGCCTCTGTCTTCCCCATGTAAAGGATGGTGTGGTCACATTGGGCTCGTGTGGATAGCCCAGGATAATCTCCTTATTATAAAGTCAGTTGTTTAACAAACTTAATTCCGTCTGCAACCATAATCCTCCCCTTGCCATGGAACAGCATATTTACAGGGTCCGTCCGGGGGTAGGGCACGGGCATCTTTTGGGGGCCAGTATTCGGTCCACCGCAAGCTCCCATCTTTATCTCTAGCCCAGCCTCAGCTCTAGACTCCAGACCCGTCTTTCTACCTGCCATCCCTGGGATGTCCATCAGGCATGGCACGCTGAGCATGACCCAAATTGAAATCCTAACCTCCCCCTGAAATTCGGTCCTCCCCTAAGTGTCCCTGCTCCATCCTTCCGTATTCTTAGGCCCCAAACCTCGGAGTACGTCTTGACTGTTCTCTTTCTCCTCTCTCCCTCCACCTTGATCCCAGCAGCATGCCTGTTGCCCTACCTTCCTCCCACATCCAGAATCTGACCACTTCCCACCCCCTCCATCACTGCCTGGCCTAAGCCACCATCATTTCTTACCAGGACACCTGCAGTAGCCTGCTCACTGTTCTCCCTGTCCTCCTACAGGCTATTCTCAAAAAACAGAACAGAACCTTCTGGTGGCTCTTACCCTACTCCAGGCAGAGCCCGCATCCTCCTCCTCATGGTCTAACAGCCTAGGCCTGGCTCTCCAGCCGTACCTCCTAGCACTTTTCATCTGGTGCTCTCTGCTCCATCTACTCCAGTCTCTTGCTCTCAAATTCCAAATGTACTCCTGCCCCAGGGCCTTTGCACTTGCAGTCTCCCCCTGCCTCGCCTGCTCTCCTCCAGAGTACTTCTTACCTCATGCTCCTCACCTCACTCAGCTCTCTGCTCAGATGTCACCTTGTCAGGGAGGCCACCTGAGTGCCCTGGTTAAGCACTTTCTGTTCCTCAGTGTCTCTTTATTCTATTTTATTTTTCTTCACTGAGAGTATTACTTAACATATCATATAGCTGTTTGTCTGTTGTTTTCCCCACTAGAGCAGAAAATCCACGCGGGCAGGGGTTTTGTTTGCTTTCTTCCTTGCTGGATCCTCAGAGCCTAGAACTGTGCATGGTACATCGTAGGCACTCAGTAAATGTGTCGTTTGAATAGTAGCCTGTTTTCTCCAGTGGCTTCTCTGGATTCTGCCCTGTATTTCTGCTGGGCTGGAGGTAGAGAGGCAGAGGCTGTGGGAAGAGTAGGGGCTTTGGATGCCTCTGCACCTGACATCTGTGGGCTCCTCGCTGGTACATTCAGGGTCAGCAAAGAACAGGGTTTATGGGGTTGTTTGGGGAGCCATCCCCCTACTGCTGAAGGACACACAGCCTGGCAGAGGGATCCTGAAGGGGACAGGCTGATGGGGAGGGAGGAGAGGCCAACGGGCAGCTCTGAGCCTGCTTTATGCCCTCAGAGAGGAAAGGGCTGTAGGCCTTCTTCCCCAGCAGGTGGGGGACCCCTGATAATGCTGGTCAAATATGCCGAGAGGAGCTGACAGTTTCTGGTCTTCTGTTCAACAAGGAGAAGCACCCGCTATCTGCCAGGCACTGTTCTAGGAGCTGGGGGTCCATAAAAACATTGGTTTCTCTTTCACATGCTGTTTTCTGCCTGTGGTGGTTCTAGCGACTCGGAATCCACAGTTGAAAAAGAGAATGTCTCCTCTTTGTAGATCCAACAAAAGTCCCGGACTTGACCCTCATTGGCCTCGCTTGGGTCACATGGTCGTTTCTTCAGTCTGGCTCCAAGGTAGACAGGGTTTCTGTCCTCATGGTGCTGACATGAGGGGGGACAGACCGGGAACAGAAAAACTGACAGGTGGTGACATAGTACGGATGTGAGGGAGTAAGACAGTCCTGGTGGGTGTGTTGAGAGGTACTCTTCAGAGCGGGTGGAAAGGAGAGCACTTCAGTAAAGTGCCTGCTTCATTTCCTAGATGTGTCACTAGTGTCACTACCTAGCTGTGTGGCCTCTGAGGAATCACTTAGACTCTCTGGGCCCATGTAAATTAGGACTGAAACGGGGCTACGTAAAAACAGTGGCTCAGCAAACTAAAGAGTGAGTAGGGTCAAGCAAGCTTCAGGTCTGGGCTCTGTCCATTTCTCTGTATCGTCTCAGGAAGAGTCGCTCTCTTTTGGTCCAGTGCTCGGCTGTGCTCCCTCTGTGTTTTCTGCATGTGGTGGTTCTAGCGGCTCGGAATCCCATTGAAAAAGAATGTCTGGTTCTCTTTGTAGATTCAACAAAAGTCCCAGACTTGACTCTCATTGGCCTGGCTCGGGTCACGTGCTTGTTCCTGAACCAATCATTGCAAATAAGGGAAATCGGATTGCTGATTGGCCAGGCCTGTTCCTCTGGGGAAGGGTACGGTTAGGGCTTCCCTCTTCTGAGCCACGGAGACTGGGAATGGGGCACAAAGGTTGGTTCCCAGAAGGAAAATCAAGGACAAGGAGTGAGTGAGAGTGGGCTGGCCAGAATGGTCAGAGCTGCAGCACAGGCTTCATCCCCCTGACGTGTCCCACGTGAGCCACTGCGGTGCTGGGTCGGGGGCCGGCTGGGCTGGGGGGTGGTGCCCCCTCCTCAGGGCGGTCTGTCCCTTTGGCTTCCAGACTTCCCCCTGCTGTCCCTGGGGCCCCAGCTGAGCCTGCATGAGGACAGCCCTGTGGTCACCCTGACCGTGGACAACGTACACTTGGAGCATGGCGTGGTGTATGAGTATGTGAGCACCGCAGGTGTCAAGTGCCATGTGCTGGAGAAGATCGTGGAGCCCCGTGGCTGCTTCAGCCTCGCTGCCAAGGTCTCACTGGGTGCTGCCCTGCCCTGGGGGATGGAGCACCTCATTCTCAGTTCCTCAAACTTAGCCTGGAGCCCTGAAGTCTAGTCGCCACCCCACCACTTGGTAGCTGTGGGATTTAGGAGAGTAGCTTTTTTTTTTTTTTCCCTCTTTAGCCTCAGCTTATTTATCTGCAAAATGGGCCAGTAACAGATGCTATCTCCCAGGGTTATTACTAGGCATACAGGAACCACTGTAGATAAACTGCTTAAGACCTTCCTTGGTGCACAGTGAGTGCTGAGTGGTTGTTCATGTTTCTGTAGATCCTCAAGGCGTTTGCTGCCGATGACAGTGTCTTTGTGCAGAACTGTGGGCGGCTCATGGCCCTGAACAACAACATCAAGACCATGTCCCACTACGAGTTCCGTAACATCTGTGACACCAAACTGGAGAGCATCGGCCAGAGAATCGCCTGCTATCAGGAGGTACCTGCACCCCAGAGGGTCTCAGCCTGGGGTATTTTGGTTGTAAATGTCAAAATCCAACCCGACGTAGATTAAACAAACAGGAACATTTATTGGTTTATGTTACTGAAGAGTCCAAAGATGAACTTCAGGCATGGTTGCATCCAGGTGCTCAAACAGCCATCACACCATCACGAGAATGTGGCTTCTCTCCTTCTCGTGCCTTTGCTTTCCTGTGTTGGCTTCGGCTTCAGGCAGGCCCTTCTTGCATGGTGACAAAATGGTTCCCAGTAGCTCTAGCCTTAGCGACCCCAGTAGAAAAGGAACTCAGTGGGAACTCTTATTGGCTTGGCTTGGGTCCCTTGTCTAGCCCTGTACCAATCACTGCAGGATTGGGAAGGCCAGCCTTCCCTACACCTCACGGACTGTGGGTTGGGGAGAGATGGTTCCTCAAGGATAGCTCAGGGCAGCTAAGATGAAGAAATGAATGTGGGTAGGGACTTGGAGGCCTTAGATTTCTCTATACCTTCCCTGAAATCTGGATGCAGTGAAAGGCAGTGTAGAGGAATCCAGTTTTTCCATTTGAAGCTATTGGCATTTGTCCAGGTTTGGAATGTCTAGCCTAGGCTAGGATGAAGTGGGTGCTGGGGGTGGGCCAGCATTCCCAGGCCCCTGAATCATGACCCCATGTCCCCCACCTTTCTTAGTTTGCAGCCCAACTGAAGAGCAGGGTCAGCCCACCCTTCAAACAAGCATCCCTGGAACCCCATCCGCTGTGTGGCCTGGACTTCTGCCCCACCAATTGCCACGTCAACCTCATGGAAGTGTCCTACCCCAAGACCACTCCCTCAGTTGGCAGGTCCTTCAGTATCCGTTTCGGTCGTAAACCCTCCCTCATCGGCCTTGACCCTGAGCAAGGTAACTGCATGTGTCTGTTAGATGTTGTGTTCAGGTCTATAGATATATAAATGGAACCATGTCAGGACACCAGCAGTCCAGGGCTAGAATGGTGGCTCCCCAGTCAGTCATCCCCACCATCTCTAGATGTGGCTTCCTTCCTGAAGGATGCCTTATGATATAAAGTAGCTGCTGGAGTACCAGCCATCATGTCTGTATTCCAGTCAGGAAAAGTTTCATGGTAGTTAAAAGTATATTAGCACCAAACTGAAACTTTCTTCTTGAAGTCATCTAGTGGATTAAAAGAATATTTAACAGGGAGTTTTTCTCACTCACTGGGATCCTCGAAATAGGTTTGTATATTTCTGTCTAAGGGGTATAGGGGTGCCTGGAGGCTGTTTCCAAGTGAGCTCCCCCTCCCTCCACTGTAGGCCACCTGAACCCCATGTCCTATACCCAGCACTGTATCACCACCATGGCTGCCCCATCCTGGAAGTGCCTGCCTGCGGCGGACGGGGACCCCCAATACCAGGGCCTCAACGACAGCGGCTTTGGGTCAGCCAGTGAAACCATTGGCCAGGAGGACCGGGGCCTGAGCTTCCTACTCAAGCAGGAGGACCGTGAGATCCAGGGAGCATACCGGCAGCTCTTCACCAAACTGGATGTGGCCCTGAAGGAGATGAAGCAGTATGTCACCCAGATCAACAGGTGCGCTCCGACTCCAGAGGGAACAGGGCAGGGAGGGGGAGGGTCAGCATTTGCCAGCCTCAGCAATGGCGACATTTTGGGTAGAATAACCCTTTGTAGTGGGGGGGGGGCTGTCGGGTACCTTATAGGCGACTTAGCGATGCCCCTGGTCTCTATCCGCGAGATGCTGTAGCTCCCCCGGTCCGAGGTTGTGACAGCCAAAAATGTCCTCGGACGTTGCCAAATGCCCCCTGGGCTGGGGGGGGGGGTGGGCAGAGTCCCCCTGATTGAGAACCACTGCTCTAGTGAAATAATGGATGTGGGCAGCAATCATTAGGAGAGGGTGACACTATTTGGAGAAAGGTTTGGGGGGAACTTTCTTTGCAGAAAGAGAGACAGCTGGACATGTCCTTTTTGGTGTCATGCCACAGGACACACAATGGAAATGCGCGTCCTCCAGCCAAAGTCTGGGTCTCACTACTTGGCGACGGGATGTGGGGCATAGAGGATGCTGAAATGGCACTTTGGGAATGCACTTGGCCAAATCCATAGGGTGGGTGAAGACAAGTGACCCAGTCTCTTTAACACATAAATGGTGGTGGGTGGGGAGCAGGTGCAGGATGGAGGAGGAGGAGGAGAGACTTGAGACACACAGAAGCCACGTGCAGCATCTGGACCTGGACAGGATTCTGTTTTTAACACACCATCTGTGAAAAGACACCTTCGAGACTGTCAGGGACATTTGAATGTGCATGGGGGTACTAGATGGTATTAAGGAATTATTGATTTTGTTAGGTATGGTGATAGCAGTCTGGTTATGTTTGAGAGTGTGTTTCTCGGCCTTGACACTATTGACGTTTTGGGCTGGATCATTCTTTATTGTGGGGCCGTCCTGTGTACTGGAAGATTTTTCGTGGCATCGCTGGCCTCTACTCATTGGAGGCCAGAAGTGCCTCCCTTGTCCCCCACGTCAGTTGTGACAAATAGGAATGTTTCTGGACATTGCTAAATGTGTACCTCTCAGGAAATGTGCTAAATTGCTAAATGTTTCCGGGGGGTGGGGGTGGGGTGGCAGTTAAGAACGTTGCTTTAAAAGAAAGTCCTTATGTAGAGACGTATATGGGAGTATTTATGGGGGAAATTAAATGCTATCTTAGATTTGTTTTAAATACTCCAGCAGAGGCAGAAGCCATGGGAACAAGTGAGGAGACAGAGGTGGGCCCCGAGGTGCCAAGGCTGCAGCTAGCTGCTGGGTACCTGGGGCTTCTCATACTGTTCCTTCTGCTTTTGGCAGTTGGAAATTGTCCATGATAAAGGAACAGTGATGTACTGTGCGACTTAGTCGCTTCACGTCTCTGAGCCTCACCTGTAAAATGGGGCTAATCCTAATACTGACCTTACTGAGGTGTAGTAGGATTATGTCAGCCAGGGTTTGTTGATCATTTGCAAGGTACCAGACATTTTTCTAAACATTTTGCGTTTTACATTTTAAGTACCCCCCCTTTTTTTTTTCAAGATTTTATTTATTTATTTGACAGAGACAGAGAGAGCCCAGATAGGCAGAGCAGCAGGCAGAGGGAGAGGGAGAAGCAGACTCCCTGCTGAGCAGGGAGCCCGACGTGGGGCTCGATCCCAGGACCCTGGGATCATGACCTGAGCCGAAGGCAGACGCTTAACCGACTGAGCCACCCAGGCGTCCCTAAGGTCCCTTAATCTTTATAGCCGCCTAGGACATAGATACTGATATGAGTCCATTTTTTTTTTTTTTTATGACTAATATTTTATTTTATTTTATTTTTTTTTAAATTTTTTATTGTTATGTTAATCCCCATACATTACATCATTAGTTTTAGATATAGTGTTCCATGATTCATTGTTTGTGCATAACACCCAGTGCTCCATGCAGAACGTGCCCTCCTCAATACCCATCACCAGGCTAACCCATCCTCCCAACCCCCTCCCCTCTAGAACCCTCAGTTTGTTTTTCAGAGTCCATCGTGATATGAGTCCATTTTACAGCTGAAGAAACTGAGTCTCAGAGAGGTTAAATAGTTGCTTTAGGTCTCTAAGCTAGGAAATGGTAGCATTGTGATTTGAATCTGGGGTCTGTCTTAAAACCCTATGCTCTTAACCATTATATTCTGTACCAAGGACTGACAAACTGTGACCTATGGGCCAAATCCAGCCCAGCGCTCTGTTTGTTTTTTTCCAAATAAAGTTTGATTGGAACACAGCCATGCCCATTTGTTTACATCTTGTCTGTGATGCTTTCCTACCACAGCAGAGCAGAGTAGTTGAGTAGTAGCCGACTGTAGGCCTGCAAAGCTGAAGAGATTTGCTCTCGGGGCCTTTTATAGTCAGTTTCCTAGCTGTGTTCTGCGCTTTTGAGCCTCTTGCAGCTTCCCCATGAAATAAACCTCACGCCCCCTACAGGAGGGACGGTGTATGTGTATCTGCTGAGTTGCTGGCCGGCTTTTCAGGGAAGGGATTAGAAGCATTTGATGGCTCCCTGTGTTTTGGGTCAAAGGCGAGGCCCAAGGTCAGGGCCTTGTCTTGGGCCTCCCTGGAGGAGAGTGAAGCTGTGGGCCTGTTCCTTTAAGTTGACACTCTTTGCTCCCACAGGTTGCTGTCCACCATCACGGAGCCCACCTCCGGTGGGTCCTGCGATCCCCCCTTGGCCGAGGAGGCCTCATCCCCCCCGCTGGTCAGCGAAGAGAGCGAGATGGACAGGGCCGACCACGGGGGCATCAAGAAGGTGTGCTTCAAGGTGTCTGAGGAGGATCAGGAGGACTCGGGCCATGACACCATGAGCTACCGTGACTCCTACAGGTGACGGCATCTCGTGGGGGTCGTGTGGGGTTTGATGTGGATGGTGAGGGGGGACAGCTGAGGACACTGATCCATGGGAAGTCGGAATCAGCGGGACATTTCCTGGAAAACAGTGGGATGGAGCAATGTTCTAAACCGTTTGGTTCTGGGAGGTTCTCTGAGCTCCCCAAAGCACATCCCAGATGCCCCCTTTGGCTCTCCTGCCCCGAGGCCGGCATCCCAGGGCCTGGCCCCTTGTGGTCCCTTGTGGTCCCTTGTGGTCCCCACCCACTTGTTTTGCCACAGTTCCGCTCGCACTTGTTGTTGGAATGTGGGCAAAGAAAAAAATCAAGATCTGCGGTGTGTTTTAAAACTCAACATAAGATATATGGTTCCTACAATAAACGCCGTTTATTTTTATTTGATTCAAGGAGGAAGAGTTTTTTTCTCCCCCTCTGAGAGGATCCGAATTGTTTTCCTACTGGTTAAGTTAATTATAACCGGATCAGTGAAGTCCTAATTAGTGGGTTAAGTAACACTAAAAACTCAGTTTCCCATCAGAAACCATATAGCGGGTAAATAGAATTTCTTACCTCGAGTAAACAAGCACTGTGGTCTCCAGTGAAAGGTTATGTAACGTTTGACCATTGTGAGTAAAGTAGAATCTTACACGGCGCTTCAGAAAATATGGAACTGGCCAAATTGGACAAGAAAGCCCTTCGCCCCAGCCCCCCCATATTCTTTCTGTCTTCAGAGGATCCACCGGTCGGTGTTCTGGCTTGCTGTTTACACATCGAGATGCTCCGACTAACTGGGCGCTCTGTGTCCTTGGAGCCTCCTGTCCATAGTCCAAGAGTTCCATTCTTACATTTTTGGGTCCTCCGATTTTTCCCTTAATTGTCAAAAAGGTGAAGGAAAGAATTGTGGGATTGTGGGTTTTGATCCCCTGTGCTTTCTGAGCTCCCGGGACAGTCCCCGTCCTCACGAGGTCACAGCCAGGCTGGAGAGAGAACTAGAGCCGTGTGGCTGAGTGTGGCGCGTGCAGGTGTGTTCAGGGACAAGGCTGTGCCTTGGGAGGAGTGACAGAAGTTCCATACAGATGGAAACGATCCACTGCCCTGCTACTGTTTCTGCATTTCTGTGCTGGGACCGAGAAGTGTTTCCCCACTGTCAGATGTGGAAAACCCACCCAGACAACCTTCCCGATCTCTGGCGCTGGGGGTGGAGGGGCCAGGGGTTTGGTCTCCACTCCGGAAAGTGGGTTCTGGGAGCTGGGACCAGAAGGTGTGATCCAGAGGGTGACTCATCCCTTCCTCTGTGCCCCTTTGCAGTGAGTGTAACAGTAACCGGGACTCGGTCCTCTCCTACACCAGCGTGAGAAGTAACAGCTCCTACCTGGGCAGTGACGAGATGGGGTCTGGTGAGTGCAGTGGCTCGGGCTCCCAGAGAGCGGGCAGCCCACCAGGATTTGGTTTTGCTTATTTTGATTTTATTATACTTTGTATTATTTTGTATTACTTTGCATAGAGTGGTGGTATATTTCCTTTCAATCACTTAGTCAGCAACTGTTTATTGAGCACCTACTGTGTGCTGGGACCTCAGCAGTGAATGGAAAGACAAAGGTCCTGGCACTCGTGGATGAAGCATATGGCAGATATGATGACTGATGTCACTCAAGTAGGGTGACCTGACGGTCTCCATAAAAATGACGCATGCTCAAACCAACATTTCAAATGACCCAGAAAAGTGCAAAAGAAGTACATGAAAGTAAGTCAGAGTCTCACCCTGTCCCCCAGAAGTGACCAGTGGTGGTATTTGGAGATCACTGGTGAGCGTGTATTTCTGCACAGATGGACATGTGGGTGGATGGCCAGCTGGACACACAGACAGAAATAATAGTTTCTAAATGAGATTAGACTGTATTTGCAGCTTTTACTGAAGGACTGAAATTTGTTTTTATTTTAGTTTCATTGATTACGGCCTTTAAAAAATTTATTTTGTGCATAGGTCATACATTCATATGGTTCCTATTTCAGAAGGCATGAGAGGGTGGGTGATGACAAGCCTCTCTCCCGCCCTCATCACCCGGCCACCGGTTCCCCAGCTCCCACTGTCCCTGCTGCCTTCTGGGCTCATCCCAAGCTTGTTGTGCCTACAGATTTAATTGTAATTATGCGTCAGTTTAACAGAAGAAAAAGAAGCTCAAGTGAAATTGACAATATTGCTGAACTTCAGATAAATATTTCATCACATAAGATGTTTAGCCCCATAAAGCGTCCCTAGGGAGGTGTTAGGCAGGAGCTTATGTGTGGCAGCTGATTTAACTCAAACAGCTGGGAGATGAATCTGGAAAACTTGGGATCCAGCTCTTTTTTTCTCTGGTTTTCTGGCTCCTCATTTGTAGAATGGAATAGTAACAATGACTTGCCATTGTGTAATGCTTTAGTTCCTGGTGTCCTTTTTGCAGATGAAGGAACTGAGGCTCAGAGAGGGCAAGTGATTTGCCCAGTGTCACACAGCCAGGATCTGAGTCTGCCAGACTCCAAATCTGCCTTGGGTTTTGGAACTCCGTCGGTATACTGCCTTCTTGGCAAAGAGGTTGGGAAGGTGTGGATGGGGCAGGGATGGTTGATGGCCATGGCTTCTTCTTTCTTCCAGGGGATGAGCTTCCCTGTGATATGCGGATCCCATCAGACAAGCAGGACAAGCTTCACGGGTGCCTGGAACATCTCTTTAACCAGGTAGGACGTTTGTCCCCGCCCCTGGCCTGACCTCGGGGTCCTCCCATCACCCCTGGTGAGAACAGATAAGCCAGGAGCTGGGGCTGTGGGTCACGTCCCCTGGAGGGCTGCAGGGGCCAAACTAACCTGGAGCTTCCTGCCACTCAGGTGGACTCCATCCACGCACTCCTCAAGGGGCCAGTCATGAGCAGGGCTTTTGAAGAGACCAAGCATTTCCCCATGGACCACAGCTTGCAAGGTGAGCAGACAGGAGTCCCGAGGCTGGGAATGGCATCTCGCATCCAGCAGGGAGACAGCCTGCCATGGGGAATGCGTGCTGGACGGGGCAGGACACCTGGGTCGTAGTCTCAGCTTTGTCCCTCTCCTGCCCGATGGTTGTGGGCCAACCCCGGGGTCAGCAGGTTCAGCTCCTGGGCAATATCCACCCACAGCTTGTTTCGTTTTCACGAGCTGAGAATGATTTTTTTTTTTTTTTTAATGAAGAGTTGTAAAAATAAAGACAGAGACTATTTGTAATAGAGACCATATACCTGCAAAGCCTAGAACAGTCCTATGTGGCTCTTTCCAGAAAAAGTTTGTGGACCCCTGGACTGGTCCTGAGCCTTCCTGGGCCTCCATCTGCCTGTTTGTAACATGTGGGGAGGACTGGCCAGGGACTTGCCAAATTCCCACATCCCCCCTTCATCATTTTAGCTGCATTCACAGATCCTACTTATATCTTCACATTTTTAAAAAACATATTCATTTGCTGTCTTTGTTATTATTGACATAACTTTTTGGGAAAATATTTTCCTTTTAAAAATTTAATTTTGAAAAGAACTTATTTAACCTCCCTATGCATAAGGAAAACCAGTGTAACATGCCGTAAAATAATGGTCACCATGACGCTAAATCCTATGGAAGCATCAACAAAAAAAATGTCGTCACACTGTCGTTAGGTACTGTTGCCTGCCCGGGGCTCTTCGTGCTTTCATGAGAGGGGTTAGTGAATTAAAGAAGCATTAAGGATTTACCAGAACCAAATGGACACTTTATTCTTGAAATGATTGAGAAAAAGAGAATTGACATTTATGTCCTCCCACCAGCCTTTTCTCCCGTTTACCCATCCACTCCCCATCTATGCACTCACCCACCCACTCGCCCACATACCCACACACCCACTACCCATCCACTGTCCATCCCTCCACTGACTCATCAACATGCCCCGCACTGACCCACCCACCCACTGACCATCCATCCATCTACCTACCTACCATCCATCTACTCATACTCACTTACCCACATACTCACCCACCCACCTACCACCCATCCACTGTCCCTCCATTCATCCATCCATCCATTGACTCATCCACATGCCCACCCACCCACCATCCATCTACCAACTCATCCACGTGCCCATCTACCCACTCACCCACCATGCATCCACCCATCCACCTGCTTGTCTACACACCCACCCACCCACCACACATCCACATGCCTACCCATCACCCACCACCCACCCACTGTCCATCCATTCATCACTCATCCACATGCCCACCTACCCACCATCCATCCATTCATCCATCCATCCATCCACCCACCCAGTCACCCACTTGTCTACATGCCCACCCACCCACCACCCATCCACTGTCCATCCATTCACCCATCCATTCACCTACTCATCCATGCACCCACTCACCTACCTACCATCCTTTCATCCATCCATACATCTATCCATCCAGTAATTCCAAAGAACCAGCTTGTGCCAGGCCCTGTGCTGGGTGCTTGGGACCCTGAGACGGATGTGATACTGCCCCTGACCTCAAGGAGCTCTCAGTTAAGTGCAGGAGTTGCTCCTAAATAAGGGTAGGAAGTGGTGAGGCGTGGGAATGTCCTAGCTTCTCTGCCCCTCCTGCTGTCTCATGATCATCTCTCCCAGGGATGGGCCTCAACAAGCAGAAATGTAAAACTCAGAGAAACCACAAATATCTCAGAAACCTGAGACTTCATAGGAGGAAAAGAGGCCAAAGGACAGTGGCCTGTCCTTTGAATGGTCCTGCTGGGGGCCAGGTTCAAATTCGTCTCTGTCATTACCCAGCTGTGTGACTTTAGGCAAGTCTCTGTGCCAGGAATTCCCTCTCTATATAGGGAAAAGGTTATAACTCATGTGCCAGCTCAACTGGTTGTGGCTGTAAGGAGGTAGTATCTGAGAACTTTTCTGTGACTGTCCAGACTTGGGAGGATGCAGTGATTGATTTTTTTCTTAAGATTTTATTTATTTATTTGAGAGAGAGAATGAGAGGGGGGAGGGTCAGAGGGAGAAGCAGACTCCCCGCTGAGCAGGGAGCCCGATGCGGGACTCGATCCCGGGACTCCAGGATCATGACCCGAGCCGACGGCAGTCACTTAACCAACTGAGCCACCCAGGCGCCCCGCAGTGATTGATTTGTGATGTCTGCATTGGATTGGTTATAGCTGCGAGAAGCTGCAGGCTCAGACTAGAGGGAAGGAGTGTTGAGATTGATTAGTGATGTCTGCCATGAGTGTGGTATTATGAATCAGTAGCACACTTACCATGGATTTGCCCTCCATGGACTGGTTAATTCCCAAGAGTCCTGCCAGTATCCTTGATCTAGGATTCTGAGCTTTGGAATCTGGTAATGGGATATTGGCCTTTGTGCCATCGTTCTTCAAAGCTACCTCTGTCACTTTCCTGCCCCAGAGTTCAAGCAGAAAGAAGAGGGTACAATCCGTGGCCGGAGCTTGATCCAGATCAGCATCCAGGAGGACCCCTGGAACCTCCCCAACTCCATCAAGACCCTGGTGGACAACATTCAGAGATATGTGGAAGGTGATTTGGGCAGGGAAGGATGTTTTGTGGCCTTCAGCTCTTAATGTGGAATGTAGAAAGATCAGGAATGGGTCTGTCTCCATGTCCCATGTCTGTCCATGCCTAGGGGAACAGGAAGAGCAGGTACCCCTTTCTCAGCTGAGTGTCCTGGCCTGGGCATGGACCTGGGCCTGGTATGCACTTGACCTGGGAACTGCTGATCCTGGGTGCCTGGGGCTTCCTTGCAGTCAGAAGGCTGAGAAGGCTGAACTGGTTTCCTTCTCCGGCTCCGAAATTGTGGATTTAATTCAATTCCTTATATTTGTTATTAAGGTCACAAGCTGGGGGCCCACAGGTAGGTTTGGATGCTATCGCATTAAAAAATGTGAATCCACTGCCAGCACTTATAATCTAAGATCTCACGTAAAAATCTAGGTTTCTGGGGGTGCCTCGGGGGCTCAGTCTGTTAAGCATCTGACTCTTGGCTTTGGCTCAGATCATGATCTCAGGGTCGTGAGATTGAGTCCCGCGTCGGGCTCTGCACTGAGCATGGAGCCTGCTTGGGATTCCTTCTCTCCCTCTCCCCCCACACCCACTCACACGCTCGCTCTCTCTCGAAAAAAAAAAAAAATTTTAGATTTCTGGCTGCTCTTGAACAGTCAGAAGATCTGGCAGATAACAGACCTGTAGTCCCACATTCATACTCGGCTAGAGAGCAGGGGCCGAGGTGCCTTCCAGTGCCCCACACTCCCCAGCCCTCCCTGAGGCCTGGTGTCCACTTTATGCTTCCGACGTGACCTCTCGGGTCCTTGGCAGTGTTTGAGCCCCGGCCTCCTGGATCGGAGGGACCCTAGGGCAGCAGGAGGTGCTAGGCCATCCCCCCAGGAGGAGCAGCCTCTGAGTTGGAAGTCTGTGTTGGCCCCGAGCCATCCCGTTTTCCAAACTATAATCAGTTAAGAGTGTGGACTCTGGAGCCGGATTGCCAAATCTCAGCTCTCCCATGCTGGGCTGTGTGGTCTTGGCAAGTTCTTTGGCCTCTGTGCCTCAGTGCCTTCATGTGTAAAATGGGCTCATAGGGCTACCGCACTCCCGTGTTGTCGCGGGAATTAAATATCAGTGCAGTAAAGCACTGCGTTGGGCGCCTGGCACACTGGAAGCCGTCGGGAAGTGGTCTCTGTAGGTGCTCTCACTACCACGGCAGCCTGTGCCTCGGGCCTCTCCGCGACAGAAAGGCTCCCAAGAGGCCGACTCTGAAGGCCTTTCCGACTTTTCTCATAAGCCCCCTCGGGGCCCAGGAGCGAGGATGTGAGGCCTGAGCTTTGTCCATGTGTGTGCAGGGCCATGACTGCCTAGCATGTGCACAAGTACCCGAGGACACGCCTGAGTGTATGTCCACGTGTGTGTGCCCACGCACGTGTGCGAGGCTCCTGGGCTCCGGCCCACAAGTTGGAGGGGCTGGTTTCGGCGTCTTTTTGGGGGGCACATGGAACAGATGCGGCTGACAGTTGAGGTTCCATCCCCTGGACGTCTGGGGTTTCTGGAATTCACCCAGTAGGCAGCAGAAGCTTCCTTAGCACAGCGGTGTGTGTGTGTGTGCGTGTGTGTGTGTGTGGGGGGGGCTTCACCACAGGGGTTCCGAGCCCCTGGGCCGTTGGGAGGGCCCGGCTCCATGGTACCTTTTTTTTTTTTTTTTTAAGATTCTATTTATTTATTTGAGAGAGAGAGAGCACAGAGCACAAGCTGGGGGTGCAGGGCAGAGGGAGAGGGAAGAGAAGCAGACTCCCCACTGAGCAGGGAACCCCACATGGGGCTCGATCCCAGGACCCCAAGATCATGACCTGAGCCGAAGGCAGACACTTAACCAACTGAGGTGCACCCCTCTGCCGCACCTCTTGCTGACTCCTCTCAGCCCATCTTTTCTCTGCCTTCTCCTTCCAGATGGGAAGAACCAGCTGCTCCTGGCCTTGCTGAAATGCACAGGTGAGGCCTTTGAAGGGCCAGTGTCTGTGACTGGCACACGCCAGTGTGTCCAGGAGAGGCCGTCCTGGCGGGGGCTCTCTTGATTGCAGTCCAGGGAGACCTCTTCTGCCAGCCAAGGTCGACTTTCCCATGGTCATTGGGGCCCGCTTGGGGGGAAAGTAACATCATGGCCTCTAGCCCCTCTAAGAACTGCTTAGACCTCACTTCTTCCTCTTGTGTCCAACGGACAAGTCTCAGGGCCCTGGAGTCAGGAGCCCTGTCTCTTGCCATCTTCTGGGCCTGGGTGGATCTTGATGGCGCACAGGATACAGGGTGACGAGTAGGGCGGCTCCTTGCCTGTAGTGCCATCAGCCCCAGCCTGGGACTCCCTGCCTAGCAGACAGGGGGGAAGAAGAAAGGGCTGATGGTGGGCTGGGCGGGGCGGGGGGAGGGGGTTGGAGGGGTTCTCTGTTCCTCCAGAGAGTCTCAGCCAAGGGGCAGCTAAAATAGGATCTAGGTCAAAATCGGTCACTGAAAACCAGTTGGCAGAAGCCAGTCATCAAAAATAATCTTTTCCAGAAGACCCTGTACAACTGATGGATTGAAATTGGCCAGTTCTGCAAACCATGTCTAGTCTAGCAGGGGCAAGGAAATTGGGTGGGGGGTTGGGGGGGGGTGGGGGAAGGAAGAAGGTCGATTTCTCAGAAACGGAGAAAATGGTAAAGGGCATTTCTTGAAACGTGGAGCTTGGTAGACATGCTTGGTGTCATTGTCATTCTCTGTCAAGGCCGAGAAATCCGCTAACACGTGGAGTAACAGCTGAGGGTAAGGGTTTCAGGGAAAGCCTTAGGAGAATGAAAAAGCTTGTTGTTGTTGTTGTTGTTGTTGTTTTAACTAAGGCAGATGGATCATTGAGAGAATTGAGTCTTTTGGCAAATTGGCTTGTTTTCAGAGAATTGAATTTTGCGAAGTTGGCTTTTGTTGGCTGGGATGCATTACCTTCTGGCAGGCGGGCCCCCGAGGGGTGGTCTGGTGGGAGGCTGGTTCGGGGGGAGCGGGGGAGCCTGCGGCTGGCACAGGAGCGCCCAGCCCAGCAGGGCCCCTCCCTGGCCTCTCCCCAGACCCCGAGCTGCAGCTGCGGAAGGACAGCATCTTCTGCCAGGTCCTGGTGGCCGCTGTGTGCACCTTCTCCGAGCAGCTCCTGGCAGCCCTCAGCTGCCGCTACAACAACAACGGCGAGTACGAGGACAGCAGCCGGGACGCCAGCCGCAAGTGGCTGGAGCAGGTGACGGCCACCGGCGTCCTTCTGCACTGCCAGTCCCTGCTGTCGCCGGCTGCCGTGGTGAGTGAGGGAGCCAGGAGGCGCCGCCCCGGGTCGTGGTACGGGAGGGCCCTTGCTCGCTCACTCGGGCTCTCACTCACCTCGTCATTCAGTCGGGATTTATTGAGCACCGACTGTATGCCACCGTTCCAGGCACGGGGGATCCTGCAGTGAACAAGACAGTGTCCTTGTAGTCAGGGGCCCTATATCCCTGTGTGTGTGTGTGGCACGGGGCAGACATAAATAAGGAAAATACACGGTATTGACCAGTGGTTCTCAGCCAGGGCAGTCTTACCTCCTAGGAGACACTTCGTGATGTCTGGAGATATTTGAGGTGGTCACAACTGAGGGCAGAGGTGGATACTGCTGGCATCTGGCGTAAGAGGCTGGGGATGCTGCTTCCCCAGCAGATAATTCTCTGGCCCCAAATGTCAATAGTGCCACATTTGAGAAGCCCTCAGATATAGTGGTAAAGGCTAAGGAGAGAAACAGGGAAGGGGGGAAGGTCTGAGGTGGCAGCAGTTGAAAGTTTTGATAAGGGGGCCAGTGAAGCCCTTACTGAGAAGGTGACATCTGGCTGAAGAACCGAAGGAAAGGAGGGAGGGAGGGAGGGAGCCATGAGGATACTGGGGAGGAACCTTCCAGGCAGCAAGAACAGCAGGTGCAAAGGCCCTGAGGCAGGCGCTTGCATGCAGTGTCTGAGAAACAAGGTGCCCAGTGTGGCTGGAGCAGAGTGAACCAGGAGAGAGAGGGTGGGGGAGGCGAGTCCTAAGATTTATCTGCCTCACTTTGTGCACGGTCTTGCAGGCTGTGGTGGGGACGTTGGCTGTTACTGTGGTGGTGAGCCCTGGGAGGGTTTTGAGTAAAGGAGGGAACAGGGTCTGACTTCTCCACTTACTGAATCACCCATGCTGCTGGGTGGGGATGAGAGTATAGAAGGGCAAGAGTGGATGCTGGGAGTTTGGAGAGCAGACTTTTGTAGTAGTCAGACAAATAGCATCTCAATCCTCGTAGTAGCCCTGAGGTGGGTGCTTTACTGCCCACATTTCAAGGATGAGAACCTTGAGGCCCAGGGAGTCAGGTTTGAACGCTGCGAGTCTGACTCCGGCCCGGTAACCCCCAGGGTGCCCTGCTTTCTCTGCATCTCCTCTTTTATCTTTGACTGCCCTGTCCCTCCACTCTCAGGGCTCAGAATCGGGGTGGGTTCCTCTGCCAGCCCTGGGGAGGCAGAGCCAAGGCATCAGCCTTTGGGGGTGCTGGTCCCCCAGAAATGCAGCCTGCAGTGACACTTGCCTATGCTGTTTGCTCCTCCACCCCGCGTGCCCTTTGCTGGAGCTTCCCCCCTGCCTCTGTGGCTCTGAGCCTCCCAGACACTGTCCCAGACCCCGCTGAAAGCCCCCGCTGCGGGCGGTTGGGAAAGTGTGGCCATGGCGCGCCCTCTGCTGGCCAGTGTTGCAAGCGGTGTCTGCCGGGCGTCTGATCGGCCCATCGGCGGAAAGCTCCACTGGAGGCCCGGAAAAGGCAGCTGGAACACCCAGCCCTCACTGTGTTCTTCTCAGATGAGGACGTGGGGCCTAGTGCATTAATTCATCCGCCCCCATGGTGTGCCAGCCTCTGAGCTGGGTGCTGCGGGTCTGAGGCGCACTTTCTAGCCCGGAAAGCAGCCTGAGAAGAGGGGGTGGGGAGGGAGTGGGGATGGAAAAAAGGTGAGTTCTGCAGAAGATGGAGAAGCGGCTTGAGTTTCTTCGGGTTCAGTGGTCAGAGCCAGCTTCTCTTGAGGATGGGACATTTGAGCTGAGACCTGGGTAGCCAGACAGCCGGCAGGGTGAATGGTCTGAGGAAGTGTGCTGGGCAGAGGGAACAGCGTGTGCAAAGGCTCTGAGCAGAGGCCAGTGTGGTCAGAGGGGAGTAGGCTGGGCGGTTTTGGGGGATCAGGTTGGCCACGTCTATAGGGCTTGTGACTATTCTAGGAGCAGAAGGAGGACTCAGAGGCTTTGAGGCAGGTGAGTGATAGAATTCAAATTAAGTTTTTGGAAGATAACTTGCAGTCACAGGGGAACCTAGGCCCAGTAGCCCTGCTCTCCCTGCATCTCCAGGGTTTTCCCTGTCTGTCCCTTGCTCGGGGGCAAGGGTGGCAGGAGGAGACCCGCAGAGAGGCAGGGGAAGGTTTTGGTGGCTGAGCCAGCAGGACTTGGTGATGGTCGGTATAAGGTGAGGGGAGAGAGATGCTGAGAAGTCCTTAAAGGTTTGGGGCTTGGGCACCGGGGCCGATGCTGGTGTGCTTTGCTGCAGTGGGCCTATTGGAGGAGGGTGTGTTAGGTTTGAAATGGCTAAGATGGATTGGTGCACATTAGAACAGAGATGGGTTCTGACCTTGGGAGGTACAGCATAATCCAAGAGCAAATGCGATTTCACATCCAGCCCTGGACAGCTCAGCATAGGACCTTGTGCCTGGTGGGCCCACAGCCTGGTGTGTTGACTAGAGTCGAATCACAGAATCTTGAAGTAAAATCCCCAGGTAGGGATGGCATCTGAGACTTCTCCACTCTGTCTTCCTCCTGCAGAAGGAGGAACGGACCATGCTGGAGGACATCTGGGTGACCCTGTCAGAGCTGGACAATGTCACCTTTTCCTTTAAGCAGCTGGATGAGAACTACGTGGCGAGTGAGTGATTCTTACCACCCCTACCACGAGAGTTGGGAGTTGGTGTTCTGGGATGGAGGGGACTGCTCTCGGGCCACCTTGCCACCAGGCCAGCTGCTGAAGGTTAAGCTGGGATCTAGCACTTTCAAACCTCTTGCTCCCAACATGAGTCTCAAAGCTGAACCTTGGGGCACATATGGAAAAGAGGGGTTTCTTTTTGAATAAACTCAGCCATCTCCAAAAGTTCTTAGGAAGGAATAAGAGCCAATTCCCAATTCTTATTAGAATTCTACCCTAGAGATGTCTTTCTTTAGAGTGAAGACTTGTTAAGATTTCCTAAGGGTTTATACCATAATTTTCTTCCTTTCTTTCTCCCTCCCTCCCCTTCCCCCTCCCCTTTTACCTGCCTGCCCACCCACCCATCCATCCATCCATTCATTCATCCATCCATCCCATCTACTTATCCATTCATTCATTCATCCATCCATATGTCCATCCATCCATCTCTCCATCCCATCTAGCCACCCGTCCATCCAATCCACACATCCACCATCCATCCACCCATCCATCCGCACATCCATCCACCCATCCACCCTTCCTTCCATCCATCCACCCATCCATCCATCCACCATCCATCCATCCCATCCATCCCATCCACCCATCCATCCATCCATCCATCCATCCCATCCCATCCATCCCATCCATCCCATCCATCCCATCCATCCCATCCACCCATCCATCCCATCCACCCCATCCACCTATCCATCCATCCATCCATCTGTCTGTCCATCCATCCATCCATCCATGAACCAATTTCCACCTCCTTGGGGGTAATATCCTGTTCAGAATGCACTGACTAGAGTCTAGAGGGACAACAGGTGTCTTCTCAGGGACCGATTGGAATTGATCGACAGTGGCTGCCTATCTATAGGCAGAGTTGGGCTCAGGGGCAACTAGTGACTGGTTAGTGGTTTTTGCTGTGGGTGTAGGATGGGGTGTGCATGCCGTAATTCTGCCACCCCTGCCACAAGCTCTTCCTTATGGGTGTAAATAAGCTGAGGTCCTATTCGAGGACAGCTTTGGCCAGGTAGAGGCCCTGGGCTATCAGGTGAGGCGTACAAAGAATGTGGTGAAGCTCTGAAGACACTGACAAGTCCCCAGTGGGGCAGAATCAGTGCCAGGTCTAAGAATGAAGTAGTGGAAGCTGGGACCTGTGGAAGGAGGTGAAAAGTCAGAGGCTGCTCTCCTGAGTGCGGGAGGACAGGGCTGTCCGAGGCTAGCCCTGGTGGGCAGGAGGACGGGGCTGTCTGAGGCTAGCCCTGGTGGGCAGGAGGACGGGGCTGTCTGAGGCTAGCCCTGGTGGGCAGGAGGACGGGGCTGTCGGAGGCTAGCCCTGGTGGGCGGGAGGATGGGGCTGTCTGAGGCTAGCCCTGGCGGGTGGGAGGACGGGGCTGTCGGAGGCTAGCCCTGGCGGGCGGGAGGACGGGGCTGTCGGAGGCTAGCCCTGGCGGGCGGGAGGACGGGGCTGTCAGAGGCTAGCCCTGGCAGGCAGGAGGATGGGGCTGTCGGAGGCTAGCCCTGGTGGGCGGGAGGACGGGGCTGTCGGAGGCTAGCCCTGGCGGGCGGGAGGACGGGGCTGTTCGAGGCTAGCCCTGGCGGGCGGGAGGACGGGGCTGTCCCAGGCTAGCCCTGGTGGGCGGGAGGATGGGGCTGTTCGAGGCTAGCCCTGGAGAGCGGGAGGACGGGGCTGTCCGAGGCTAGCCCTGGAGGGTGGGAGGACGGGGCTGTTCGAGGCTAGCCCTGGTGGGCAGGAGGATGGGGCTGTCCGAGGCTAGCCCTGGCGGACAGGAGGATGGGGCTGTTCGAGGCTAGCCCTGACGGGCGGGAGGGCAGGGATGGCTGACCAGTGCTCTGAGGTGGGCAGACAGGGAAGTCCTGGGATGCCTCTCTGAAGGTGGGAGGCAAGGGATTCTGAGGCTACTCCTTTGAGGGGAGACAGGGAGGTCCTGGGATGCCTTTCTGGAGGTCTGAAGGCAGGTGTGAAGCTGCCCTAGTGAAGAGGGGGCAGGGCTCCCCTCGGGCCCACGTGGTGAGCCACCCTGCCCCTCCATGTCCTCCCACAGACACCAACATCTTCTACCACATTGAGGGCAGCCGGCAGGCGCTGAAGGTCGTCTTCTACCTCGACAGCTACCACTTCTCCAAGCTGCCCTCCCGCTTGGAGGGCGGGGCCAGCCTGAGGCTGCACACCGTGCTCTTCACGAAAGGTGAGCTGGGGGTTGCTGAGGGGGGCCCGCTGGGGATGGCTGCAGCCTCTGAGCACACTGGGACCCAAACACCTGCCCTCCCTCTTCTTCCTTCATAGCTCTGGAGAATGCGGAGGGGCCGCCTCCTCCAGGCAGCCAGGCTGTGGAAGATTTGCAGCAGGAGATCAATGCCCAGTCCCTGGAGAAGGTTCAGCAGTATTACCGCAAACTCAGGTAACTGCCTGGGCTGCATGTTGGGGACAGGAGTCTGGACACTGCCATGGAAGGGCGGATATTAGCATGTGTGCGAGTGGGCCAGGCCCTCTGTGTACACCGGCTCTTCAGATCCTCCCAGCAGTCACAGTAGGCCATTCTAACCCACTTTACAGATGAGAGAACTGAGGCCCCCAGAGCACACCCAGCTTGCCCAAGGTCACACAGATAGACTGTGGCTGAGCTGAGCTTTGAACTGGGTCTGTTCTGCTTCAAAGCAGATTTTTCCAGTTGAGAGGAGCTGCCTGTTTGATTCTGTGTGGGAGTGGGAACTGGGGCAGGGGCCCTGGGATTCTTGAACCTGGGGTAAGGGAGGAAGGGGCGGTGGTCCCCAGGGCTTTGGCCCTGCTGAGAAGAGAACCCCCCAGAGGGAAGTGGAGAGCAGGGACCACCTCTGCCAGAAGGAAGCTTCAGGCCCAGGGAGGCAGCTCCCACTACCACCACTCAGCCCAGCTCCTTCCTACTCCTGCCTCACCTTCTTCCCCTGTGGAAGAGGTAGGCTGAAAATCAGTTCAGGATTTTGGGGTGTGTAAGAGCTTTACTGTCTTGGGGCCCGCTTTACCCTTTGGAAATGGGAGAATGGTGCTTTCATTAGTTTGTTCAGGGAAAATATCCAGCTGTATCATTAAAACTGGTGTCTCTCTGGATTGACTAATGCCATCAATCAGTCCTGTGCCATTTGTCGAGTATTTTAAATACTGCCTCTGAGAGCATTCATTCATCCATCCTTCCTTTATTCAGCGCACGTTAAGCAAGAGTTTTTGTGGGTCAGGCTCTGTTCTGGATGCTCTGGAGTCAGCAGTGGCCAAACAGAGCCTCTTGTTCATGGAGTGCAGATTCTAGAGCGGCAGTTGCCCTGCTTTCTCAATAAAGTTTTATTAGCACCCAGCCACGGTCACTCGTGTACGTACTGTCTGGGGCTGCTTTCGTGTTAGCGCAGCAGAGCTGAGTGGCATCTTGAAGGAGACGGTCCGGTCCATTAAATATTTACTCTTCAACCCTTTACAGAAAAAATTTGGCCGAGCCCTATTTTTAGAGGGGGAGATGAGCAATAAGCCAGTAGACACAGAGCATTGTACCATGTCAAGTGGTAACAAGTGCTCAGAGGAGAGATTCAGTAGGACAAGGGGATAGACAGTGGGGAGGTCGGGTGCTGATTCTGACAGCAGGCAGGGAGAGGTGGCATCCGAGGAGAGCCTGTGGGGGGCTGCCCAGGAGCCCCCTTGTCATCCCCCCTCCCTCCCGCTGTTGGAGGAATAGGGGACCCCCTCCCCCCACTGTTGGAGGAATAGGGGACCCCCTCCCCCCCACTGTTGGAGGAATAGGTGACCCCCCTCCTGCTGTTGGAGGAATAGGGGACCCCCCCGGCTGTTGGAGGAATAGGGGGCTGTGGACAGGGAGAGCAGGGCAAGGTGCCCTCAGGGAGAGTCACTGGAGGAGCAGAGGGGCAGTGGCTGCAGTGGGGTGGTGGCCCCACCCTCACCCCATCTTTCTCTCTCAGGGCATTTTACCTGGAACGGTCTAACCTGCCCACGGATGCCAGCACCACGGCGGTGAAGATAGACCAGGTGTGCCCCACCTTCCCTCACCCCACCGTGGAGCTTGGGCAGAGCTGGGGGCTGTTGGGGTCAAGATGCCGCAGACGGGGCCCGGGGTCCTACTGCAGCCAGAATCCTGGCAAAGGAGCCCCTGAGGCCTCTGGAGTCCCTCCTCCAGGAATATCCTTCCTGGGAGAACTCCTTCCCCATTTGAGGAATTCCAGCTTCTTCCCCACCGGCTTCGGAATTCCTGCGATGGCTTTGTCCCTGCTGGCGCCTTCCTGCTCCCCCTCGTTTACCCACGCGTGTCTCTGAAGCAGGCCTACACCAGATGTGGCCACGTGGCGTTCTTTTTGTTTGATTGGAATTTGTTGCCAACGTTTGAAAATCAAAAGCTTTCCAATGGAATGGAGGCTTCTCGCTTTTCTGGAGAAGCGGAGGGATCTGGCTGTCCAGGGCCCACGTCCCCACGTGGCACCCTTGGCTTTCCAGGGGTGTGTGCTCCAGGCCTTTACCACCTGCCCAGGCTCAGGCAGGCCTCGAATTTGACTGTGCTTTGGGGGTACCGGCCTTGGGGCTGGAGGCTGGGGGCTCCCAGAGAAGTAGTGGGCACAGCCCTCCGGGGGTCTGTAGTGTGGCTGGCAGAATGGTAAGATGACATAGAAGGAATTGGCAGACTACCATTTAATGCCTGCACAGGGGACTGAGAAAAGCTGGAGGCACCGGGGGGGGGGGGGTGCTCTTCCCAGGAAGGTACTGTTTGGAGAGGACGGGAGGGGGCACTTCTCTGACTTAGCTGGGGGCACACCTGGGGCAGGTGGAAGGTCAGGCCTGAATTACAGTGTAAACACTGAACACCAGCTTGCGGGCCAGTGGGGAGCTGCAGATGGTCCCTGAGCGGGGGTCATGGAAGGTTAACTGGGTGGTAACCGCGGGAGGGGTGAGCCGGGGGGACAGCTGCAGTAACAGCTGGACGGGAGGGAGCCGATGGGGAGGAAGGCCGGGTGGGGGCCTCCTGCAAACGTCCCGGTGTGTGTGCATGCACCTTGCAGCTGATACGCCCCATCAACGCCCTGGACGAGCTCTGTCGCCTCATGAAGTCCTTCGTCCACCCCAAAGCTGGCGCCAGTGGGAGCTTGGGTGCCGGCCTCATCCCCATCTCCTCCGAGCTCTGCTACCGCCTGGGCGCTTGCCAGATGGCCCTGTGTGGCACGGGCATGCAGAGGTGAGCTGCCGTGACGTCAGGGCAGGAGGCGGCTGGACGGGCTCCGGGAGGTTTGCGGGCCCAGGACGAGGGGGCGGGGGCCGGGTTTGAGTCCCGGTTCTGCCACTGCCTGTGGAGCCCAGTCGTGGCCTCGGCCCTCTCTCGGCCTCCGTTTGGGAAGTGGGACTGCAGGAGTAGGGGGTCCCCGGAGGCCCGTGGAACTCTCTGGCTCCCTGACTCTGGGGTTGGTGTGCATGAGAGTCTGCGGTGTGGTTCTGCTTGACTGGCCGCCGTGAGCTCGCCCCTCTCCACTGGGGCAGAACTGGCCTCCGTGCCCCACTGGATGCCCTCCTACTCTCCGCCCTTTGTCCCCGCTGCTTGTCCCAAGGGCGGGGAGTAGAAGTCACCTTCTCCGACTGGCCTCCCCTGACTTCCCTATTTAGAACTGCACCCTCTCCGCACCGCCGACGGCCCCACCATCACCCCACATACAAGGCACTTGGCTCGTGTGTTCGTTTATTCCTGGTCACCCCCAGCATCGGCCAGCTCTGTGAGCGCAGGGACTTGTTTTCTTTCTCTGCCCTACCCTGGCACTGAACGGCGCCTGGCGCACAGCAGGTGCTCAATTAATGCTTGCTGAGAATGCTTACTGTGCACGAGGCCCCATTGTTAAGGGATTGACTCATCTCTTCTTTATAGGCAGCCAGTGTGTGTGGCCTTTTCCAGGCACTTCTGTGCAAGGCCATTTTGCCCCCCAGGGGACCCTTGGCAATGTCTGGAGACATTTTTGATGGTCACAGTGAGGAGAGGAGGGTCCTGTTGGCATCTCGTGGTCAGAGGCCAGGGATGCTGCTCAACATCCTACCAAGCACAGGACAGGCCCCCCACCCTCCCCCCTGCCCAAGTCAGTAGTGCCCTGGGAATGGTCTACCCTAGTCTCGCGGTTAAGGAGACCAAGGCCTGGGGAGGGCCGCTGACCTGCTGAGGGTCACAGAGTGATTCTTTGGCTGAGGCTTGAATCCAAGAGGTCTGGCTGCAGAGCCCATGTTCTAGAATTGCTCAGAACAGGTGGGAGGGATGACTAGATGTGTCCGTGTCAAGCCCTATTGACAAGTTGTGAGGCATTAGGGGAGTCACTTCATTTATTCCTTCAACAAAAATATTTACCAAGCACCTCTTCCGAGCTGGCCCACTGGGAATATCAGAAGAAAACAGGCGAAGGAAAGCTCCTGGTGCATGGTGCTGACGTATTAGGGGGTGCCCAGAGTAAAGCAGTAAAATGCCTACTGGGTGCAGGAGTGCTGGCTGCCAGGAGGAAGGCTGGGCAGGGGTGGGGGGTGGACAGGAGGGAAAGGGGGTAGTGGGGGGGGGTCTCAGGGAGAAGACGCCTGAGGGGGAGGGAGCGTGCCCAGCAGTTATCTCAGGGCAAAAGGGGCAGTTCTTGGGGTGGGGGGAGAGGGCAGGCCATGAGGCCCACCCCGCAGTGACAGTCCCTCCCGCCCCTCCCCTGCAGGAGCACCCTGAGTGTCTCCCTGGAGCAGGCGGCCATCTTGGCTCGGAGCCACGGGCTGCTGCCCAAGTGCATCATGCAGGCCACGGACATCATGCGGAAGCAGGTGAGGCGGCCCCATCCGCCGGGGCCTCTCCAGGGCCTTGTGGGCTGAGGGCATGGTGGGTTCTCAGTCAGGGTGGGATGAAGGGCTGTGTGGATGGTCTGGGTGTCACCAGCCCCAGGTTTGGACCTTCTCCCCACCTGGTGGGGCCCCGGATTTCAGCTTCTGGGGCCTCCGGTTATTCCCCTCACCCCACCCACCTGCACCCACATACTTCCTCCCTGAACTCGGGGCAGAGGCAGGTCCCGGGCCTCATGGTTCTTTCTTCCCAGGGCCCCAGGGTGGAGATTCTGGCGAAAAACCTCCGAGTCAAGGATCAGATGCCCCAGGGTGCACCGCGGTGAGTGGCTGCTCCGCCCCCCCCCCCCCACGCCCCAGAAGGCCAGGACCTGGGCTGGGCATGAAACTCCCGGCCTCACGCCAGGCAGGGCCCCCCCCCCCCACTCTGGTGTTCCTATGGGCCTTCATGTCTCATTTATGGGGACCCACTTTGGGGAGTGACGAATACCACTCCAGGCACTGTTCTTATTTCTTTACCAAACAACCACCCTGTGAGCATTCTCTCTAGGTGGCCGGTGGGGACACTGAGGCACAGAGAGGTTAAGTATCTTGTCCCAGGTCATACAGCTAGTAGATGGCAGAGCTGGGATTCTGGGGGCCCAGGGGCCGAGCTCCCGATGGCTGCGCTGCCTTACTTCTCTGTCCTGCCCCTGTCCCCGCGGCAGCCTCCTGGCTGGTCCCCCTGCTATCCTCCTCCTCACAGCAGAGCTGTCAAGTCTCTCCTGCTTGAGACCCATGTAGCGGCTCCTTCTTCCTGGCAGATGAAGCTCAGAATCTTGCCACTGCAGACGTTAGGGAAACTGGGGCTGTTCATGGGGTGCTGGAGAGGTTTCCAAGATCTGTTAAGTGGAGAAGAACTCCAGGGGCTGAGCACTGAGTCCGGTCTGCCATTAAGTGTGGAAGAATGCAGCCCCCCACAATGTACACATACACCCCCACACACGTATCTTAACAGCCAACACGCATGTGCAGATGCGTCTATATTCGTAAACCCACTGCCAGTCTGGAGGGGGCCAGACAGCTGGGGGAAAGCGTGTGCAGCCTGGATGTGTTTCACCGTGCATCTTCTTATACCTATTGAGTTTTGTTTTCTGGGCAGGGATTATGTGTTCAGAAAAATGGCCTGCCTGGCTGTTCCTCATGCTCTTCACCTCTGTCCGCCAGGCTCTACCGCCTCTGCCAGCCGCCGGTGGACGGAGACCTCTGAATGTGGAGATACAGCTGCCGGGTGCTCGGCGGCATCCTCTGGAGCTGGGGTTTGGGAGGGCACAGGGGGCCACGCTGGCCTTCTCCAGAGCTGGCCAAGGCTCCTTCCTGCTCTGGGACCTGCCAGCCTTCTCCATTCCCTCCTGTGAAGACAAAGCGGTGCCCCCACGCCCAGAGGGGCTGGGCGATTGGCCCTGGGCCGACCCATTCTCCACACTTCGGCCAGAAGCCTGAGGGGTGCTGGGGACCCACAGAGCTAGCTGATGGGTGCAGCCAGGACCTGGGCTCCTGCCCACAAGTCCCCGGGATACAGGGGAGAAGTCACGGGCGCTGGAGCTGGAGGCCTGCAGACCCAGCTGCCTCAGGATGGCTCAACCTGCACTTTTGAAACCCCTGGTTTCCTTCTAAGTCCACATTCCAGGCGACACACGTGTCTCCTCCTCCTCCTCACCTTAGCTTCCAATTCACCCCTAACCCTGTACTAACCTGCTCGGTGGACTCGGAAAAGCCGGGCCTTTGCCAGGAAAGACAGAGGGACAGGGCACACCACCTGTCACCAAGAGGAAACTCGAAAGCCACACCAGCTTCCGACATAACTGCCATCAGAACTTGAGCCATCAGCCCTGGGCACGAGATTTGCTCCGACTTTATTTATATGGTGTGAAATCTCTATGGTTTATTTTGGGGTTTTTATGTTGTTGGTGTTGTCGAGATGTTTTTTTTTTTTTCCCTCTGGGTTGTGTGATTATATATTTGACATTTTAAATTTCAAAGAAAGGTATATTGTCTAACAGGGGACCAACATAAGGTAGCGTTGACGACTTCCCACTTCTACTAAAACAGAGAGAAAAACTAAATTATTGAAAATTCAAAAAATGTCAGTATTTCATCTTTTTTTAATATTAGGGTCTTAAGGTATCACTTACAGGTATTGACTATGATTCCTTTTCCCACCCACCTCAGTTCCCTAGCAATCGGTCAGTGTTAGCATGAATGACTGCTCTCTTTGGACGCCGGGCCACAAGGGTTGGAGCGGCAGCTGGACCAGGGCTGGGGGCTGGAGGGGGTTGAGCCACCCACCTGAGACGCTGCCACCACACAGGTGTCTGTCCTGCGGGGCGGAGGGCCACTTGGAAACGCAGGGTGGTGGCTTCTGTAACTTATTTTTTTAATGTTAGCCCAGAGCAGGGCATTTGGGATTTCTCAGCCAGCCAGCCAGCCAGGAAGCCAGCCTGCCCACTTCCTGGGCACAGGGACCCACACTGGTATCTCCTCAGCAGTTTGTCCCCTCTAGCTTCTGTGTGCCAGCAGGGAAGCATCCTAGCTGAGGTAGCAGGGAGGGGATGTCTTCTGCGCTTGTCTGGTGACTGAGGTCGGGAATGGGTTCCCCATGGACCGTGAGGCTTGAAGCCCTACCAGCATCTTGGCCCCCTGGGCCTCCAGGGGCCAACCCTCCCTGTCTTGCCACTGTGGCCTAAGTTGCAAGAGGTGGGCATGTTGCTGGACACAGGTGACACGGCTACGAATGGAGACGTGCTTTAGCCCCCTGGCGGGAGATGGAGAGGAGCCCCCGAGGGCAAGGGCCTTGTGCACTGGTTTACTTTAAAATGTACAGATCTTCTCATTAAATTCATGATAGATTTTTTTATTATTATTAAAAGTCAGTTTATAATATAAAGATCCTGATCTGTGGAGGGTTCCTTTGGGGGCTGCCCCCGGCGGGGCGGCCAGCGACACGGGTGGGATGAGCTCCTGCTCTGAAGGCCGCACGGGGCACAGGGACGGTTCCCATCGATGCTGTCCTAGTCCCTGAGCCAGCGACGCCTGCAGTGACGTTACCACTCCGAACCTGTCTCCTGCTCTAAAATGGGGGCAGTATATGTGTTCTCTCGCGGGGGCTTGTGCCTCACGCGGGCCGGGAAGAGAATGGTCTTTATATTGCGTTCTCCTTTACACCCATTCCGAGCTCCCGTTTCACCGCAATGGTGGAACATGGGACTGTTTTTGCAGGCACTCCTTGGCTCCTCTTGGGTGTCATGCCAGGGTTCCCAGCCATACGTGTGCCCGGGGGTCAGGGTAGGTCCGAGCGATGCCACCCAGCGCCCTCCGCTGCATCCTGCAAGGCCCGCTGGGGTGTGGGATCTGGGATGGAGCTGGAGTGGAGTCCGCTCAGCACGTGGGCTGGTTACCAGCCAATCAGAGTCCAGGCTGCTGCAAGCGGGCCAATCAGGATAGACGCCGGCGCAGACTCCGCGCGTGCGCACCTGGACCTGTGACGTGGTTCTCACCTCTCCGTGCCGGGGCCGCCCTAATGGAGCTTCCGGGGTCCGTCTGCCCAGCCAGAGATATCTCATTCCCTGGGCCGGGTCTGAGCTGCAGACCTGTTTTGCTGGGCTTGTTCTATTCCTGCCTCCATCTCCCGCCCTGTCTCCTTTCCTCCTTCCCTCCCCCCTCCCTCCCCGCTCCTACTTTTTCCTCTTCCCTCCCTCCTGTCTTTCCCTCTTCCCACACTCTCGAAGACCCTGACATCTATGAAAGTCTCCCTTGGGGTACCCTCCTCTTGAATCCTGCCGTCCTTGGGAACCCCCTGAGCCACGATGTCTCCACCCAGTCCTACCTTTCAGACCAGCGCTCCTTCTTTGAGTCTCTTCTCTTTCCACGCTAACCCGTTCCAGAGCCCATTCTCTCAAGGGCCAGATTGAGTCCTTCCCAGAGAGATGTCCTTGCGTCTTTCAATGACAGGTGTCAAAGACTCCATACTGTAATAGTTGAGAATGAATCCGGGTGGGATTTGAGGCACAGGGGTGGGCTGATTGTTTGGAATTATCTGAGGCCAGTGTTTGGACCCAGGGACGAACCCTCTGAGCAGAGAGCTGCCACCTCAGTCCATATTTGGGGTCAACAGGGAGGATTTGATGCCTTCCTTCAGGCAGGCACTTGTATAGGAAACAGCAGGTTCTGCCTGTTCTATACCTGAGTACCAGAACCAAGAAAAGTGAAATCTCAGGTAGTGATAGGGATGGCTTTGGTTTGGAGCTGAGAGGTAGGGTCTTTGTGGCCTTGAGCAAGTCACATCCTTTCTCAGACACAGAGCTTTGTCTGCAAACGGAGGGGGTGGGGTGGGGGGGAGAGGGGGTAGGGTGGGGGCAGAACCTGCTTTTGTCTCAGGAAGGCCTTTCTCACTGCACAAAATAGAGCACGAAGTGCTGCCCAGAGCAAGGGGGCATTTATTGGGAGATCTCAAACTGGTGGCTTGCTGGTTGAAACTTGGAAATAGATGTGGGTTTTGTTTTTGTTTTTCCTGATACGGTGTTTTCATAATTTTGACTTAGACCCTTGAGAATCGGCAGATTTCACTCCCAAATTCTGATTTTTTGTTTCTTGTGAAAATTCAGAAGTTCTGGTCCCCCTGGCCCACATTTCTGCCTGGCCATGTGTGGCGGTGGCTGAGGAGGGTCACTACCTTTGGGCAAGGCACCAGCTCTCCCGTTCCCCGCAGCCCCGCCTGGCCCAGCACATTCCTTTACCTGACCTTCTCGGCTCTGGGCTGGCCTCGCTCAGGCAAGCTTGGCCGGTGCCTGCCTCCTAACTGTCCAGATCCTCAGCTCTGGAGTCACCATGGTGATGTTGGCTGAGGGAGGACCTGGTGACCGGGGTTGGTGGGCTGGTCAATGGAGCATCAAGGAGAGGGCAAAACCCTGCAGCTGATGAATCTCTTGAACCTCCCAGCTGGGCTTTCAGAGTCCCTCTGAGCCTTGGTTTCTTCCAATTGTCAAATGGAACTGACTCAGAAATGACCCCTTGGTATGGATGGTGTCAGGGGCCACTCAGGAAGCCAAAGGTGGGATGGGCTATGTTGGCCACTTTATGATTTTATCTAAATTTAAATGTCTGTGTATTTACCATCCTCCTTCCCCCCGCCTCAGTAAGAGCACCCTGAGAACAGGAGCCATATCTCTCCTGCATGCTCTGTCCCCAGTGTCCAGCCCAGTGCTGGGCATCAGTGAACCATGGCTAAATAAAAGAAGGATCACGACTATCAGAGCCAGGAACCCATGCCACAGCTACCTGCAGCCAAAGCTCGGGTCTCTAACTGTGTGCTCTGCACCTGGCTTTGTTCTGGGGCTGGACTGGATTGTTGAGGGCTGTGAGGATCTGGCCTGGGACCTTTGAAGTCAGATAACCTCCCCCCTGGACCTGGGTCTTCTGTACTTGCTGAGTGCCCTCTCCTGAGAGGTCACCACCTCTCTGGGAGCCTCAGTTTCCTCTCTGAGAAATGGAGAGGTTTACCCACCTGGCTGTGTTGTTGGAAGACCAATGGTCTCCAGGGTTCCCAAATTTGACTTCCAGGGTATAAATGTGGTGCTCTGTTCTTCCAGCAGGTGGTGCCAGAGACCGGGTAGTGACCGGAGGTGTTGGTTACCTGGGCTCTTATTCTGCCTGGTCCTGCCTACCAGCTTCCAACACACAGGCGCGTTGCTGGGTGCCCACATTTGGGACAGAGGTGGCCTGGAGGCACGGGCTGGGACTGTCTGGATGATGGGCACTGGCCCCTGCCCTTCTGGCCTGGGCTTGGCCTGATGTGGTGTGGATATTTTCTCTTTTTCTTTATTTTTCCATTTTTCATTACTTCTCTTTCTTTAAAAAAATTTTTTTTTAAATTTATTTTTATTTTTTAAATTTTAATGAATTAATGAATTTATTTTAATTTAATTTATTTTTTACGTTATTTCTCTTTCTTGATTATTTTTGTCTTTTCCCCCTCCATTTCTTTCTTTCCTAGATTTTCTATTTTTTCTTTGTCCCATAACATACCTGTGAGCTAGACTCTATAGTCTTTCCTTTTTTTTTTTTTTTGTTTAATTGTGTGCGTTTCCTTCTCTCTCTTATTTCCTCCCTTGCAATTGGATATATGAGAAGGATGTGAAAGACTCTTGTACACTGTAAAATGAGATGCTTATGAGGGCTGTGGCCCGAACCCCGCCAGTTACTGATGTGCACCCCACCCTGGCCTGGAACGAGGCCCCGCCTAGAAACATTGACCACCAGGTGGCGCTGTGGGCCATATTGTCCTGGCTGAGCCTCTCAGAGCAACTTGGGGGTGGGGGTGGGGTGGAGGGGGTGGGGGAGTGGGGTGGGGGATGCTCCTGCTGTAAGTCTCTGGGGTTTGGGGCTTTGTGGGGAGGTCAGTCAGAAAGCCTAGCCCAAAGTGGCCTTCCCTGGGCACTTAGTAACATCTCCTGGAGGGTCAGGAGAGGGCTGTAGGGCAGCAGAGCCCAAGTCGTCTTGTGTGCCTCAGTTTCCCTACCTATGATGAGAGAGGGTACAACTCAATTCCTCAAAAAGGACTTATCCTCTGACCAGCCTGGCCTCCTTCAGACTTCTTTGAAGGATCAATAGCAACATTCAGAATCTCTCATGTGTTGAGCGCTCAGTATCTATTGGACACTTGGCTGGACGGCTTAACAGCATCATCTAGCGCGATCCTCTTACCAGCCCTTTGAGGTAGGTATTACTAAGGCTCCTTTTTACAAACGAGGAGATGGGCTCAGATCGTTTTAAGTGACTTACCCAGGGTCACACAGCTCAGAAATACTGGGCCCTGATGTAGTTCCAGGGCCGTGGTAGCAACATTACATTTAGCAAGTGGGAAACACAGTGACCACTGGATTTCTCAGACTCTCTGCCCAGGTGCACCATGGGAGAATCTGACTTTGATCCCAGAACCTGGCAGAAATGGGGGCAGAGGAGGGGAAGGGTTGAGGAGGTCACCTGACTATGGAAAGGCCTGCAGGCTGTCATGGGAAAGCAGAAGGGTGCTTTGCTGCCTTCTTGCCATGGGTGCTGCCTCAGGGCCTTTGCACATGTTCCCATGGCCTGGAGTGCTCTTCCCTTCGCTGGCTCAGGCTTTGCTCCCTCATTTTACTCACCTCTGCTCAAATGTCTCCTCCTCCTCCATTCTTTCCTATGACCCTATCTCCCCTCCCCCTGTTTCATTCTCCTGCATAGCATTTACCACCACCTGGCTGAAGTGATCATTGGTTCACTTCCTGTCTCTTGCACTACAGGTCAGCTCCACAAGGGCAGGGAATCTTGTTCATCTCATTTATTAGTGACTTGCAGTTCATCAGAATGTGGTGGGAAAGGCCTTCTAATGACAGAGCAGCCTCCTGGGTCGCTGGCGGTGGGACCTGGAGGCGAAGGGTCCAGGAAGAGGCCTAGACACTTCAATGCTGAGAGGCACACTGGCTCTGGGCTCCTCTGCCATGTGTCCCAAAGGAGGGCGAGGAAGCCCACTGGAGGCCTGGCAGGCCCAGATGCATACGAAGGCGCCCGCTGTGGGCTCGGGCCCACCACACACACCAGCAGCAGAGCTGCTTCTTGAGCACCTACTGCGTGCCTGATGCCATACTGGGCATGTTAGTACAGTGCTCAGTCAGCATGCTGGAGGTGCCCATTATCTGCGGAATGTAATGATCAGAGTCTTGTCCCAGTAGATTCTTCGTATTTCTTGCAGGTGTTCACTTAGTACTAGTTGACTTTAGTGGACAGAATCAGGGAGCAAGGGGTGTGGCGGGGAGGACAGTGCATCCCATTGGCGAGGATTCTGATCACTAATCCTCACCAATTCTCACGGCACCTGTGAGAAGACACAATTATTAGTCCCATTTTACAGATGAGAAAACAGGCGGGAAGTATGACATGACCTGCCTGAGGTCAGGAAGCCTTGGAGCTGGGACTGAGCACCTCAGACTCCAGCTCCCCGGGTGTTTGAACACCTCCAGGGCAGGCAGAACAGCCAGTGCTGAAGGGGCTCCGGCCTTTGCAGTCTCCCCCACACCCTGCCTCTCTGGCCTACTGTCCTTTGGGCTCTCTAATCTCGTTCCTTGTTCCCACCTTGGGAACTTTGCACCTGCTGTTTTCTCTACCTGGAACCCTCTTGCTCGCTGTCTCTCCCGCGGCAGCTGGCTCCTTCCTGTTCGTTATTCAGGTCTCAGTTGCAATGCCACCTCCTCCGAGAGGCCTTCCAGATTGAGTAAAGATATCATCACGAATTGACTCACGCAGCATGCTCTTTCCTTCTGCCAAAGATCCAGTCTTTATTTAGTTTCCTTTTGCATTTCTTAACTCACATATCGTTGACCTACTCCAAGCGGACCGCACGTTCCGTGAGGGCCGGGCCTGCCTCGCTCACAACCGTATCCCAGTTCCTAGTACACCTACAGAGCATAGTAGGTGCTCAGGCAGTCCTTGTTGACTTTGGTCGAATGAATCAGTGAAGGAGTGGCCGTTGCATGGAGGATTTGGATCAGTATACGGCTGCCCCCTCATGAGGTATTTATGCTAACTTAATCTTCCGGTTTTGGAAAGCCCGAGATTATATCTCTCTTCCTTCCCTGGGTGTGATAGTTCTGGTCCTGACCCGCTTCCCTCAGAGCCCTTCTGCTTCACCCAGGCCTCAGAGCCCTTGCGGGAGGCCGGGATGGAGCTGAATGCCCCCACGAGAATGTTCTTCCATCAGGCTGGATCCGGGTCATCAGGGGCTGGGTCTGATTTGGCAGGGCACAGCTGATGAGGCAAAGCCCCCTTATCCAGAGTGTGTCCCCACCCAGCATCTGGCACACAAGAGGTCTGCAGAAAGCCGTATGTGACTCTAGGTCTGCTCTGCAGCCCATCTGGGTCCACCTCGGGCTCTTGCCGGTATCATTTATCAAGTATTTATTGAGTGCCTACTGGGTGCCCGGCCCTGTTCTAGGCCCAAAGTCACATCAGCAAAGTGCTTGTGGAGTTTATTTTCTGCTGGAAAAGACGGACAAAAAAGCCAATAAACACACGGGTATGTAATATGTCAGATGGTGTAAATGCCAATAAGATAAATCTAGCAGGTGGGAGGTCAGGGACAGATGTGGGAGCTATTTTAATAAACCATCAGGGAAGGCCTCTTGGGGGCAGACCCTTGAATGGAGACCAAAGGAGGAGAGACTGCGGAGATAACGGATTCCACACAGCCCCGAAACAGCCGGTTCAAAGGCCCGGAGGTGGAAAGTCTCCTGGGTGCTCAGCCCAGGGGATGAATCATGAGGACGGGGCTGCCTTCACGGGCGGGCGTGTGACCTGTGTAGTCACAAAGTGCTCAGAAGGGCCCCATGATTGGCTCAAGGCTCTGTTGTTGGTGTCTTGAAATTCTTCTAAAATAATCTTTTTTTTTTTTTTAAAGTAGGCTCCATACCCAGTGCGGAGCCAATCACAGCCTGAATTCATGACCCTGAGATCAGGACTTGAGCTGAGACCAAGAGTCAAGACGCTCAACCGACTGAGCCACCCAGGCGCCCCACAGTCTTAATTCTTAATAATTTTTGAGCAAGGGGCTCTATATTTTTATTTTGCACTGGGCCCCACACATGGTGAGGGTGATCTTCGTGAGGCTGTAAGCCGATCCTGGGATCCTGCCCCTTTGCCTGTAATTGCTGGACATTGACCCACTTCTGACCAGTGAGGTGCAAGGGCCTTGTGCTGGTGGGTTCTGGGAAAATCTTTTCTCCCTGAAATGAGAGGGCTCTTGAGGAACGTTTCTTTTCTCCCCGTGCCCCCTCCTTCCTGCTTTGGATATTGGACACTTGGATACTTCTCTCCACATTTACTGCTGCCACCCTGATCCAAACCATCTCATCTTTTGCCTAGAATATTCTGGTGTTCTTACTAGTCTCCCTGCTCCTATCCTCATCCCTCTGCATGTAGCGTCTGGTTTTTCTGTCTTTCTGCCCAGAAGTTCTGGGGGCTTCAACAGAGGGGCCCAGGCCGCCAGGTCAGCCCTCTCCTGGCTGCCCAGCAGGCGGGGAAGGCACAGCTATGTTCTGCTGTCCTCCCTGCTGTTTCCCTGCCAGGACTTTCCATGCCCACGTTCCCAGGGCAGGGCTGTCCCAGCATCCCCAGCACGCAGCCCGTCCCTGCTGCCCTGGGTTCAGCCTCCATATCTTTCCAGATCCTTCCTGCCCATTCACCCTCTCTCCAATCAAAGCCTACCCACCATCTGTCCCCCTCCCTCTGGCCCTGCTCCCTGCCGCGGGACACGTGCCTCACGGTGCCACAGGAGTAGTGGGGGGACATCCCCTGGTTCCCTATGTGTGCTTTGCCAGGCCCTCCCTAGAGCTGGGGGTTTTTCAGACACCATGACAGTGGAGGGGGGAACAAACTGTTGCAGGCGCAGGAACACTGCAGGCCCATAGGCTGGAGGAGGGCAGCCCTGCGGGGGTCACACAGACTTGCCACTCTCTTTTCTGGCTTCTGGTTCAAAGAGCTCTTTGGAAAAGACCCCGGGCATGGCCCTGGCAGGTGGGACTTGTTTCCATGGTGTGGGGCCAACCTTCAAGGACAATGGCGCTGCAAGCTGCCGGGGAAGAGCCTGTCAGAGACCAACGAGGTTTGGGGGCGTGGGTGGCAGAGTGGCCCCTCCATCCATCACACCACCTGCTGGCAGGGAGCTGGGCAATGTTGCGGGGGGGGGGGGGGGGATGGAGGCGGCCACGGAGGGGCTGCCATATCTGTGTCCTAGCAGGACCAAGCCAGACCTGGCTCCTGTTTGCAGAGGCTCGGCTACAGCACGGGGGCCAGGAAGGCTCTGTCACCCTCACCCCCAACCCCTCTTCTGTTTCACCTGGTCCGACTTGCTGGTGGCAGCTCAGAATGTCTGACCCTGCCTGACCCTGCCTGGTGGGCATAAAAGGAAGTCTAGCGTCCCTCCTCCAAACTGACCGATGACGGGGATCCCAGTGCTCATCTGGGACTGGAGAGTCAATATGCTGTGTAGTGTTAATTGAACACCTACTATGGGCCGGACCCAGTGTTCACGTGAACATGTCACTTCATGGATTCCTACAACAGCCCTACGGGGGCACCATATTCACCCCGCTCCCACTGTAGAGAGGAAGGAGGTAAAGAGGCGAAGGGGCTCACCCAGGGTCACGTGGCTGAGGGGCGTCAGAGCCGGGATTTGAGAACGTGATGCCTGGGACAGGTGCTCACTCCCAACCTTCAGGCCTGCTAGCTGCTCATGGAAGGGAGATGCCTCCGCCGAGGGCAGGGTCAGTCAGAGAGGGGAGCCCAGGAGGCTGCCCCCCCGGGGGTTCCTGGCATACCAAAACACGGAGACATGCCGGAACAGGGTTATGAAGCCCACGGGTGGGCTGAAATGTCGAAGTGGACTAACGCTTTATCATGGTGCTGTGCAGGAAACAAGAACTGCACTGATTTAAAAGAAAGATGCTAATTCCAGGTGCCCTCAGGCACAAGGACCGGGATGCAGGGACGGGTGGAGACAGAGGACGGGGCCTCATGATCAACTGATGAGCTGTGTGGCCGGACTTCCTGGGTTCGAATTGATTTTCCCGTGCCTCGGTTTCCCCATCTGTAGCAGGGGCTCCCAGCAGCGTGTTCCTCACAGGGCTGGAGTGGGGCTGCTGGGTGAGCGCAGACAAAGCCTCAGCTGGGCTTGGGGCCGCGGGGAGGGCTCAGGAGGCTGCGCCGGCTGATGGGGCACACAGACCGGGTTTCTCTTCCACTCCGCAGGCGCCTCATTCGGGGAGAGCTCCAGAAGTCTGAGAGTCAGGCCTTTTGGGAAAGTGAGGCCCAGGCCCTGTGATAGCCCGAGTCCTGGGGACGCATAGCATCCATTTAGTTTACAAAGCGGTGTGTTTATCTGCATTTTCCACCTGAATGCTCCAGGGAAACGTTCATTTGTGAGGATGCTGCTCCCAAAATAACCGGTGATTTCATATGAGGAGCTAATTAGGCAGAATCAATGTGGTTTACTCTAAAGAGGGTCCATTTCAGACAGAGAGGCGTGGGGATGAAGGCCTGAGCACTGCTGGGCTGGATGCAAGGCGGGTGAAGGGTTTCTCGGGCTATCCAGAACCTCCCCTGGGGAATCTCACCGGGCTGCCAGGAGCTGCAGGATCAAAGCCTGGGCCCCCTGCACTAGCGCTCCTGGCTGGCACCCTCGGGGGCGGAGGTGGCCCCTGCTCCCCACGTCCTGCCCCAGCCCTCGGGGTCACCGCCAATGCCCCAGGGGGACTTCAGGATGAGCCCCAAATCAGGAGTCGGATGGGCCTTGGTTCAAATGCCAGCTCTGCCATTGACTGGCTGTGTGGCCTGAGATTCGTGCATGACGGCGCTGAGCCTCAGTGTCCTCATCTGTCAAATGGGAACGAATAACACACTTCCTTCCCAGCGGAATTGTGAGGCTCCAAGAAGTTACCTTAAGGTGCTTGGCAAGTGCCCAACGCGTTTGAAGTGCGCAGGGATGCTCGCTGTGATTATTACTTGCTCCTTCGCTAAATGGAGAATAATACTTAGCACGCGCACATTCATCATAGAGGTTATAGTCTTTCTACGGAGCAGCACAGGTCTGGCGCCTGTGGGGCCTCGGTGAACGGAGCGGTTCTTCTCTGGGGGCGCATCAGTCTGAACACCCCGATGCACACACTCGGGGTAGGCCGGGTGATGCTGCACCGCAAACGGCCCCCCGAGAAGAAGCCCTGCCCCAGAGGGTGGATTTCTCGCTCAAAGTGCAGGTGCACAGAGGGGCGGCTGGGAGCTGTGCTCAGGGGGCTCCTCACTTGCCACCCAGGTGGTGGGGCAGCCCCGCCCCTGCGTCCCCAGGGCCTGGGCACAAAGAAGCCAGGCTGGCCAGGGGGCCTGGCAGTGGCAGTGAAGCGCCCAGCCCGGGGGCGGGCAGTCCCTGTGCTCGCGGCTCATTGGCTAGAATAGGTCACGTGTCTTCTCTGCGCCCGCCCCCCAGGGACTGGGCTGTGCAGGGGTGTGTGCCCGCAGGGTGGACGCGCCCCCGACTTCCAGAGGGTCCGCGGGAACCCAGTCCGCGTGGACGGTGGATCCTGCGCATCCGAGCACGTGGCCAGAGAGGCTGGACCCCTCTTGTCCCCGCCGTGAGCCGGGTTCAACTGCAGCCCCTCCGTGGGGGGCCGCGGGGCCTGTAGCTGATGCGCCCTGGGATCTCCTTCCCGGGGCGGCCCCTTCCCGGTCACACAGGAGCTCGTGAGGAGACACACGCGGATCTGGTTGATTCTGCAGGAACCGTGTGCCTGTCTGCCTTTCAGGTCCCAGAGAGAAGCATCTGCTGCAGAAGGGCCTCTGTCTGATCACAGCAATTCTTAAAGAACAGTCTCACTCGTGGACTGTGTGTGTGGTGTGTATACATGTGTATGTGTGTGTATATATGTGTATGAGTGTGTATATGTGAGTGTATGTGCTTGCGTATATGTGTACACATTAGTGTATGAGTGTATGTGTGTGTGTGTGTATGTGCATGCATGTGTGTGTGTATATGTGTGTGTATATGTGTGGGTATGTGTGAGTGTGTATGTGTATGTGTGTATGTGTGTATATATATGAGTGTGTATATGCATGTGTGTGTATGTGTGTATATACGCGAGTGTGTATGCACATGCACGTGTGTATGTGTGTGAATGTGTACACGTGTGTGTCATGCGTGCGTGTGCATGTGCGCGTGTGGGTGAGAGACTTTCTCAAGCCTTGCGGGCTCACACAAAGCTGCGCACGGTGCCCCGGCTCTCAGAGGCCTGGTCGCACACACGCGGGATCCCCCGACGGCAGCCGTGTTGAAGGAGTCCACGCGGACGCTGTTGAATTCCTGCTCACTTCGCACAGCGAACTCTGGAGTCTCCACTCTGCAGGGAATGGCAGCTCGGGCTCAGACAATTCCAGGGCACCGACGGTTGAGCCTGGCTCTGGGCTCCACCAGAGCCGGTCTGACGGTGCACCCACATTCCCAGCCCCCCCCCCAGAAGTGCGGAAGAAGCGTTGGTCTGTGGCCTCGTGCCGCATCCTTTTTATCCTGCTCCCCGGCTACCTGTGGTCACGGGGTCCCCCTGCCGGGCTTCCCGGGCTCCAGGGGCCTTCTCAGAGGCCCGCATTGCTGTGGGAGGGGGGCCGGTGCCCTTAGCTGGGTCTCCGCTCCTCCCCCTGGAGGCCTCCGTGACTGCCCTGTCTCCTCCGAAGTCACTTCCCGTTCCAGAACGGCCGACTGTTTCCTTCGTGGGGTTTCTCCGTCCTCCGCTCATCCGGCTCACGGGATTAGTGGCCGTCTCCCCTCGAGGAAGCCAGGTCCGTGAGCGCGGGAACTGTGGCGAGCCCAGGGCCGGGGCTCCAGGAGCCCGCGCTGCGTGGGGCACAGTGGGTGCACTGCGCCAGGGCTCACTGTGTGCCCGAGTGCAGGGACGACGGAACGGAAGCTCACCCTGGTCCATGAGCAGACTCCCCTCAAGCCTCACCTGTTCCATGTCCCATATCCTTCAGAGCCTGCCAATCCGAGGACTAATGAAGAACTTATTTGTGTTAATGAATATGTATTAGTTCTCTCAAGATGAGATATACATATTTAATAAGGAATATCTAGAGACTCAGGTTTTTAATACAAGGAAGTTACCCCGATAATGAGAATGTAAAATGATAGCGATGAGGGGATGTGGATATTTAGGGCACAGAGGCCTGGAAGAGCCATGGATTCCAGACCTGAGAAGGCCTGAAGGATGCAGCTCTGCAGTGGGCGTCAGCCCAGGACCAGGGCCTCAACCCAGCTCAGCTACCCCTGTGCGTCTGACCCTGGGCAAGCCACTCCCCCTCCTCCTTGGCCTCAGTGTTGCTATCTGTAAATTGGGATCCTAAACCACCCCTCACAGGGGTGTCCAGTGCAGATGCCATGAATGTCGTTCTGGTATTTTGGAAATTACTGTTTGTTTACTAAACAGAAGGGATTGTGGTAATGAGCAAAAGTTTTCCTACCTGTCACAGCTGGGATATTTTTGGGTTCAAAAACCAGAAAACTCCCAAACATGTAGCTCAATAATAAGGACAGTTTATTACTTCATAAACCAAGGAACCCCCAGGGTATTCCAGGCAGCTCTGGGTCTGGCTGGCTCAGAAGCCGTGGCTTCTTAAGGATCCGGTTCCTTCTAGCTTCCTGCTGTGCTGTTGTCCCCTCACTGGCTTTCGCTCTGATGGTTGCGGGAAGGTTCTGCAGCTCCAGGTATCACGTCCTCATGCAACAATGCTCAGAGGCTGAAAGAGAGAACAATATGTTTCTTCCTATTGACTCTTTATAAGACCTGGGAAACCTTTTCCAGAAACCTCTTGCGTATTTTCTCTCATGCTACTTTGGCCGAAATTGTATCCCAGGCTTATTCCTAGACAGTTGTTGGCAGAGGAAATGTACCGAACGTGACTGGCCACCATGAGGTTTCCACCAGAGAGGTCTGCTCCCTGGGGACATGTTGGAAATAGGGGGTGTTTTGGTTTGTCTTAATGATTGATGACACTGCTGGCCTTCACAGAGTGGGGCCAGAAATACGGGATGTCCTACAATGTGCAAGACAGTCTAAAGATAAACGTCGCCCACGTGTATGAAGAGCCATTTTAATTTAATTTAACGGTGTGAAGAGCACCGTTTAATCATAGAACCTATGTCAAGTTTATAGCAAAACAAAATATTTTTGCAAGATTTTAACGTATACTGAATATACTACGGATATTCAAGTAGCTCTTTCATTTGTCTGCCCTTCTGTTGTGGGGTGACTCCTGATCTTACTTCTCTTACACCCAAACTTATTCTCCCAATGTCGGCGAGGATCTGACTATTCATCACGTCTCCTCATGTGTCCGCTTGCTCATTTACATACTGAAATGTGATTTATTTTATTACAAATGATTTTCCTTTTATTTCTTTTTTATAATCCACTTAAGAGCATTATAATGGGTTTTTAAGTACATGTGATATTATAGGTTAATCATTGATGACTTTCATTTCAGGGCAGTAGAGAGGTTACTGAGTACATTTCTTCTTTGGAGAGGTCACTGGGCCTGCCAGCTTTGAGAACCACTGGCCTGAATCCATCACGATTCACATCCTGGGGTGGGAGGAGAGCCTGGGTTCTGAAACTTGTGGCTTCCTGGGACCTGAACCACATCAGAGTTGAGTTGAGAGTGAAGACCAGAAGCGGCTGTTGGCTTGGCAGCCATGATGTCTGGTTGCCCAAGAAATTACTCCTTCATTGCCACTGAGTCCCAGTGGACGTCCAGGGAAGAGATCCACAGAGCTCTGCAGAGAGGCATGAAGGCGCCATGAGGGCTCCTGAGGCAGGGCTCGGTTTGCATTTAGCCCTGAGACCCGACAGTGGAAACCTACCCACTCATGGCCTGCCAGGTGTTAGTCATTTAACTGCATCAATTCACCTCTGGGAGAGAATTTGCTGGTGGTAATGAAAGATTGGTTTATCTCCTCGAGCACAATCTGAAGAATACAGAGGGCAGGTAAGGTGTGACCAATGCCCAACTGAGACGGATGGTTCTGGAAGAGGCCTCTGGAAGGCAATACCCTACATTCATTCATTCAGCCATCCAGCTAAAATTTACTGAGCATCTATTGGGTACCAAGACTCATGCTCCCAGATATGAAGGCTTGGGAGGCATCAGACTGGAGCCTGCCCTTTAGGAGAGGCATGCACTAGCCAGAGATAGGGCTAAGGAGGAGCTGGACAGGTGGGGGTTCTGTTCAAGTGAGGCTTACCTAGAAGAAAAGGCTCAATTTTGACAGTCAATGTATTACAAATTAAAAAAATGAAATAGAATTTCAAATGCTTGGCCCTTGACCCTTGAAATGTTTTTAGTAATCCATCCAAAAATATTTATTGTGTGCCTACTAAGTGCCTGCCCTCATACTGGGGAGTGGAAATCACACAAACATAGAAAAAAGGAACAGGAATGAAGTAGAACCAAGTAGAAACAGGCTCCTTCCCAGGTCTCCCTAGAAGGTTATTAGAGGATTTCCTTGCAAGGACCTGCCTATTTCCCTCAAGCCCCACCCTAATCACTCTTGATGCTACTAAACTAGGGTCAGGTTTCAGCATGTTCCAGAGGGACAAGCATAAAGTCTGACCAGGAGGAAATAGCATGCACCCTAAAGCGATTTTGGGATGTTGCTGATTTACGTTGGCAGAGAGCCGGGGAGTATGCGTAGGAATAGATTTTGCAAGTGTTCAACTAAGGAGGACAGCATATAACATTGGATCAAAGTAAATGTATAGATCTGGGTGCACTTACAGGGATTCTGAATTCAATGGTAAGCTCACGAAGCTGGAAGTGGCTCTGTTTACTTGGTTGCTGACCATCCTTGGCCTCAGTGGTGGCCCTCATTTAATCAGGTTAGGATAACAGATTGTTCCTTGTATAATGTAAGGGATGAAATCCAAAGGCTTAGGGATATAGGGACGTGGGAGTGACTTTGTCATGAATGATATGGACAAGCACTCCTCCTAACCCCCCTCCGTGCCCTCTAAAGGTCTGGCAGACACTCTGTTCACGAAGCCACTGAGGCATACATTGCTGAGGGAGCACCTGCATCCTTGGAACTCTGTGTGGCTGCTCTCAGTAGGCCGGGTGCAATGGTGGAGGTGCCAGAGGGAGATACGAGATGGCAGCTATCAGTGGGGATGAGGACAAGTGATGGCAAGACAAGGATGGGCATACTTACCATACTTACCATATCTTCCAGAGGAAAAGAAGTGGTGATCCGAATGTCTCAGGAAATCTTTTGCATAGCTTATGCATCATGGTGTCCTTGGAAATGAAATAGATGGGCAGTGTACCAAAATGTTATTGGATCTATATAATGGAAAAAGATCTGGTGGCCAGAAACCACCACATGACTCTCCATGGCCTCTTGTCTAATGTTTTAAAAACAGAGATCAGGTAATACATGGAATTTTGACTCAAGTTCAAATCACAGTGGACCCAGTGGGTATGCAGATCCTGAGCTCCTCAGCAACTGGAAGGACTCATGGAGTAAAATCCGTAATAGAGGTAAGACCCAAGTGAAACCCTCTAGCAATTTCTGTCCTAACCAGGATAGCATTTTTGGTGAATTGCAGAGATTAGTGCCACCCTGAAAGACTTGAAAGATGTGGGGGTGGGGAATCCAATCACGTCTCCATTTAACTTGCCTGTTTGGCCTTCTATGGGGGCAGATGGTTCTTGGAGAATGATCGTGGATTACTAGAAACCTAATCAGGTGGTAACTTCGATTATAGCTGCTGTTCCAGACATAGGATCTTTGCTTGAGCCCATCAACAGCCCATCAACAGCCCATCAATAGCCCACATACGCAGCTATTGACCTGACAGATGCTTTATTTTTTCTAGAGCCATCCACAAGGACTATAAGAAGAAGCTTGCTTTTACTGCTCAGAGCCAACAGTACACGTTCACAGTCTTGCCCCAAGTCTATGCCAACACTCCCGCTTTTTGCCACAATACAGTCTTCCGAGGGTCTTGTTCATCTTTTCATTGTACCAAGCATCACAGTGGTTCACTATGGTGTTGACGTTTGGCTGTTTGGACCCAATGAACAAAATGTAGCAAGTACATTAAATGCTTTACTTAGTAAGTCAAATGTGAATCCTAATCTTGGTTCTAATTTCTGTATGAGTAAGAGTCCAGGCAGGAGACAGAAATCATGCCAGTTATTTTAACAATGAAAATAGTATATATATACAATTGTTAACTAGGTATTGAGGGATTGAAATGCAAAGAGAGAACACTAAGGCAGGGATAGCAAACTGCTGTTCATAGGTAGGCTATCTGCCTTTGTAAATAAAGTTTTATTGGCACACAGCCATGCCCATTTGCCCACATATTGTCTAAGGCTGCTTTCACACTGCAAGGGCTGAGCTGAGTGGTTGCAACAGAGAGCATGTAGCTTGCAAGCCTAAAGTATTTTCTATGTGGCCCTTGAAGAAAATATGTGCCCATTCCCGCTCTAAGGTGTCGCAGAGGTGGCAACTGCAAGAATCAGCCACCACCTTGGGACTGGGGATTTAGGTTATAACGATGAAAATAGACACTTGGAAGAGGGGCCTTGCAGAACTGAAGCCGTGGGGCTGAAAATCGTCTAGCAGTGGCTGCTTGCTGCTCGTATGCCTAAAGGCACTCAGGTGACACTGATAGGACAGTAAACAGACCGGAAGAAGAAGCAAAGACTCCTCTAGTCTTCTGGCTCCCTCTAGCGCCCCCTCTTGGCAAAGCCCAACAGGGAGCGCGAGCAAAGCTAACGCGTGGTTTGCAGAAGCAGCCCCAGTGTCCCAAAGTAGCGCCCAGAAGGGGAGGTTTTCAGATGAGAGACAATAGTTCGAGAAATGGTACAAGGAGCAAAGCATTCCTTCCCTATTCGTCTCCGGGCAAATGAATTTAGATGGAAGACAGGGTACACATCAAATAATCGATTGTAGGTTCTGTGGTTCAGGCTCAATTTCCTCATCTATAAATGGTAATGAAAAATATAGTAATAATAATACACCTGTTAATGAAGATGTGTGGTTGTATTCGGTCCTGATACCCAGCAAGAGAATGCAGCACGCCCGTGGCTGGCCGCCCGCCGCTGGTGGCCCGGTCTTCATGGACACATACGTCTGGTTTAACCACCTATGCCAGCACCCAAGAGGGCTGTTTTCACCCACACTCACTGTCACAGTCGGGTCTACGGTGTTATCCGGCTAATGTGACTCTCCCTCTCCCTATTCACTGTCACAGACCCTGTTTTGCTCACTTCACGGACCTCATCATTGTCTGAGCTTACCCAGGCAACAGGTTCCTTCCCTCGTCTGTCCTCTCGAAACACCTGAGGTCTGGGGCCTTGTCTTCCCGGCCTCCACTGTTCCCCCAGAGCAGAGTCCAGGGCTGGCCCGCAGAAGGTGGCCCAACAAAGATTCCATCCAGAACCGCCCTTAATCCTCAGCCACCCGGGTTGGTGGGTTTTGTTATCCTCAGTGACAGGTGAGAGGACTAAAGCCCAGAGGGGTTAAGTAACCTGCCTGATGTCACAAAGCAATGAGCGTGCACAGCTGGACTTCAAAGATCTCTCATCCCGTGTCCTTGCTACAATGCCGAGAATCTCGCTTTCCTGTCCCGCCTTCCAGGGGCCTCTCTTAGGCCACTTTGCCCCCAGTTCACAGAGGACCAGTCCCATCTTACGTGGCCTAGGAGTTTGCTCGAGACAGAAGTCCACTCTCCTCTTTATTTTGATAATGGAATGAAAGACACAAATCCAGCATTACGTGTGTGGCCAGTTGTCCTATTTCGTTTTTTTCTAAGAAACAGATTTATGGGGCATCCACGCTCAGGAGTGATTATTCCCCAATAGTTTATAGTATCAAGGCTCCTTTATCCCCCCTCCCCCCCCCCATAAATCTAAGTTATATGGACTGGTAGATCAAGCAGTGCATTTCCTGGTGTCAGAAGGCCGTGAATCATTCACAGCCCTTTTAGAAACTTGTGGAGATTAAGGTTTTGCATAATGCAAATCGGGGAGAGAAGATGTTTGCTCTGCCTGTGGATGCAATTAGAGCAATGATCACCAGGAGAAATTCATTTTCCCGGGACAGAAAAAGGTCTGCTTGGTATGCAAAAGAGCAGAGTTATTTGCAACACAGGAGCCTGGAACCTGTGGTTAGCAAAGCACCCAGTGACTGTTTGATTTGCAGCTTTAAAGAATTTAAGGATGAATAAAACATTGAATAAATTTTCAAAGAACCGTTGTCAGACAGCCTAAGATCTAAGCATTTGCAGGGGGAGCAAAAAGCAAGACTGTACCTGTGATTCCAGCTCCAGCCCCTGGGAAATCCTTTATGCTACCTGGAATTTTCTCCCCCCAACCTTATGCCTAATCCCGTAAGTCCCAGCTCAAGCCCCCTCTTCCAGGAAATCCTCTCTGCTGACCCCAGCCCACATGCCCCAGCTCCCTTGATCTCCAGTTCACTCATTCATTCAGCAAGTATTTCTGACCATGCACTACGTGCCAGGTGCTCACTGTTCTAAGAGCATGGCCTAGACCAGCCCATAAAACAGACAAAAATCTCTGCCCTCTTGAAGCTGATGTTCTAGTGAGAGATAATAAATGAAATAGAGAAATTATTACTATATGAGACAATGCTAAGTGCTATGGAGAAAAGAAAGCCAAAGAGGGGGTAGAGCAGAGTAGGGAATGCCTGGGGGTGGGGGTGGTTTGCAGTTTTAGACAAGCTAGTCAGAGAGGGTCTGAGATTTCTACGGTTATCTGCGGGAGGTGAGGGGTGAGACCTGAGATGTATGTGGGCAAGTGTTCCAGGAGCAGGAAGAGCACGTGTTGCTAGACATTCTGAGGGAGGGGGAGGATGTGGGCCATGAGTCCAGACCAGGAGTAAGGCCAAGGTCATATGAAGCCCATTCATCCATCCGTTCCTTCATCTACCTGATCTATTCATTCCTTCAACCAATAATTTGGTAGCCTGACTGTGGGCCAGGACTTGCTTTTCTAGACCCGGGAATCCAGTGCTGGACCCAACAGGCGAGGTCCCCTCTCTCATGCGGCTCACATTCTGGTGGTAAAATAGAGAATAAGCAAATAAACAAATAAATAATTTCAGAGAGTGATCAGGAGACAAAAGAGAGCAACAAGACAGGAGGTGGGCAGGGAGATCCAATCACCACTGGTTTCCAGGAGAGCCCAGGTCTGAGAGGACACCCTAGTGACCAAGCTCTTCGACCAGGCCAGGCCCTCCCAGCACCTTTGAATTAATCCTCCAACTACCGTGAAGTGAAGTCATCCCCACCTGCTGAGTGGGAGCCCCCGCCCCCCCAGCATGTGTTGAATGAACTAACGAACAGGGGGTGACTGCCCCTTCTCTGCTGCCCCAGGCTCTCAGGAGGGCTCACACGAGGCCTGTGCCATGTGCAGGGAGGGGGCCGTCCTCCCTCAGGGGCTGTTTCTTCTTGGTCCGGAGGCAACGCCTGGCTCTGCTCTTCCCCACGGGGGTCAGGGGTTGGGGGGCTGGGTGTCACTTTAAAATGGAAGGCCCTGCTCGCACTCACCAGGCCGCCGGTCCAGCCGGCTCGGTGTTCCCATCCTTGTGGCCTCAGAAGGCCTGGGGGAGGGGGAAAACGGATGTGACTTGGATGGGCAGAGGATGGCAGGGCTCGGAGGGGCCGAGGCACAGGGAGAGGCGCTGACCGGAGGCTGTTTGTCCGGGGGCTCCTCCAGGCAGCGGGGGTGGACGTGGCCTTGAGTCCACTCTGCCCGGACAGGCCAGCTCGGTGGACATCTGTCTGGCTGTCTGCCCCATTTTCACGTGAAAGGCAGGCGGGCCATGACGTGGGGGCGGGGGCGGCCATCTGCTCCTGGAAAAGCACGGTCTTGAGAGCCTTGTGCGCCACGACAAGGGTAGAGAGGCTGGCGGGGGCCGAGGGTCAAGGCGGAGAAAACCAGCAGAAGGCGCTTTCAGGGCTGCTCCCGTGGAGGGCGGGCTCTGGAGGGCCGGGCTGTTCGGGGCTGTGTCACCATCTGTGCGCGTTTCCCTCCGAGGCGGCTCCGGGCTCGGTCCAGCTCAGAGGCGGCCCTCCCAGCCCGGGGCCGGCCGGTGCTCGGGCCTGCTCAGCTGCCCGCGGAGGGGCCAACAACTGAAGCCGCTCCGTGTGGCTCCGAGGTCTGCCCAGCAGGCCATCCTGCCCCAGTCGCTTGGAGGCCAGAGTGCTGGGGACGGTCCCCAGGCCACACCTGCTCAGTGGCCAGGCGGTGGCCCCTCTGGGAGGCTCCCTCCAGCTCTGACCCTCCTGGTCTGGACCCCCGGACACTGCAGCCAGAGGTGGCTCAGGATGTGGGTGCAAACAGCAAGCGGGTGGGGAAGGGGGGACCCCCACCATCCTCCAGCAGTGCCGCTGTACGCTTGAATTTCCAGAAGGAAGAGTCTGTGGTCTTCTCTCTCTGCAGGGACTCTGCACGGTGGGGCAGTCCCCTGAGTCAGGACAGCCCGCTGTCTCGCTGCAGACACCTCCCTGCAGCCCAAATCCCAGCGCTGACCTCGGAGTGATTCCTTTTCCTTGTTTTAGTAGAAACTCGGTGGGCCCCCCTTTGGAGCAGTTTTAGGGCCTGGGGAGGAGGCGGGCTGTCCAGGACAAATATGTGTCTGAACGGCAGCCCACGTGGCACAGAACCCGCAGGAGCATCTGCAGGGGTTTGACTGGTGACCGGCGGGAGGGTCGCCCAGACACAGAAGGGAGAAAGGAGGGGGTGCTCTCGCTGGCCGCCGCAGGGCAGCCCGGATCGGGACGGAAGGGAACCGCCAGGCCCGGCCATTCCTGCTGAGCAGTCTTCACTTCTCTCCCCTGCACACCTGCCCCTGATCACTCGGCGGGAATGCAGAGATATTCTGTCTGTAATTAAAAAGTAATTGAATTATCTGCTGAAGACGAGGTTCCAGAATTAATATTGCAATGAAATCTAGCTGTGCCATACAACATCTTTTCTCCTATTAGAAAATCAGGAGGTTGGAGGGAGAGAAGGCCCCAGGAGGAAGTGTGAGGTTCCTTCTTTGGTAGATGCCTCAGCAGCCCAGCACTGGGCTGGGGAAGGGAAGACAGAGCCCAGGGCACCCCAGACCCATAGCATCTGTAGGATCTGGACGAGACAGGGGGGCGGACACAGTGACCATCAGACTGTGGGGGTTTTATTGGCTCTGCCACTCGGCAGCTGTGCGGCCCTGGGTAAGTTACTGAACCTCTCTGAGTCTCACTTTCCTCACATGGAAAACAGGGATGACCATGGTCTCTCTCTCATTGACTTGTTGGGGGATTCTGCAAGCCGTTTGCAGATCTGGACTCATATGTCACCCATGAGCAAAGCTGTCCCTGGCCACCTCGCCTGAAGTCCCCACCCAGCCCCTTGCCAGGATCTGTCTCACTTCCCTCAAAGTTCTTCATGGCACAGAGCCCCGTAGCCCACACCGTGTATTTCCTCTTTCTCTTGCTCTTTGTCTGGCTTCCACCACGAAAATTTAAAGTCCTCCAATAAAGGGAATTTTGATCTTGTGCTCATTGCTTTACTTCTAGAACCCGTGATGGTTGCTGGTGCACAGTAGATGCTCGGTAAAGACTTCTTTGGGTGAGACAGTAAATGAATGAATGGATGAGTTGGTGAATGAATGAATGGGATGCAGAGCCACAGAGCCCTGACTGCACAGAACAGGCTCCTTGGGAGTGTTAGCTAATGAGGCCGTCAGCATCCTGCTCCCCTCTGTTCTTTTTCTTCCGCTCACTTATTCAACAATTATCCACGGACTTCTTGCTAAGTGTCAGGCCTTCCTAGGCGCTGTGTGAATACAGCCATAGGGGGTGGGAAGAAAAGCCTGAAAATCCTGTGCTCTTGGAATGTTTATTTCAGGGGCAGGAGACAGACACTGAACCTGTAAATGGTTAAATACACAATGTAGTGTTAGGTTGGGGTAAATCTTAGGGAGAATAAAATGTCAGGGCAAGGGGATGGAGAGTCATGGTGTGCTATGTCAGCAAGGCAGGTGGAGGGGACCTCTGGGGAAGGTGGCCTGTGAGCGGAGGCCTGCGGTGTTGGGAGGAGCCATCGGGTATAGAGGTGGGTCAGGGGGTCCTGGCAGGGGGACAGAGCCAGGGCAAAGGCCCGGTGGGCACCGCCTGGAGAGTAGGGGGGCTACAGGGGCGGGCGGTGCGATGCCGGGGGGACAAAGAGGAGTTGGGGGGGCGAGGTCGTTCCTGCGGCGCCCGTGGGCCGGAGTGAGGGGTTCGGCTTCCACCTTGAGCAAGATGGGAGCTGGGATGTCCCAGCACAGGAGGGACCTGAGCGGGGTTTGAAGTCTCGCTCGGGCCACACGTGGAGCCCCTGCAGGGGAAAGGGAACGAAGGGCCAGGGCGGAGGCCGGGGAGGTGGCGCACGGGCAGGACGACAGTGTGTACATGAGCAAGGGAGAGAGAAAGGTGGGAGAAGAGTAAGTGTGTGCGCGGCGCCTTGTTCTATTTCACATGTTCCCTTGTCCTCCTACAAGCCTCATCCCCTCAGGGACACAAAGTGCTGGGGGAGGAGCCCTAGGACACGCCCCTCACACGCATTGGTCAGGTGTGGCCACTGCCCACCAATCGCAGACAAGGGGTGGATCCTGTCACTGGCTCAGCCCCTTGTGGCCCGCAGGGCTGGGCACGTGGCTCCAGGCAGAAGTGGGGTGTCAGCGGGGCAGTGGGAGGGGGCCGCGCGCGCAGAGGGAGGTGGCCCTGCGGTGGGCCGCAGCCTCGGCAGCATGAGATCCAGGACACGGAGTAGCTGGGCCTCCAGCATTTGCAAACCACAGAGAGCCAGTGGCAGCCCCTAGGAATTACTGGTAGTAACGACTCAACAGCAAGAATGCCAACTTTTGAGACCAAGATGGTGGCAGAGCAGAATCCAGGGTCTTGCCTCCGCCAGGGCCCCCGTCTTTATGTGCCCCACTGCTGGCCCGCCTGCCCCCCGTGGAAGCTTCCGGGATGCTCTACTGGGCCTTCGGAGGATAGGCTCATTGAGGTGAGGTTCACCGAGGTCTTGCAGGAAGTCTGGGCAGTTCAAGACCCCCATCGACCAATGGGCTGATCAATACTCTGTCAGCTGAAGCTTCCTGGCAGGGGACCGATTCCCAGAACTGGGCTCTCAAGACGGGACTGTGACAGGCAGGGCCCCGGGGGACCTGACTTCCTGGATGCCCTGGCCGGTGGGTGGTTGCAGGTCTCCAGTAGTGGCTCTGACAAGGGCCTCCTCAGTCCCAGCGGGAGGATCTCGGGATCTGCCGGCAAGTGAGGGCAGGACCACGGGGAGCATGGGAGAGCAGGTGCTCATGCAGAGGGCACTCACCGGGCCGTGCTGCTTATTCAAGAGTGCTGTCCATCCTGACGTCCCTGCTGTCGGCACTGTGGAGCACCTCCGCCCCACTCACACACCTGTGGGCTGCATGTGGCGCTGGGAGGCCGGCTGTGACCCGGGCAGTGGGCGCTTGGTAAGTATCTGCTGAGTCGGTGGTAGAAGCGGAGCCTGGGGACGCCTGTCACGGTGCATCATGGACCCTAACGGCTGCAGAGGGAGGGCCTTTTCCAGGGTCTCTGAGCATCTTCGTTTGCTTGTCTTCTCTTTCTCACTGTCCCCTCCCCATCTCCCCTTCTCCGATCAGGCACAAGGGACACTTGAGCCCCCGAAGGTCAGGGGATAATGGGACCTGGACAGACACGTGACTGAGGCTGAGGAATGAGCAGCAGCTGTCCCTCCCCAGGCTGCTCGGGGGTTGCCCCTGCTCCTGCCTTGGGGGAGGCTGTGGCCCTCACCTGGCGCGTGCCACACAGCGGCAGCGGACGTTCTCCCCAAGCTGGGGCTGTGCTGGCGGCTGGGGACACAGGGAGGAACAGACCCTGTCCCCACCCTTGGGGATGCCCAGGCCCGCAAGTGTGAGCATAAGTCAGGCTGTGGGCTGAACCCTCGTCCCCATGCTCAGGTGAGCAGGAAATCCATCCTGCCCCATCTCTACCTCAATTTAATTTCTTTTTTTTTTTTTTAAAGATTTTATTTATTTATTTGACAGAGAGAGACAGCGAGAGAGGAAACACAAGCAGGGGGAGTGGGAGAGGGAGAAGCAGGCTTCCCGTGGAGCAGGGAGCCCGATGCGGGGCTCGATCCCAGGACCCTGGGATCATGACCTGAGCCGAAGGCAGACGCTTAATGGCTGAGCCACCTAGGTGCCCCTCAATTTAATTTCTTATTGCAAGACACCATTCCACTGCAAGTGAGGGAGTTTTATACTTTTCTGTTTTACATTTAGATCTAAGATCCATTTGAGTTAATTTCTATACAAAGTATGAGGTATAGGTTCAGGTGCATTTCTTTTTTCAGACACATGACCAGTTGTCCCAACACCATTTGTTGACTGTACTCTTTGATGTCCACTGACTTGTTTTTGTACTTTGTGAGAAATCAATTGGCCATACTTGTGTGCATCTGTTCTGGACTCTCTATTCTTTTTCATTGATTTCTATGTCCATTCTTTCATCAATACCACACTGTCCTGATTGCTAGAGCTTTATACTTAGTCTTAGAATTGGGTAGAGATTCTTCAAACCTTGTTGTTCTTTTTCAAAACTGTTTAGCTATTCTAGTTCCTTTGCCTTTCTCTCTACACTTTACAATGAGCTAATCTATAATTAAAAATTTTTTTTCTGGTATTTTGATTGATAATGTGTTAAATCTCTAAATAAATTTGGGGAGAATTGACATCTTTACTAGGTTAAGTCTTCTAATCCATGAGCCTGGTGTGTCTTTTAATTTATTTAGGTCTTCTCTGATTTCTTTCATCAGCATTTTGTAGTTTCAAGCATAAAATCTTACACGTGTTTGTTAGATTTATACCTAAGTGTTCCATTTTTGGAGAGTTTTTGTCAAAGATATTTAAAATAGTTTTTCCTATTGTACATTTCTATTGTATAGAAATATGATTAGTTTTTCTGTGCTGAACTTGCTAATCTCACTATTACCTTCTAGGAATTTCTTTTTTGGTGTGCATTCTTGGGATTGTCTATATAAGCAATCATACGAATGCAATGAATTCTTGCCTTCACATGCTGCTTTTCAAAATTGTGTTTTTGCCAATATCAAAACAAATTACAAACAGTTTATTTCACATCCCAAATGCTGGCATCATTCAAAACCAGAAAAGTAAGCTGCACAGGGCCTGGCTTCCCTTACACAACAACGTGGCAGAGCTGGGGAGCAGCCACCCCTGTGCATGGGGGCAAATGCCCCCCTACACCCCCTCACCATCCATTCACTAGTCTGCCCTTGCAAACTTCGCCCCAAGCAGTCAAGTCCCAGAGGACGGCGGGGAGCACGGTGCATCCCAGGGCCAGAGCCATGGGGCCATTTCCCTGTGCTCCAGGTGTCACGGCGATAGCTGAATAGCAGTCGGGCTAGGAGTGACAGGCACAAGGAGCATCTCCATGGCAATCACTTGAGCCAACACTCAGGATCCAAGCAGAAGGGTGGGGTTCTCAGAGAGTGTCAGCTCAGGGAGGTGGTGCCTGAGGGCCAGGTTGGCCCCCCGTCCCCTGGACCAAGGTAAATCCTCAGAAAAGGGGAAGGGTCAGAACCAAATTGTCTGAGGTCAAGTTTCCACCAGCCGATGAAGCGTTTCCCATACGTGAATCTTTAAGCATGACCGCCGCGGAATGAAGCTGTCCTGTTCCCACGTCAGTGCAGGAGGACGGTGACCATGATGGTGACAAAGGCAGACTGGTACGCGTGCTCTGCTGGGGACCTGATACCACACGGTGGATGGTGTTCCCTCAACATCCATGATAGATGCTTTCCGAGAAACCCAGCGGGTCTTCAGAGCACAGGAAGAGGATAAAACGAGAAGCAATTGAAGTTGTCCTGTCTGTACCTCTGTCCCTTGCCCTTCCTTTCCAGGGCACAGGCTTACTCCCAGCTTGGCACCTGTCAGCCTCAGGCCTTCCCGGTCCCCAGAGCAGGTGCTCATGTGGAACTCATGCATGCAGGGAGCAGCTTCAGTCCCCACTGGAGGAGGTGGGGGGCAAATGCTCCAGCAGCTGCACTGTGGGCCCATGGGGACACTGGGGGCACGTGGGGCCACCTCCGGCACATGTCCTGTCCTATCTGCCCAGGCATCGGTGCTGCAGGCACCCCGGGAGCTAACACGCTTGTTGACACACCCGTGGTCCACTGCCTTCCCTTCCCCTCCCCCCCCACTCTAGGGGTCCTGGGGTCCTGGGGTCCTGCCTCAAACAGACCACTGGCCCTTGAATCCTTGACTCAGGGTCTGCTTCTGAGGAGACCACACTGAGATCCCAGCGGGGTGAGATTCTGACTCCACGAATGTCTGCAGGGCCCGGGAAGCCCAGCTGGACGGGACAAGACCCTGGGTGTGCAGGACTGTGTTACATACTGAGGGTGTGATGTCCGGCACCCCAGCCTCATCCGCTGCTTGTCAGCGGGGCCCCCAATTATTATGGTGATCCAGAATGTCTCCACAATTCTCAAACACTTCTCGGGGCAGGACCACCCGTGTTGAGAATTCCTATAGTGGTTGCCTCCAAATTAGGAATGTGGAATCCACAGTCTGGCTGGGTCAACTGTGAGTTCCGGTCCCCACCCCCTGCATTTCCATCGGTGTCACCCTCCCTTTCCCCTCCCCATTTCGGGCAGGAGGGGAGACTCGTTTCCACTTATCCACCCTCACCCACACTGCAATGCTGGGTGGCCTTCTTGAAGGCAAAGGGCACAGTACAGAGGTCATTACCTGCTGGGCTGCTGACTGACTCTCTCTCCCAGATATGTTTCCCCAGGTTCACAGAGATGACCCACCCAGTGTTTTGAAAAACTACATTTGTGGCAGACAGTCTCTCCTCTGCTGTTCTGCCCACCATTCCCTTGCAGTATATTCAATAAACTTCTATCTCCTTAAAAAAAAAAAAGAAAAACTAAATTTGTGATCAAAGTTTTAAAATTAAGAGACTTATAAAAAATTTCATATCCAAATTTTCTTGAGTAATTGGAAGCTCTGGGAACGTGGATAATATTCACGTTGGCAAAGACCACTCGAGGTGAGTAGTGGCTGCCCCTCCTCCACAGGTAGCCTATGGTCCCCACTTTGCCACACTCCCTACTCTTCTCTGTTATCCTACACTTGGCCTTACACCTTACACTTACACCGCTTGTGAGTGTTGGAGTTTATGGCCCTGCCAGACTGTGGACTCTGTAGTGAGACTAAGGCACTCCATTCTCTGAGGCTCAGTTTCCCCATCCTAAAAACAGGAATGCCTGTAGTCCTAACCTTGTAGGGCTGTTGCAAGGACAAAAATGAGATGATGCAGGTAAAGTGCCTGGGACATGAATCCTCAATACAAGTTAGCCAATCTTATGATTGTGATTATCATTTTATCAAGTTATGCAGACAGCATGGTGCAGTGGTCGAGAGGATGGATTCTGGAGCCCAGCTGCCTGGGGTCAAAACCCTGTTTCGCCACTTCATTGCTGTGTGACCTTGAGTGAATTACTAATATCTCTGGTACTCAATTAGCTCATCAGTAAACTGCATGGTAATAATCACAGCAACTTCCCCGGGCTGTGCTAAATGAGTTGATACACCACAAACACCTGGGACTGAGCTGCCCACAGTGAACACATCGCTGAACAATAGCTGCCTAGATATTATCTCTATCACTCCCTATCTAACCCAGTCCTTCATGAACTTCAGGTGTCACTTTGGTTCTGCCTCTTCCAGGAAGCCCACTCTGACCACCACAGGTTCTTGGGCTCCCTCACATAACATGCTACTGGTCAGTGCCCCAGACCCCCCAGTTCAGCTTGTCAGTCGTGTGTCTCTGCGACTGATGCTGGTGGTGGTGATGGTGATGATGGTGATGGTGATGGTGACGGTGATGATGATGGTGATGGTGATGATGATGAGTGATGATGGTGGTGGTGGTGGTGGTGATGATGGTGATGATGGTGATGATGGTGATGTTGATGTTAATGATGGTGATGGTAATGATGATGGTGGTAATGGTGCTGGTGAGGATGATGATGATGACGGTGATGGTGATGATGGTGATGATGATGGTGATGATGGTGATGATACTGATGCTGATGCTGATGGTGATGATGGTGATGTTGATGGTGATAATGGTGATGCTGATGGTGATGACGGTGATGATGGTGATGTTGATGTTAATGATGGTGATGATGATGGTAATGATGGTAATGGTGATGATGGTGATGGTGATGATGGTGATGATGATGGTGATGATGGTGATGATGATGATAACGGTGATGGTGATGATGGTGGTGGTGGTGAGGGTGAGGGTGATGATGATGGTGATGATGGTTATGGTGGTGGTGTTGATGGTGATGATGGTGATGATGATGGTGATGATGGTGATGATGGTGATGATGGTGATGTTGATGTTAATGATGGTGATGGTAATTATGATGGTGGTAATGGTACTGGTGAGGATGATGATGATGACGGTGATGATGGTGATGATGATGATAACGGTGATGGTGATGATGGTGGTGGTGGTGAGGGTGAGGGTGATAATGATGGTGATGATGGTGATGGTGGTGGTGATGATGGTGATGATGGTGATGATGATGGTGATGATGGTGATGTTGATGTTAATGATGGTGATGATGATGGTGATGATGGTGATGGTGATGATGGTGTTGATGGTGATGGTGATGATGGTGATGGTGATGATGATGGTGGTAATGGTGCTGGTGAGGATGATGATGATGGTGATGGTGATGGTAGTAATGGTGATGGTGACAGTGATGATGGTGATGACGGTGATAATGATGGTGATGATGGTGATGATGATGATGACAGTGATGGTGATGGTGGTGGTGGTGAGGGTGAGGGTGACAATAATGAAGTATTACTGAGCCCTGATATGACCAGGAGGTACATTTCATGCTCGTGTATCACCTCGTTAAGCTGACCAAAGGCAGACATAGACTCTGCTGTCATTGCTGCACCCACCAGGCCTCCCCGCAGGAGGGAAAGACCAGGGTGCACAGCTGTTTCTAAGCCCCTGCCCATGTACTCAGCTTTTTATACACATTGACTCCCTTGACTCTGCAGGATCGATGTGTCCATCATCCCCATTTCATAGATCAGCACACTGAGGCTCAGAGGGTGAGGTGACCTGCCTGGGTCACACAGCCAGTGAGTGGCAGAGGGTAGTCATGCACTCAGGTGTGTTCGCTGCTAAAACCCAGATCTGCCCATCTCTCCCCCTGGCATTTCCTCCAGACGTGAGTAGGAAGAAGATTCCAGAAGGCCAGGCTTGCCCCCAGGTGGGCTGTTGGCTCAGAGAAGGCTGTGGTGAGACTGGGAGGTGGTATTTTGGGGCCCCCTCCCCATAAGCTCCATTGGACTCACCACATATAAGGAGACTGGGCCCCCTGCAGAGGACACGGCTCACCTGTACACATTGACAGGATGGCTTCAGGCATGGCTCCATCCAGGAGCTCCTACAGTGTCAGTAAGATGCTGCCTCTCCACCGCTCAGCCCTGCTCTCCCTCTGTGTTGGTGGCATTCTCAGACAGGCTCTTCCAGGTGGGGGCAAACTGGTCACCAGCAGCTCCAGGCTTCCATCCACCAACGTAGCAGCCTCAGCAGAAACCAGAAACCTCCTTTCAGGAGTCCAGCTGAGCCCCAGGAGGAGGTTCATCGGCCAGACCTAGGTCCCACGAGGAGGGGATGAGGCCACATGGACTGGGAGTGGGGAGGAGTTTCCACCGCTGGGCCGGGACTGGGTGTCAGGTGCAAGCTGGGGTGTCTGTGCGCCCGGCACAGCAGCTCTGGGTCCCAGGGAGCAGTCCTGCCAGGGAAGTCGGACGTGGTTGCCGCCTGTGGGGCCTCCAAACCCGCCTCTCTGGTCGTCCCCGAGCTTCGAGAGCCCCATTACCCTGGAATCCATTTCTTTCTCTGCTCAGACCAGCTGCAGCAGTCTCTGGTCTGCCATGAAGGGCTCGGATACTCTGACAATGAAGCCTCGTTTTACAGATGGGGAGACCGAGTCCCAGAGAGGGGAGGTGAATCCCCCGGGTCACCCAGATTCAGGTAGAGGGGGGCCTGCTGCCATCCACGTGCAGCGGGTGTCCTTCCTGCAGGGCGGGCCCAGGCCCTGAGCGAGGCTGCCAGAGGCCCCGGGGACTGAGCCGGGGCCCCTGCCGTGCTGGCCCTGCAGGCAGGAGCCGGGCCTGCGGTTCCCCCGTGGGCTGAGTGTCGCTGTGTCGCGGCCGGTGTTAGTGGATGCTCAGGGCAGGGGCGGGACGCAAAGGTGAGCTCTGATGGGACATTGATTTTCCAGCAGGACGCCGGCTCTGGCCCCAACACATTTGCCCCTAATAGATGGGGAAAATAAAACACGGGAGCAGCGCGGCCCGGGCCCGGGGCCATCCTGGGTGCCTGCCTCCCTCCTGTTGTCAGCTTTTCTGAGGCCAGAGACGGACTTTTCCGGGGGTGGCCCAGGGCGGGAGGCTCTGGGTCACATCCCCATGTCTGGGTTTCTCAGTGCCCGAAATCCCCATTTGCCCAGGGGTTCAGGCCGTTTCTACACACAGGCAGAGCTGTCACTGGGTTCTGAAGCCACACCGGAGAGCCACGCCTGGTCCTTATGTCACCTGGAACTCCCCAGCGTGGCTTTTCTGCTTTGACTCTGCTCACCTCCTCTGTCCCCACCTGGCTGGAGCCAAGTCACCTCTCCCTGGGGCACTGCGATGCCTTGCCCACTGACCTGCCTCCACCACGAGGCCTGCACAGTCCACTGTCCCCGTAGCCGCGACATGACACATTAAACGTGTACGTCGGTTCTTGTTACCTCTCGGCTCATCGACCCCCACGGCTCCCCAGCTAACAGCGTCAATGCTATAGCCCTGGCCTTGGCTGTGGGCTTGTGCCACCTCTTTTCCCTTTGTCCTCCATGTCCACCTCCTCATCTCCCTGCACACCCCTCCTGTGTAGGGGGGAGAACCTCTGTTCCCTATTAATCTTTAAAACATTGCCTGGTTATTTTCCCTCATTACCCTTATGTCATCATAAAATTAACTTTATTGGTTATTAGTGGACCGTACTGAGTTTTGCCTGTTTCTTGTTGGCCATTTAAACCACTGAACCTTAAAGGTATAACGCAATTCCAGGTACATAGCAGGTATTCAGTAAATATTCCCTGAATGAGTATATGAATCAGTGAATATATAGTGTGCACAGACAGCCACATCCATGTACACACACACACACACACACACACACACACGTCCTCTGGCCTCCCCTCCTGACAATGGGAACCTTTTCCCAATGACATGACATAGTCCCTGTGAGCTTTATTTTTTTTTTAAAGATTTTATTTATTTATTTGACACAGAGAGAGACACAGCGAGAGAGAGAACACAAGCAGGGGGAGTGGGAGAGGGAGAAGCAGGCTTCCTGCAGAGCAGGGAGCCCGATGCGGGGCTTGATCCCAGCACCCTGGGATCATGACCTGAGCCGAAGGCAGACGCTTAACGACTGAGCCACCCAGGCGCCCCTCCCTGTGAGCTTTAAATGGAGCCCCTTGTGGAGCCGGGGTCCGCCCTCCATCCCCTGCTGACACCTGCTGAGTTAGAACAAGATATTTATTTAGACTCTCCCTCCTCTGGGCAGAGCATCGCCAAACCTCTGTGGATTTATGCCCTGTCCTTCTCATTTCTCCACGAGGGGCTGGGGAAGATTCATGGAAGAAATAACAGAACAAAACCCGACTTTCCAAGAGCCTGGGGACACCACCGGCAGCATCTTCTCAGGAAGGAAGCTTTTGGGCGATGGCAGCTGTCACGTGGATAGCGTCACGTGGTCCCCCTGGGGAAGCTTTGCTCCCAGCTCCCCTGTCTCTGAGGCCCCACCTGCCAGTATGGCCTCCTCCCCGCGGTCCCCTCTGTGTTTCATGGTTCGCAGGATGCATCTTCTCTGAGCCCCGAGCCCCCCCGGGGGTCTATTTCCACTTACTGTCCTGCCTCCTCCCACGTGGTCAGAACGCTGCTCGTGGCCCCTGAGGCCTACAGTTCTCCTTGGGGTCGTTCCTCACCAAGAGCTTCGCTTACCAAGTCACAGCCAGGACTGTGTTGTGTCACAATTCACCATAAAAGCCCAGCTACAACTTTGAACCTTTGTAAATATTTAAAAGTAATGAAATTATACTCCAGCTCTTATAAAGATGGCCATAAATCTACAGTCCACGTTGATTATATGTGGGTCCTCCAATGTAATAAAAACATACACATCATACATTATAAATGCACCTCTCCAGGTCCATAAATTTGATGTAAACCTAACATATGAGCTATAACAGGCATTAAACATTTCATTAACACTAACTTTCCTTGTCTTCTTTGAATTTAGGGTGTCTATTTTGGAATAATTTGGGTGGTCCACGACAGTGATAAAAAGCCGACAGGGAAAGGTGGTGAGTTTAGCAAGCGGGGGAGTATAAAACTCATGGGATTGGTGACTTGAAAAAATCACCTGCAGGCTCTTCTTTTCTTCTTCTTGCTGGCACGCTCACATGCGAGTGCACCTGGGCGATTGGAGGTGAGTACCAAAGATGAAGGACCTACTGTGTGCTGTGTTCTCACATTTAGCTCTCACATTTGTCTGTGAAGCGCTTTGTCCGTGAAGAAAAATGGAGATTGGCATTCTCTTTTAAGTGTTGTAGTCTTTGTATTAAACAGAAGTTGTTTTGATTGCAAAGGATGTAATCCCAATTCACAGTGACGGAAGCCCAAATGGGAAGTTAGAGGCCCAATGATGGGTAAGCCCAGGGGTTTCAGGAGGGGCTGGATCCAGGATCTGTAAAGTATTTGTCTCCATCCCTCATCCCTGATTCTTTGATGTCTACTTCATTCCCTGGAGGGCTCTTTCCTCACAGTGATACAGATGGTCATGGACTCTAGCTTACTATCGCACAAGCTCAGCAACCCCGAGGAAAAGATACTTTTTCTTTTGTGAGAGTTCTAGCAATACCCCCAGGCTGACTCTCACTGGACTAAAGTGAGAACCACTCATGCTGGCTGAAGGTTTGGCTGCTCTGATTGGCCTGGCTTAGGTGGCATGTCCACCATGGAGCAGGGTGTGGGAGTCACCCTCACCCAAACATGTGGACCAAGTGTGTGACTATCCGTTTGGTTTTTAGCAGCAGAAACTGAATCTGGTTAACTGAGGCAATTGGGAATTTACTGGGTGCAAAAAGAAGGATGCTCAGATGATCAGAGAAAGCTGAGAAATAGAACAGGTGGAAACCAGCAGCGTTCTAGAATGACTCTGCAGCAGAAATTGCCTAAGTGGGTGACCTTGAGACCAATACACAGCCAATGAGCCCAGTGAATATTTATTGGTTCAATGAATGAATAACAAAAAGGAGGGGGCTTAGAAACTGCTCAGACAAAACCACAGATATCCGTCTGTTTTTCCCCAAATACTCTCCCTACCACTTATTCTGGATTATTTTGCAGGATCCAACCCTGGTACTAACTTCCAATTTCCTGATGCCCTTTACTCTCTTGGCTTCCAAGATCCCGATGTCAGGGTTTTCCTCCTTCTTCTCTTTCTACCTTTGCTGACTGTCCCCTCCTCCTGGCCCCTAATGTCAACATGTTCCAAGATCCTGTCTCCTGCGCTCCTTTCCCCACCTGTTCTCTGGGGAGCCCCTCTTCGCTTTCATCTTCAAGTGTCACTTCAGGTCTGGTCCCAGCATCTCTATCAAATTCTATTCTTAGGTTTCCCCAAATTAAGACTCAAATCCCATTTATTAGGCACCTACTGCATGCTGAATCCTTTGTTAAGCACATACAATGTCTCATGTAATCCCCATGACACCTCAGAAAGGATGACAATTCTTGTGTCCATTGTACAGACGGGGAACACGAGGCTTGGAGAGGTAAAGGGCCTCGCCCAAGGTTGATCTTCTGGGTGGTCACAGATCCAGGACTCAGCCCCAGGGCCTGTAACCTTAGCCCTGTATAGACTTAATTGCTCTTCACCCATCTTCCTTAATATGACCAAACCATTCCTTTAGATGCCAAGATCCAAATTTGGGAACTTCCCTAATCACCTCACTTGGTCCACCTTGTCCAAGCGAGCACCTAGTCCTAATGTGCCAATCTTTGTGGGCCCCTTCTTTCTAAAATAAATAGGTAGATAGATAGATAATTATGTTGTATGACTGTGTTGGTATAAAGATGAATATATGATGAATATATTACGGGATGGGTTATGTTCATTTTTTACTTCATGATTTTCAAAGGGATTAAAAATTTTTTATTAACTTCTAAAAGTCTCATGAGCCCTAGGCACTACTCCTCTTGTACCTAGTTGAGAAGTTGGCCCTGCTTCGTTCATCTCTCCACTGGCCTTTGCCAACCACTGACCTCCCACCTGCAGCCCATCCTGAGCACCCTGGCAGGGCAGTCCTTGTGCGGTGGTCACTTGATGTAGGCACCCATCAAGAATCCATCCCTCCTCTGTTTCTGGTGATAGGAACCCAGTTTTCCTTTGGAAACACTCCCATCCCCACTCTCAGGCTGATCCTACTCTGGCTCCAGGGGAGGGCATACAACTGAGCTCTAGCCTAAAGCAGTGCATTGCATTCCCCCAGCCTCAGTGATTGATTAAGGAGCTCCTGGAACCTGTTGGAGAAAAGCACTCCCTTTCCTTAAAATTGTTGAGCTGGTATGAGGGAGGCTGGGAGATTCCTATGGCACTACTCAGAATGGGCCTGGGGAGAACAGTCAATGGAGAGGAACCAAGAGGAGGGAGGAGGAGGGGGGAGAGGAGGAAGAATAGGAGGAGGAGGAAGAAGTGAGGAGGAGAGGAGAAGAAGAGAAGAGAGGAGGAGGAGGAAGAGCAGATCTGATGGCATCATTGGACTCTCTGGATCCAGCCATGCCTGAAGTAGTACTATTCTTGGACTCTGCATTTCCTCAAGTCAGAAATTTACCTGTTTTGCTTTGGGTTTCTGTGATTTGTAACTGAATAACCACATACTTTTTAATATACAGCTCCCTAGGCTCTAACTTCCTTTTCATTTAGACCCTGCTCTGATGGCACAGTGTGGGCAGGATCAAGCCTTGACTTCCCCTCATGGCACTTGGGCTCCTCACAGTCAACTTAAAAGAATCCTCTTTTACCTCTGCTCGAGCTTAAAAAAATCCAAGGAAAAAGAAACAACCCAGATGCCCTTCACGGGTGAATAGTTAAATAAACTCAAGTACATCCACACCATGGGTTACGACTCAGCAATAAAATGGAGTGAATTATTGATACGTGCAACAACCCTGATGGATCTCAGGGCATGATGCTGAATGAAAAAGAATCTCAAAAGGTTGCGTTCTGTGTGATTCCATTATATAACATTCTTTTTTTTTTTTTTTTTTTAAGATTTTATTTATTTATTTGCCAGAGAGGGAGAGACAGCAAGAGAGGGAACACAAGCAGGGGGAGTGGGAGAGGGAGAAGCAGGCTTCCCGCAGAGCAGGGAGCCTGATGTGGGACTCGATCCCAGGACCCTGGGACCATGATCTGAGCCGAAGGCAGATGCTTAACGACTGAGCCACCCAGGCGCCCCTTCATTATATAACATTCTTGAAATGACAAAACTATGAAGATGGAGAATAGATTAGTGGTTGCCAGGCGGTAGGGATGGTGTGGGGTTGGGAATGGAGAGGGTGTAAGTATTTAGGGGCAGCATAAAGGAGTTCCTTTGTGGTGCAGGGACAGTCCTCTATCGTGATGGCTGTGGGGGTTACAGGAACCTATACATGTAATAAAATTGCATAGGACTAGATGCACGTGTTTGTGTGCATATGCTCACATCCACACGCACACACACACGAGTTGCATGTAAATAATGATGGATCTGAATAAGGTCTGAGATCTAGTTAAAGCATTGTCTCAAGGTCAATTTCCTGGCCCTGATATGGAATTACAGCTATTTAAGATGTCACCATGGGGGAAGATGGGTGAAGGGTACATAGGAATCTGTAATACTCTTGCAGCTTCCTATGAGTCTATAATTATTTTAGAATTAAAAATTTTTAAATTTCAGCAAAATGTGGTTAATTCCCATTCTTCAAGCATTGCCTTCCTTTTCTGAGATCCTTTTTTTTTTTTTTTAAAGATTTTATTTACTTATTTGAGAGAGAGAGCACAAGGTGGGGAGAGGCAGAGGGAGAGGGAGAAGCAGGCTCCCTGTGGAGCAAGGAGCCCGATGTGGGGCTCGATCCCAGGACCCTGGGATCATGACCTGAGCCGAAGGCAGATGCTTAACTGACTGAGCTACTCAGGTGGTCCCCCTTTCTGAGATTCTTGTCCCTATTCATGAGTATACACCTCTTAGAAAACCCTCACCGCTCCCTTTCATGCTTTCCTAAAAGAGGACATGTAACGTGCTTTGTGGTTCAAAGTATGGGCTTTGGATAGGGGGACCAACAGTCCTGGTTTGTCTGAGACTCAAGGGGTTTCCAGAATGTGGGATTTTCAGTTTTCAAACTGGGATAGTCCTGGCCAAATGGGGACTAGGAGATTGTCCCAGCTTTGGATTAGTCGGGGTGGACCTGGGTTTAAATCCCAACTCTGCTACTTACGAGCTGTGTGACCTTGGGGAAAATGCTAGACTCTCTGGTCTTCGGTTCTGGCATCTGTAAAATGGAGATAAAGCAGGACTCCTCTGAATGGGTTTCTCCTGAGGATTCAATGAAATCCCAGACGTGAATGGCTGACACGGGACCTAATGTGTCACACACACTCATTTAATCAGAAGCCTGTATTGTTGCTTGGCTACCCAAGGGAGTGCCCCCAACGGCCCAGGCTCTGCTGAGTTCCCCAGACGAAGACCCCATACTACACCCCCACCAACAGTTAAAACAATGAACATCTGCACTGGGACTCAATAAAACATAATGATGAACACGACCGATCCCAATGTACTAAAACATGCAGATATAGCACTATAACATACAAGGCTCTCTGGCCCATAGACTTGACATACAACTTGCACATGACCTAGAGCAGACATCAAACATTTCGTTAAGGCTCATTTGTTCGCCTTCTTAGAATTTAGAACAAGGTCGGGCGACACCTGTCACTTTCTGCTGGGTGATCCAGGTCCCCGTAGACATGTCTGGCGCCGCGTCCTTGATCTGCATTTCTGGAATTTGGCATTTACCTCACTCTCCTCTTGTCAGCCCTGACTCTGACCAAGTATTTTCCATCTGCTCGGGACTCAGGGAATTCACCCATTTGATCAATATTTACGGATCAATCACTCTCTGCCAAGCGAGGTCCTGGGCCCTGGGGATAGGACAATGAACAAAACAGATAAAAGTCACTATCCTCATAGAGCTTACAGCCTAATGAGAAGGAAGGAAGGCCAGAAAGGGGGAGGAAGGGAAGTGAAGCTCATACTTACGGACAGCTTGCTCTGTGCGGGACCCCATGTTGAGCAGCCCACGCGCTGGTCTGGGAAACTCCACAGGGGTCAGCACTCATGTCCTGGTGTGTTTGAGGTTAAGGTCCTTGTCCCCACCCAGTGAGGTAGTGGTGGAGTCAGAGATGGAGACTTCTGGCTTCAAAGCCTCTCCTAGGTCTGGAATGAATGAATGAATGAATGAAATGCAGTGAATGAATGAGGGAATGCCAGCCCTCCTTTTGTAACCCTGTGCCAGGGACTGTCCTTGTTCCTGGTCCAGCACCTGCCTGGACCATGTTGGATTTGTAACCGTTCTCACGGAGGGATCCCGTTTCAATCTCTTCTGCTCGGGCCCCTCTCTCAGCCCCCACCTCTCTCAGAGCAAAAGCCAGAGTCCTCGCCACAGCCTCTATGGCTCTCTGTGATCTACCCCGTCCCCACCCTCATCTCCCCTACTGTCCCCTCACTCACTCTGTCCCAGTCGCACTGGCCTCCCTGCTGCTCCTCAAACCCACCAGCTACATTCCTGCCCCAGGGACTTGGCACTTGCTGTTCCCTCTGTCTGAAGACTTTCTCCCAGATACTCGCATAGCTCCCTCCCTCACCTCCCTTAGGTCTTTGCTCAAGTGTCACTTTCTCCGTGAAGTTTACTCTGACTCCCCTTGTTTGCAAATGCAGTCTCACTCCCCCTCTGTCTTCATTTTTCTCAGAGCGCTTATCATCACTTGCGACCTTTTCTGTCTTTACGTTGTTTGCTGTTTTTCTACCCACCCCCTCCACTGTTCCTAACTAGAATGTAGCTTCCCTTAGGCAGGGGCCATAAGACATGTCTGTCTTGTTTATTGCTGCATCCCCAGGGCCTAGAATGTGGCTGGCATGCTAGAGCTGTTTAACAGAGGTCTGCAGATTGAATGGATGTGAAGAGGATAAACAGCAGTGACATTAGCCTGGCTGGCGGGGAGTCACATTTTGAGCTGAGACATGAAAGTTAAAAGAGAACCAACAGGAAAAGATGTGGGGAAACAGCAAGTGCAAAGGGCCCGGGGCAGGAACGAGTTTGGTGAGTTGGAGGAACAGTGAGGAGGTCAGGGTGGCTGCAATGGACGGAGCTAGGGAGAGAATGAGGACAAATGGGTCTGAGAGGTGACCGGACCATGAAGAGCCCTGGAGCCCATGACAGAAGGTTTAGAAGAGCAATGGGGAGCCATTGAAGGTTTTGGAGCAGGGGTGACATGTTTTGATTTACATTTCTAAAGCAGGAGAAAACAAGGCAGGACCAAGGTGTGCCTCATCAGATTGGGTGGCTGGGGAGGGCCTTACCAACAAGGTGACGTTTGAGTGAAAATTGAAAGAGGGGAGTCAGGTGGCTGTCTCGGGGAAGAGAATTTTTGGGAGGGGGGAAAAGGAGGTGCAAATGCCCTGAGGTTAAATGTCGCCTGGGGCGCTTGGGTGGGACCAGAGCCTTGAGGGTCATTTTGAGAACGTTGGCTTTTTTTTCAGAGTGAGGTTGAGCCACTGCAGAGTTTGAGCAGGGGGTAGGGACCTGATCTGACTTGGACTCTGACAGGCGACGCTCCCTACTGTGTGTGGCGAACGGGCCGTGCACCCTCCCGCCCTCACGGAGCTCATGATCCAGGCCGGGGTGGTGTGGGCCTGACACTGGATAAATGCACATGCGCTATTTTTCAGGTGTGGTGTATGTCCCATACATCTCTCTTCTCTCATCCCACTCAGATTCCACGCCCTCCAGGAAGCCGCTGGCTCTCCTTGTCTAGGCCACCGGACTGGGCAGGACCCGTGTGATCCACGGAAAGCAGGACCCTGAGCCGGATCCTGAGGCTCCCATGGTCCCCGAGCCGGGGCCGTCCTGGGGGTGGACAAGGGGACACAGCACAGCCCTGCCCCACCTGGAGGAGCCCCTCAGCATGCCTGCTCCCCAGATTCGGAGGACACAGCCTTCCGGAAGCAGCCCCCCTTCCACGGCCTGCCTGGTCTCCCCACTCAGGGGTCCCGAAGGCAAACCATGGGCTCCATTAATTGGGATTCTTCCGGTTGCAAGTGACAGAAACTCAGTTCAAAGAGACTTAAGTGAGAAAGCAAATGTATTAGGTCACGCAGTTAAAAGGCAGGTGTACTGGGCGGCCGCCCCAGCTGGATCCAGGGACTCCAACCATGTGGTCATGATTCGGCCCCTCTCCCCCTCTGCGCTCGGCTTTCCTCTGGGTTGGCTTCACTCGCGGGCACGTTGTCTCCCGGCGGTGACCGAGACGCAGCCCCGGGCACTGAGTCTCTCCCCGCCGGATCCTGCCCGAGCCGCGGGGCAGCCTCTCATTGGCCCATTTGGGGTCACATGTCCACCCCGTAGCCAATCAGAGCGTCCTAGAGGCTGGACGGCCGGCTTGTCCCCGCCTGGTCGCACGTCCACCCCTGGTGCTGGGGGATGGGGTGGGCACTGCTCGGTCCACACGGTGGCTCAGTGTGACGGAGGCGTGTCCCCGGGGGGAAGCAAAGTGGACAGGGGTGGACACCCAGAGGCAGAAATCACGGATGCTCCTGTGGTTCCTTGTCCCAGAGCGGGAGAGCGAGTCTGAGAGGTGGCCCGTGCCCCAGCCAAGGCCACGGAGCTCCAAACGGCAGAGAACGGTTTTCGGTGCGGGGCTTCACACGCAGCTCCCGAGGGAGTGGGGTCTCCAACGTTTCCCGCGTAAAACACCCGTCAAGTCTGCACAAGGCACGGGCTCATGGGTGGAGGCCTCTCTCCAAAACGGCAGCCCTAGTCTTCCTGGGGCAAGCCTCATTTGTGCACCCCGAAAAGCAACCTGTGACGTATGAGCAACCCCAGGAAGCCCTTCTGTCCATCCCCGCATCGTCCCAGGGGCTGCTGACACCCCCACAGCGCTGCAGCCCCCCAGCTCCCCAGCTCGGAAACCGCAAAGGAGCAGCATCGAATGCAGGCAGACTCATCCATCAGGCTGCTTTCCTCCTCCCGGACTGAGAGGCCCTGCAACGACACAGCAGGGGGAGGAGAGGCCGGGGGTGGGAGGGGTGTGGGGAGGAGGGAGGCGTGTGGGAGGAAGAGGGGGGAGGCTGCCAGGAGGACATCTGCTTCCCTTAGAGCTAGCTGTATGGGGGCCCCGTGATGGGGATTCCATCACGTCTGGGTGCAAACCCACACCTCGTCCCCAAATGTGTGTGCAAGCACACTACATCCCTCCTCTCCCCAGCTCCTTCATCTCCTCCCTCTTGGACTCAACTCGGTACCCTTCAGGTCTTAGTCTCACCAGGAGCCCAGGCAGAGGGACGTTGTCATCTCTGAAAATGTCAGGTGTATGTGTCCACCCTTAATCACAGTTTGTCCTGGGAACAATTTTACCCACATGGGCAAGGAGATAAGTCTGAGGATGCTCCTTGCAGCAGTGCTCCTAATAGCAAAACACTACATTTGAAATGAGATCCAATATTATGCCTTTTTCATGGGCTCGTATGTATGTGGGGAAAATATGAAAAAGGATCTAGAAAGATGAAAGGAATATGAAAAAGAATCTAGAAAGATGCACTCAACGGTGTTACTTCTAGGGAGCGGACCAAGGTTGGATAAAAGAGACATTTGTCCTAAAGAATCAACAAAATAACTGACAAGAAGTAATAAGTGAGTTAGAAAGATCGCAGGCTAGAAGATCAATAGAAAACATCACTTTAAATTCTATATACTAGCAATGAACAATTGGGAAATGAAATTTTAAAATACCATTTACAATAGCATAAAAAACTTCACAATACTTAGGGACATACTTAACCAAACATACACAGGATTTGTGTTCTAAAAACTATAAAACATTGCTGATAGAAATTAAACACTGAAAAAAATGGCAAGTTATACCAGGTTCCTGGAATAAAAGACTCAATATTTGGGGTGCCTGGCTGGCTCATCTGGGAAAGCATGTGACTCTGGATCTTGGGGTCATGAGTTCGAGCCACATGTTGGGTGTAGAGATTACTTAAATCAATAGAAAAAAAAAAAACCCTTAAAAAGGACTCAATATTATCACTAGGATGATAATTCTCCCCAAACTGATCTATAGATTGAATGCAATCTCAACCAGAATTCCAGCAGGCATTTTTAGAAATTGATGAGCTGATTATAAGATTTACATGAAAATACAAAGCATCTAGAATAGTCAATAAAATTCTAAATAACATAGTTGGAGGACTTATACTATCTGATTTCAAGACTTACTACAAAGCTATCGAAGTCAAGATAGGGTGTTAGTGGCTTAAGGAAAAATATACTAATCAGTGGAACAGAAGAGAGACTAAAAATAAAGTCATGCATATATATTCCACTGATGTTCAACAGAGGTGCCCAGGTAATTCAGTGAAGAACAGAAAGTCTTTTTGACAAATGGTTTAGAAGTAAATGAATATTTATATGGGGATAAAATGAACTTCAACCCCTAACCAATACCATATAAACATTAACTTCAAATGAATCATACACTTAAACATAAAATCTAAAACTCTAAAACATCTAGAAGAAAACAGGGGTGAAAAATCTTTGAGATCTTGGGAAAAGCAAATATTCCTCAGGCCGACCATATGCACCACTAACAGGAAAAGAAAAGAAAGATAAATGGGACTTCATCAAAATTAAAATTTCTGTCCCCCCCCCCCCACTCCCCATTTGGCAAAGGACCTGCAGCACAGAGGTTGGCAAAGGCTGAGTTTCTCTTCTGAAGCCAATGCATTTGTTAGGTGACCTTCTAGTACAAGGACAGCTGGCCCTGGGGTCATATGAGCTTTCACCCTCAAGTCTGCAGGCCTGGGGACAGCTTCTCTCTGATGCCAATCTTGGGGCCCTTACCACCCCTTAACCTGCCATCTCCTTGTTGACGCTCCCTTCTCCATCTCTCTCCTGAGAGCTGCCATTTGCTGGGACCCCGCCTGGAACGGAGGCTGTGCCGTGTTGGTATGAGGTCTGTCTGGAGACACCACCACAGGTCAATCATCAGTAGGAAGTCCAACTTCATATACGGCAGAGCAGAGCCAGGCTCCAAGGAAAGTGTGGCTCCTGGGAACACTGGCTCCCCAGTCTGTGGTTAATCACTCTGGAAATGATACAGAGAAACCTCAGATAACTAGAATGGACAGAAGCGGGGGAGTCTCTATTATTGGGTTTCTTTTGGTCACCCCTTTGTGCTCTGCATTATGTTGTCCGAACAAGAAATTTCTAAATTGGTTTTCTGCCTTCTATTTCAAGGGGAGGTCATCTAGTCCTTGGATTATCACAGATGGACATCTCCCTATCAAGAGCTTATTCCATGTGTAGGTGGGCAACGTGAATTGTAGGTCGGTTCTTCTCTTTATCTGACCTGTGGCCCACATGCGGCAGCTTGGATGACTTCACACTTATTGAGCCTCTGAGACAATAAAAATGAGCTTTTCCAAAGTGAAGCGAATTTTTAGTCCCCGTGACAGTTTTTGACATGTCAAAACAGGGTTTTACTTATTGGATATCTTTATCTTTCTCTCTTTCTGTTCATGTTTTAACATCTATGATGAATTCAGAACCAAACTTACACATCCTGGAAATGCTGGGTTAAACACACACGTGTCTTGGTTGCAGGGCTTTCCAGAACCTTTAACATGCTAATGTTCCAAAGAAAAAGCTAGCGGGTGTAACTTTTCCTGAACCCATTGACTATGGAAACTTTCTGTAGTTTTACTACACCACAAGGAACATCTGTGGGAACAGATGATATATCCCAGCTCAGCCCCTGCTTGGATGGGTAAACTGAGGCTTGGAACAATGTGATTTGCAATTTCTCACTGTGAGTTAGTGTCGCATTGGGGCTTGCAACCCAGCTTAATCACATTTAAAAAAGCAACGGGAACAGTTAACGGGGCAGTAAGTAGTAAATAATTATTAGTTCCTTCCCTTTTCTTGTCTTCTGCTTAGAGCCTCAGTTTTATCACCTGTCAAATGGGGGCACTAACCCTTGCCCTACTGTACCTGTCATGATAACTTTTGGTTACAAGTGATGGAAAAGCCAACGTAAACTGGCTTGGGCACAAAGGGAATTAATTCCTTGGCTCATGTAAAGCTGAGGTTAATCCTGACGCTGAGAGTGTAGTCTGGACTCTTTTTACCTCCATAGTGGCTTTGCTCTAAGGCAGACCTTCCCCTTGGGGCAGTGGGGAAGACCCCCCAGCAGCTCCAGACTAATATCCTCCTAGCTCAGCCACTCAGCAGGTGGAGGACAACTGTTCAACATCACCAGAAAAGTCTCAGGCCCAACTGCATCCACGGTAACTTGGGCCACATCCTGAGCCAATCACCTGCGGTCAGGAGAATGGGGTGTTCTGATTGGTCAGATCTCGATCACATGATAACCTTGGCCACCACTGACCGGACTCTGCTCAGGATGGACAACAAGTCGGTTGCTTAGCAACCAGCTCCTGTCTCCTTTCTGTCATTCAGGACCGGCAAAGCGCTGCCACGGTCCTGAGAATTGAATTTTAGGGCTCAGTATTTGCCTTTTAGCCACTGCAGCTCCTTGGAGCAGAGGCAAGATGGCGGAGTGATTAAAACAGAGCTTGCGAAGTGTAATGAACTGTGGTTCAAATTTCGCCTGCGCCACTTCCTCGCTGGATTAAATTACTTCCCCTCTATGTGACTGACTCAGTTTCCTTGCAATAAAATGGGATTAGTAATGCTATGCACCTCTTGGGTTGTGAGGGTTAAAAAAGGTGATTCATAGGGATGGACGGCTTCGAACCACGCCTCACCTGCTGATGGGGGCGGGGCTCAGGAAAAGTGAGTTAAGTGTTACCTTCTCCTTGGAGGAGGCGTCAGTCACCAGGACCGCCAGATCCCCCTCACCATGTCCACCCTCCCCCTCCCAGGGACCACCCTGCAGCCAGGGGGCGTTCAGTCCACGTTCTCTCACCGCTAGAAGCCCCTTAGTGGCTCCCTCAAGTACAGCGCTTGCCACACAGCGGACAGGTGCTCCGTTAAGTATTTGTTGAACCCATGAATCCTGAGCACTCCGGGCAGAATCAACCCTTTGCCTGCTCTTCGCAAACCATGATGAAGCAGTGGTAGGAGAACTCCCTCTCCCTGGGCCTCCAGAGACTGCTTTACAAGCCAAAAGGAGCAAAAGCCGGCTGCCCATAGGCCTGTCAGACCCTTCTCTCTGAATGCAGGGGAAGCTTCCACCTGGTGAGTAATTCACTTGCAGCACTCAGCAGTTCCAAATGCTGTGTTGGCAAAAAAGCAAGCACCCTGCAGAACTGTTTCTTATTTTTAACGGGCATAAAACCAGGGTCTTGAGTGCTTATGTTTCCATCCTACTAATTTCAGAGGCAATTAGCTGTTGGGTGCTTTTGCCTGTGAGCTCCCTTGCATATTTGTTAGATGCACTCATCCCTGCCCAAATAAGCCAGCCAAAGATTTATGTCATCTTGCTATTAAAGTACAATTTTAACAATCCTTTTAAATGACAGCAGCATCTACACGTAAATAGCACTATATGTTAAGCCTCCCCTTGGGGACAGTAACCTGCCTCATTAAAACAGCCATAATGAAGAGGCTTTATAAATCAGTAGCTTTTATACAAAAATATATGATCTAAACTCTTTCTGCAGCCCCGCCCTGAAGCAGGCAGACAGCTCGGGTGGGAGGTAAGAACCCAAAAGACATGTCACAAAGGACAAAAGAAGCCAGTTTTAAATTTTTAAGTGAAGCCAAGCCAGCCAACCAAAACTCGTTTTCTCCAACATTCACCTGTAATGTGGGGGGAAAAAAGCCAGACCCAATTTCTTTCTATGACCAAATGTTCCCACCGGGCTGGGCTGGGGGCGAGGTCATCCCGACACCTTTCTCTGTCATGCTGATGGGCTGGGGAGGGTCCCCTCCCACCGCCGTGATGGGACTTAAACTTCAGTGCCCAAATAGCTGCACCTGCCAGACATTCAGCGTGTCCCAAGTGGCGCCCATTCACACAGCCCCTCACGATTGTCACTCAGGCCACCTCTGTGCACCCCCTTGCTACCATTTAGTAGGTTTCTCTACATGGACTCATTCGTTCGAATTAAACCTCATCCATTCAGTTGTGGCTGTGAAATCATGGAGCTCATCTCCATGCTTTCTATGTTTTCCTAATATACATTACAATAAATACGTGCCTTAAAAATAAATAACGTTTATGGACATGGCATGTAAAATTATTATTCAGGGTACTCTGGTGTCGCTACAGGTCACACACTTTTTGAAATGCTGAATTAACTCAGTATTCAATAGGACTGGCTCCAAAAACCACTGCTTATTGGGTCTGGGCATTTGCTACATATTTTGATGGCTAAGGCAGATGGTTAAGCCCAGAGACTTCTGTCCAAGAGACCTGCTTCACTTGGGTAGCAGATACGCACAGCACCCCCTACAGACCACTTCCTGTGACCCCCTGACTTAGGTGACACAGGAGCACTGTGCCTGATAGATAAGTCATGTGGTGATGTCTTTCAATTCGAGAGAAACAGATTATGTGATGGCAGGAACTCTCTGGAAAAGTAGAGTGGGGGAGGTTGGGACAATGAGAAGAATGAAGCTGGAGTCAGTAAACCCAGGCTCTCGATGCCCAGCTGTGTGCAGGTGCTGCCATCTCTCACCTGGACTGTGGTACAGGTCCCCTACCTGGTCTTCCTGCCCCCCCGCGGCCCCTGTCCTGGGCTCTCCATTCAGCAGGAAGAGTGGTCTTTCCAACAATTAAATCAGATCGCCATATTTCATTATTTAACTCTTCCAGTGACTTCCATTCTTGCTCTGAATTGAAGCAAGCCTTCACGATGGCCTGCAAGGATTTACATGATCTGATCCCCCATCCTCCCTTTGACCCCAACTCCTACCGATCCCCCTGCCTCACACACTCTGCTCCAGCCACACAGCCTTCTGTGCTGTTCTTCAAACACATTGAAAAAGCTCCTGCCTCAGGGCCTTTGCGCTTGTTGGTGCTTCTGCCAGGACTGCCCTTCCCTCAGGTGTTTGTATGGCTCATTTTCTTCATTCTCTGCAGTTGGCACCTACTCAGAGAAGCCTTCCCGGTCCTACCATCTAAGAGAGACCCTTGTTGCTCTCTACCTCCCTCTTCTTTATTCTCTGTCTCTGTCTCTGTCTCTCTCTCTCTCTGTGTTCTTAGAGGATAACACACATCACATTGAAAGTGATACTGGCCCATGGTGACATGTTTGAGAAGTGGGTGGAGAGTGAGGGCTACCTTTGCTTTGCCTTCTTTGAATTTTTAAAATCACAATCATATTATTCACATAATTAAGATCAGTGGGGGAGGGAAAGAAAGAAAAATTGCCTGGAAACAAGCAAGTCTGGACAAGAACCGAGATGTCTGGGCCTTATGAGAAGGACATTACACCTGGCATAGTTTGGAATGTTCTAGTGGAGACATGTGGGAAAGGACTCATTTCTCCTTGTAGGTGAATACTAAACATGACAGCTCCCAGGCCAGATCTTGGCTCTGTCTTCCTGATTCATTTGAGGACAAAGCCCAGCCCAGCGAAACTCAATGTTGAGCCTTTTCCTGCCGTAACGAGAAAGTGTAACCATCATTCTTGTGGGATGGCTTGCTGTACACGTGTCAACACATAGGCAGGTGGTCTGAGAACGAAGTCAGGAAGAGGAAAGGTGAGATCAAAGAGACAGGGATTCAGGAGATACAGCTTGAGTGCCTGGATCCAACCACCCCTGAAGCTAGTTAAATTTGAACTTTCAATTTTAATGAGAAAAACTTTCTTTTTTGTTTGCATAATCTTACTTGTGTTGGGTTTCTGTCCCTTGTGACAGAAAATTCAGACTGATGGGGATACAAAGGGAGAAGAATTCAAGTGGTGATGTGTCGGTTTCTCCAGAAAGGTGCCATCAGAGCACAGTCAACCAGACCAGAAAGCCTCTTCTCTCCAAGCTGCTGGAGCTCCTCAACTATGAGTGAGGAATCCCTCTAAAAGCCTCATGACCTACTCCAAGACATCTGAATCTTTGAGATGCCCGGTATAGTGATCTCTTGAGAAAGTCCTGGGGTATGCACATGCTAGGAAGTTATGTTTTCTCTCTCTGTCCTTACTCCTGCCCCCAGAGAGTAAACAGTGGCTCCTTGTCATTGTTCACCTCCCCTGGGTGGAGGCAGTCCTGAGAAGAGCAGACCCAGCTCCAGGAATGCACCTGCATCCCTCACTCTGGACTTGCCCAGCGGAGGCAAAGCAGCCCTTTGTTAATTGTGGGCGCAGACTTTCGAGCGTGTTCTCGGAGACTGGGGCTTGCCTGCCTGCACAGGTGGGCCTCCCTTACCTGAGCTACGAAAGTGGTGTGTTCTGGGATACATTCGCACTGCTTTTCTGACCTGTTATAGGCTTTTCATAACGTGACTGACTTTTCACAGGTTATTATCTCTCAGATACTGAGCCTGAAGCTGTGCTGTTAGGAAGAGAGGGGAGAGAAACTGCCCTTTGTGATTCCTTGGTCCACACTCCTAACTGTCTGGATGGTGAGGCTGAGCCCTAAGAGGAAGAGTGTTTGGGCCAAGGTCATACAATTGCCCAAGGCAGAGTCAAGATGTGGCCTGAGCCAGGAGTCCCCGAGCAGTCCCTGTCCTGCTCTCCTGAGAGACTCCTGCTTCTCCTAGCCACAGACACCCCCTATACCCCAGGAATGGGGGCATAGTGTAGCACCACATGATGGCAATCACTCTTTTGTTCTCTGATGTCACAGAGTCCCGAGGTTGTAGGTGGATGGCTGATGTTTGGAAACCCTGGGCTGGACAGTTCACTCCTCAAGGTGAAGGCCATACTCACCTGGGTGCCCCTCAGGGCCTGGCAGAGTTCTGCACCCAAAGAGACTCACCAAAGGCTTGTTTGGATTGGATTAAGTCAGTAACACCGGGACAGCGTCCACGGCTGCTATGTCTCCCTGACCAAAGGACACCATGCAAACAAGATCTCGGCTTCCGTGTTTCCCTCCTGCTTTTAACCTCCTGGTGACAGAAGCCTAAAGGTCTCTGAGCATCACCCAAACATAGGGATTTTCCTAACTTATTTGAAAATTTGGTGACAGTTTAGACTATTTATTGACCCATAAGTTCACAGAACCAGTTCCTCTGAGCTTTTGATACTTCCAAGTGGCAAGTTAAGAGGCATGACCATTTCATGGAGGGAAAGGCAAAGACACGCATGGTATGAAATCCCCAGACCTCAACCTTGCAAACAGGACACAGGATAAGACCCTCTTCTTGCTGTGTCTGCCACCAGTTCTCCTAATTTGACCCTAATTAGGATGGACTGCTATTCTCCACGCTGGGACTGGAAGGAAGCCTGGGATTATCTTAGCCAAGAAATCTCCAGGGCAGAGAAATGTCATATCTCCCCTAAGGATGAATAGAAAAGAGATGGTACATTTGTCAGGAGCCTCCTCTGCATGTTGGCTGCAGCCGACTATGGGATAATGTGTTGGGTTTGGGGGATGGTTAAATAGTGCTGTGGCTAAGACGGTGGGCTCTGGGCTCAACTCTCAACTTTTACTACTTACCAGCTGGAGGACGGGGAGCAAGATTCTTAACCTCTCTGTGCCTCAGTTTTTCCATCTTTATAATTAAGGGGAAAATGTACATATATTTTAAGGCTTCCGTGGTTTTGTTTACTATGTTCCGATGTTCCCATCCCACTTTCTTATCCCAGGAAATTCTGTTGGTTTTCACCAAGAGTCAATGAAGCAAAATTACAACCAGAACCTAAGATGAAGCTTATTGGAACCATGGATCCTACAGTAAATGCTTGTTGCTCCCAAGAGAGAACTGATGTTCAGTCAGCAAACCTGGTTCAACCCCCACCTCCAGTCCCCCCAGTATAAACAGAGTCTGACTGCTTCTCCCCACTGGCACTGCACACCCTGGCCCGAACTTCATTTGCTCCTGCCTGGTCATGAAGTTGCTTCTTATGGACTCTCTGCTTCTGATGCCCATAATGTGTTCTCCACACGCAACCAGGGAGCCTATGTAGATCATGTCCCTCCCCTTTGTAAGCCTCGAAGCCACGTTCATTCATTTAGAATAAAGTCTAACCTCCTCACTGTGGCCTTGTTCAATCTTCCCAGATGACCCATCTGCACCGGCCATCCCCGCCCGTCACTCTCTGATGTAACTCCCTCCTTTATTTCCTACTTAGCATGGATTTCTCTTTGAGATGATTGCGCGCATTCACTCCTCTAACGTGACTATCTTTCTCCTCCACTCTTGGAGAGTAGGGATTGTGCCTGTGTTATTCACGACTGCAGCCCCAGGCCCCGGAAGACTGCCCGGCAAAGGATGTATTCAAAAGATACTTGTTGGAAAAATGATTTGGTCTTAACATCTCTTCCTGAGGCTTTGGGGGGAATCTAAGAACAATTTTACGTTAGAAACAGGACGGAGACTCTTATCCTCGTGGATCCAGCGGCAATCTTGTGTCTTGGCCTAAATCCACTGTCCAGCCTATGTTCATGTGGATGCAAGTCTTCTTCCAGCCTTGTAAGCACTGTGCATCTGGGCAGATGAAGCCAGGCATGTGTGTGGAAACACACGGCTTCCCTGAGAGTCTTCTGCCTCCATTTCCCCATGTGCCAGAAACGAATACAAAAATGGGCCTGTGTCTTTCAAGGGCCTTTCTAGCTCTGGGGTCTGTGATGCTCAGGTAAGGAGGGCTGGGACCTGCAGCCCAAGTCTGGTGCCCTGGGCCAGGTGGGATGGAGCCCTGGGCCTGGTGCCTGGTACCCGAGCTGGCTGGTGCTCTCAGAGCATCTGCAGACGTCCGTGATCTGCCAGCTGGGTTTCTCCGGGTTTCCTGGCGAGAAACAGGTGAGGATTATTCTGTCAAATGGAGCCACTGAGGGGCCGGTTTCTGAGGGAACCCTCCAGCTCTGCCTTCGGGCCCAGGGCCCGTATTCCCCCCAGATGCTGAGGAAATGGCTGACTGTCTATGAGACACATAGATAAATTATAAAGCAATTATAGCAAAACATCTGTGGTGGAATCTAGGTGGTGGGTGTAAAGTGTTCACTGTTAAGTTTTTTTAAAAGTTTTTCAAAATAGAAGGTTGGAGAAAGATGACATAAGAGTTTCTGCTCCCTTTCAAATAGTTTTTGTTTTTCCGTTTTAGTAAAAGATTTAAAGGGGCTGAACTAAGATAGTCTCCAGGTCACAGCCACCCTGTTATTCTGTTTATTGTGGGGACACCCCTCTTGGTCCCGTTCCCCATTTCATGGGCACACCGCTGGCTGCTCCCCTTTCCTGTGCAGCTTCTCATGGGTCTTGGCAAAGGCTTCCAGCCCAGGAAGCTGTCTCTGAAAACACCTAATGAGTCTGGAGTGTTCAGAAACATCACCCTTGCTTCTGGATTCTTCTGCCGATTTGCAGAAAGAAATGGCCTCCAAGTGACCGAGCCTGGGCTCCACACACCACCCTGTGGAGAAACGCCCGGGACCTCGTTCAGGCCCCGCAGGAAAGGCTCGGAGGGCTGTTTCCCTGTGAGGAGTCCCAAATCTGACACGAGGAGCAAAGAGGGATTTGGCAGGAGGCAAAAGTGACCAGAGATGGAGCAAGTGGGCTGGTCCGACATGAGAGCTTCCACGAAGGTGTAGGAAGGGAAATCGCTGCAGTGGAGAGGAGTGTGTGGGGATGCGCCACGTGCAACAGAGGCAAGGACCCCTCAAGGAGGTGAGCGAGCCCCACCACTAAGTCTTCCTTTATTTTACAAGTATTTATTGATGGCCAAATATGTACCAGGCAGGGCAGTGGGCACTGGGAAGAGCAGGTTCCTGACTGGACAACCACTGTTACCTTCCTCCCTTAAAATCCATTTCTTAAAAAAATAAAAATAAAAATAAAAAATAAATCCATTTCTCTATCCAACAGCAGGTGGAGACAATTAGAATCCTGGCTGACCTCAGGGCCTTTGCACTTGCTGTTCCTTGTACCTGCACTGCTCTTTCCCAGTTGTCTGCATGGCTCCCTCCCTCATCTTCTTCAACTCCCTCCTCAAATCTCACCTCAGTAAGGCCCTCCTTGGCCACTCTATTCAAAATTGTAGTCTCCCTTCCAGCCCTTTCCATCCCCCTGTCCCCCTGGCCAGCACTTTCCCTATCTGACATGACATGGATTTTACGTGTTTGTTTATCTTACTGCATTAGAATGTCTCAAAATCATTGCATGGGCTTTGTTCATGGCTAAATCTGCAACACTAAAACAGTGCCTTTAATAAATATATTGGAGGGGTGCCTGGGTGGCTCAGATGGTTAAGCGTCTGCCTTCGGCTCAGGTCATGATCCCAGGGTCCTGGGGTCGAGTCCCGCATCGGGCTCCCTGCTAGGCGGGGAGCCTGCTTCTCCCTCTGCCTCTGCCTCTCTCTCTCTCTCTGTGACTCTCATGAATAAATAAATAAAACATTAAAAAAAATAATAAATATATAGGAATGCCACTAGGTGTTCAAATATATTTATTGAATGAGAAAAATTCCTTCCCTCTGTTTTCAGGTATAGTGTATTAACAGATAATTGAGGTATAGTAAGGCCAATAGATCAGGAAATGACACCTCCCCATGTGTTCCCTCCTCCCCACCTCCGCCCCCCCCCCCCCCCCCCCGCACAGAAGCCACAGGGGGCCACATGGGGAGGTGCCTGGAGGGACAGAGGCAGAGAGAGAGGGGTCTCTGTGGCAAGAGGCTTTATTGTGATCTCCGAGGGAAGGCAGAGACCACGCCGGGCAAGCAGGCTTAGGATTGGCTAGTTTGAATGATTTCAGCAGGCTCTGGTGTGGAGAGACTGTCCCCTGGCTGTCTGGTACCTGGCCCTGCGGTGATTAGAACAGGTGGAGAGTGGCCAGGAGTGTGAGAGTCTGAAAAAGGAGGTGGTCGGGCGTGGGCTCTGGATTGGCTGGTGTGTGTTGGAAAAGCACACTCCTGGGGGGGTTGTGTATCATCCCTAGGAATTGGCTAGCCCGGGAGGGGCAGTCCCTCAAGCTTCAGCAAGGCCCCAGATATCCAAGGACCAAATATACAAAATAAAAGACATGGCTAGTACTTCTTTTTCCTGGTGGCAGCGCTTACAAAGGTCGCCTATGAGGTGGAACACGTGACCCAGGCTAAAACAATCAGCACTTTCCTCCAGCCCAACGATTGATTCAGAGACAGACATGTGACCCAGATCTGACCAATTAGAGAGAGGGACTCAGGCTGAGAAAGGCATATAGGGGTGGGTCAGTTTGGGGGCTGAAGGCTACTCTAGGTGTGATAATCCTATTTCCCTTTGTCAGGGATTGGTTTATGGGTGGGTGTATAACTGGGACCAGTTCAATTTGAATTTCAAATAAACAATGAATGATTTTTTTTTTTTTAGTAGAAGTATGTCCCAATTTAAATTCCAGACAGCCTGTATGTTTATTTGCTAAATCTGGCAATCCTCTGTATAACCCACTCTGTGCCAAAAAGACATAAGTGGGTATCTTAAGGGGGTGTGGGTGGTGTGGCTAGCAGCTAGGTTCCAAGAAGTACCTTGACACCTGCTTAAGAGAGAGACAGTGAAGACTCCTGCCATATCTTTTTACCCTGGATGAGGATGTAATGGCTGGAAATGTGCAGCTGCCTTGAGACCATTAGGCATTAAGTTTGAAGACATGATGAGGATGTTTGTGCAGAAGGATGGAAGGATTCTGGCTCCTTAATTACACCATTGTAAGTCCAGTCCCAGGAATGCCCCTTTCTATACTTATTGTTATATGAGGTAATTAAATGTCTCTCTTCTTAAGCCAGTGGTTCTCAATCTTGGCTGCACATTAGCACTTGGGGAGATTTAAAATATGCCAATGCCATACTCCATAGCAATTAAGTCAGAACTTCTGAGGCTAGTACCCAGGCTTGGTGGGTTTTTAAAGCTCTCCAAGTGATTGCTTGTAACTCAAAGTGTGGTCCCTGGACCCGAAGCATGGCCTTCATCTGGGAGGTTCTTATAGCTAACATCCTGGACCTAATGAATTAAAAGCTGCTGTTTAACAGGAAACCCAGGGGGTTTGTATGCACATTAAAGTTTGGGAAGCACTGGCTTTAGCCATTGTTAATTATTTACTCTACTCTTTGCAGCTGAATAAATCTTGATTCACATTTAAACAGTCAGGACTCCCAGGTACTGGGAATCCCAGCACATCAGGGTTCCCTACTCTCTGAAATAGATACACTGCGCTCAGAGGTTTGGTATCTTCTGGACAGTGTCCATCTCTAGAGCAGGCCACAGACAGCTTTTTGGGCTATTTGATTTTCACCAGAGTAGGAATCGCATGTGTATTAATAGCTTCCTCAACCTTTTAGCCAAAAAAACTCCCTTCCTGTGGCCACTTAAGGTGGTCGAGTGACCTTTGGGACCCTGACTGTGAACCAGTGAGAAAGGCTGTTGGCACATTCTCCCCCTAACACATCTGCCTTCCACTTGGCCAAACACAGCTTGGGTACTGTTCTTGGTCCCCAGGGGGCGGCTCCACCCATCAACTCATACACGTGAGGCTGGGATAGAGTTTAACTGAGTCCGAAGCAAGGTCGAGGTACACGAAGCTATGGGCCAAGTTTTTCAACAGATGAAGCTTTGGGTCAGAAGCCAAGGCCACTGGGCAATGGTAAGTGACCATGAAGCATTTAAGATAGAGAGGTGTCTGGGTGGAGGCAATTCCCTCCTTTTGAGGAAGACGATGTCTAAGAAGAGGTGATGTTTGTCCTTGGAGAGGATGGGCTAGGAATAGTCCCCATCCAGCTGAAATCAGCAGACTGGAAACAATCTCTGTGTTGCAGGTCTCAACACTTACATTCACCAGTTCCAGACTGATGGAGAGAAAAGTCATCCACAAACCAGGGTGAAGGACTTCCAAATATCAGTGGACGCCCTCTGTATTGATTTGCCTTTGCAAATATGTGAACTGGATCTTTAAGATCATTGATCTACGTTCTGGGCAGATAGACACACAAAGGCTCACGTGGACATACACACGTGCAAGCACGCACTCATGCATGACAGGTACGCTGTCATCCTCCAAGCCAGGCTTTCCATAGTTGACTCATCATGCAACCAGTAAGTTTGGAAACTTAACATGTTATTAATGTTCCAAAAGAACTCAAGTTCAAAAAAGGAAAGCAAACAAAGCAGCAAATATACCCAAAGACTAAGCCTTGCACCCACCCCTCAGCTGTGGCATGTATGTAAGCTTGGCCCGAGGAAGGCAGATCCTTCATGTGCAAATGTCCAATGAGCCTGCTACCAGCCAAGCCGGCCACGGTTGCCCTTGGAGCCGCTTGATAGCACACGAAATCACAGCCCCGGACGGGCCGTTTTGATGAGTGTTCTCCCCTCCATGATGGAGGACAAGCAAAGCTGGGAGAACCTCTCTGACAAGGTGAGTGGTCTCCAGTCTGTCCCCCCACCCCCTTTACATATGTATGAATGGCTTTCATTTAATTAAAACCCTCCCGTGGTTCTGCGATGGGTGTCGGAGATGCAGTAAGAAGTCCCCTTCACTATTTTTTTTTTAAATTTTTTTTCCCCTTCACTATTAACTATGAGAGCAGAGTGGCCCTTGCTGCCCTGGGGACAGATCCCAGTGTCCTCCAGGGAAAGCCCATCCTACCCGCGTCTCTGTCCCCAGAGAACTGGCTCAAGAGCAGCCTCCCCTTCCCTGCCCCGAAGGAAGGGAGGGTGGCGCTGTGGGACCGAGGCAGGGGCAGATGGAGGGGGCTGGGTTGGGCGTCCCCGCATGCACAGATGCGAGATGCCCAGATTCAAACCTAAGGGAAATCTTATAAGCAAACTGACGCTCACAGAGATAAAGGGTCTTGTTCAAAGTCACAAGGCTGGCAAGTGGGGTTTGGACCCAGATGAAGCTGTGCCTGGGTTTGGGACACAAACCCCTTCCACTGCACTGGAATCTTGGGGGTGTCCTCAGTCCATGGAGGTTGGGGCAGGAAGGCTGAGGGGTAAGATCTGACTTTTAACGCCTTTTATGTTGGGTCCTAGATAAGATTTCATGGGGAGAAAAGTGCAAGAATTGTATCTGGAATTGTATATGGGGAAGGTGGGTAGGGTTGCCAGAGAAAATGCAGGGATCCCAGTTAAATTTGAATTTCAGATAAATAATTTTTTAGTATAACCATGTCTCATGTAATATTTGGTACATATGCTAAAAAATCATTCTTTGTTTATCTGAAATAAAATGTTTTGTTTTTTTTTCTCTTAGATCTGGCAAATCTGTGTATATGTGTGTGTATTGGGGCAAACAGTTTCAAAAACCACTGTGTTGCCACACAGAGTTCCTTCAGACTCACTTCCCCAGACTGAACCCTGTCAACAATTTTCTGCTCCATCCCTTTCTCCCCACCAAGGAAACCCAATATTGGAGGCGGGGCAAATAGACTCACAAGAGAAGGGGAACTTGGGCAGGGCTGAGCTGGGATGTCACTTGATTACTTGATTTTTTCCCCCCACTGTTGGCTCTTCAAAAACCAAACACGGTGATATCTGTGTTTTGCTCTGTATCCTTCCTTAGGGAGGAGGGGACAGATCTGGTTTGTGAGTGCCCCTGGGCTACCTGTGTGCACACGTGTGTGTTTGCATGTGTGTGCAGATGCGTGTGCAAGCACACGTGTGTGTGCTCACTGCAGGCAGGTGCTGTGGATCGGGTTTCAGGTGAGGACTACACTCACCAGCTCAGAGTCCAAGGGGCTGTAAAGCCCCCTCTGGCCACGTCTCATTCTCATAATTCACAGCAAACTCCCTGGTCCTCTGGGTCTGAGGCCTCAGCCTGACTTTTCCAGCTTCCCTCCAGGCGGGAGGGACTCCTGGCCCCATCCGGGGGCTCCGTGTCTGCCTGGGAGACTTGAGGGTCCTCCGGGGCTCCGATGTCCCCCAGTCTGGGGAGTCGCTCAGTCACTGAGCCGGGGGCCTGGGTGGGGCCCCAGTGTGATTCTGGGGACCCCCTGGCCTCCTGACACTCCGGCCCCTGCCCGTCCATCTCCAACCGCCCCGCCTGGGACAGTTTTCTCCCCTCCTGTCCCTCGTCACCCTGATGGCACCTTTCTCTGTGCGTGTCCTGGCTGGATGATCGGGCTTTTCAGGTTCCTCACGCCGGTCCTGACTCCCCACCCCCTTGCTGGTTTAACCTCAAAGGGACCTTTCTCTTGATGGATATAAGCCTCGCTTTTTCCCCTCTGTGTCTTTCTTGGAGGCATTTTGCAGAGAATACCTGACCTATGCCCAGTGACAAAAATCATTGCTGCTGCGTGTATCTTTCCATTAAGAGGCTGAAATACAATCTGAACCATTTTTGTCCGAGCACTTTCTGGCTAAGTATGGGTTGGAGCCTGGACCAGATGGGATTTTATGAGAGTGGTAAAAGTCAAGCTTTTAATGTGTCTCAATCAAATTGATGTGTAAAGGAGAGATGTTAAAGGTAGGGAAAATGTGGCTTGGGATGCGCTGGAACGCTCTGGAGCACCAGGGCACAGAATAGGGACACAGGTGGCTTTAATAGGCTCTTGAAATTGGGCTGAAACTTATTTCCAGAAGAGCAGAAGAGGCTGTCTCCCTCAGGGTGATCGTGATCAAACTTAGCTCCGGAGCAGGGACAGTCGTGCATGGGCTTTATAACCAAATCCCAGCGTCATTCACATTGTACACTCTGTGGTTAATTCTGCCCCAGATTTCAGTTAAGCCCAAGCTATCTTGTTGGTAGCAATGCAATTACATTAGAGAAAAACTGTTTATATGTCTTGAGATATTACGATTATGAAAAATAGCAACACGAACTCCCATTAAGTCAGAAGAAAGTTAATTGTGTTTCGTGCTTCCTCCCTGGGCCAGTGCACCGGCGTAGACATGATTTACTCCAGCAAAACGACTCATCTTTCGCAGCATATACACGTTTTCTCCCTTAATTACAAATAATTGGATAGTGTAATTTATACTAATGCCCGATGCCTAAAACTGCACGTTCAGGAATAAAGAGCTAGTTTGGGAGGTGGGGGGGAGGAATTATAAACAGGTGTAATTGCACTCTCCTGGGGGCTGGAGACCAGTGAGATGTAATCAGACCTCTTATCAGTGGAAGTTAGTCAGGCAGCCTCCAGTTAGGACCCTGTTCGAAGAACACCCATAATCGTCTCAAAGTTTGTCGAGTTGCTTAACCATCCACCGAGAGTTCTCTTTTGGGTAAGTGGACAAGGAGGATTAAACACACGGATTTCACTATGTGATGAAAGAGACACAGGAGCAGCGTGAGCCCACGAGTAATGGAGCATTCAAGGGAGTAATGCAGCCCCGCGGCACAACAACAAATCTCTGTGCGTAAGGCAGAACTTGTGGGTCTCTGTGGGACGACACCTTCTAAAGGGGACAAGTAGGGGCCATTTGGACATAAGTGCAAATCCGTTTAGTCTCTCTTGACAGCACACCTCGTTTTACAAATCACCTTCCTGAAAATTCACATGGCAGCTGCTCAGTTTGCGTGGTGATTTAATAAAAGCAGAGCAGAGCAGAGGTTCTGCTTTACCTGGGCTTTGCCCCCACTGGTTGGCGATTCCTTAACTCACCACTCCAGGCCTCAGTCTTCTCATTTTAAGAATGGGGATAATATGGAGGACACTGCAGGTTGTCATGCAGATTAGGCGAGGCAGACAAGGATAAAATGCACACGCAGTGCCTGGCTCACGGAAGGGGCATAATGAGTGTTTGCTGAATCAGAATCGGAAACACATTGTCACGGGCCCTGGGAGAGACTCCTCCATGGTCTGCAAAACTGAACTGTGAAAATCCAGGGCAGTTGGTCCTCATGAATCTAATTCCCCACCATCAACCTAAAAGGTTTCCCCGTGGATAAAGGGGAAGGCCTGTAGGAAGCTGCCCCCACTCTGCTTCATAAGGAGTCACGAGCGGGGCCTTAGGAGCTCTCGGTGATGTCTGCTTAGACAAGACGTGGACTGAGGGCTTCTTTGCCTCCAACGGGGACCACACCCCACGGGCCATTAGCGGACACTGCTGGGGACGGATGGCCACAGTCTGTCTGCGTCCGCCTGAGTGCAGGTACCAGCAAAGACCCCCCAAACCAGCACCGTTCTTGGCTTATCCACAGGCAGAGTGCTGGTCCTGCAGGCATTTCAGAGCAGGAAGCCAGGCCTCCCCCGGGGGGAGACATGGAGAGGGAAGTCCCATGGGCTGCTTTTGGGGAGCTGTATTGCTGAGCCTGGTATGACATCAGTTGCCCTGTGCCTTGGAGCCGCCTGCATGCAGCCAAGGAAGGTGTTTTGATGAGAATTATCAGAGCATGCAGCAGCCTTGCAATTCTTTGATTAGATGCTCATTTATTCATTCATGTAATAAATGTTTAGTAAGTTTGTTAAGTACCAGACCATAGCAAACACTGGTGTGTAGCGTACATTGGTGTATAGGATATACATTAGCGTAGAGGACAGGGTTGCCAGATAAAATACAGGACACCCAGTTAAACTTCAACTTTAGATATACAACGAACATTTTTTAGTATACGTATAAGTATATCTTATATATCCTGTGCTAAAGTGGCAACCCTATCCTGCTCCCAAGGGATTAGATCACAGTTTCTCAACCTCAGCACTATTCACATTTGGGGCTGGATAATTTTTTTGTTTGGGGCTGTTCTATGTATTTTAGAATGTTTATCAGCATCCCTGGCTTCTACCTGCTAGATGCTAATAGGGACAACCCCCCCCAGCTGTGAACTAAATATGACTCTAGATGTTGACAAATGTTTCCTGAGGGATACAATTATCTCTGGCTGAGAGCCACTGGGTTAAAGTCTAGTAGGTAAAATAGATACAATAAGTGAGCATGACAAAGAATTTGTGGCAGCAACTACCAGTTGCTTACCCAGTATCTAGTCCCTCTCTTCCTTGTTAATAGAAATCTTTGGGGGGGGGGTGGTCCATGTCAAACTTTCAAAAACTCTTTGAGACTCAAGCTGCAATGGAATGGCTACTGTAAATCCCCAAAGGAGAGCCTTTCCAAACATGGGGAACAAGAGGGTTCAGAGGGGAAGGAAGCAAGATTGGCAGAGCACCAACGGCAAGCTTGGCGGGCTCTGGTCAGGCAGGTGTTATAATTTTGCAGAAAGGAACTTTCTTGGGCTGTGGTCAGTCTCTGTTCTTATGTCCTGTTCTCAGAATCATTGACCCAGTGAAGGAATTTATGGGGAGTAAGTTTGTTTCTTGGGATCTGGAAACATGGAAGTGAGCTCAGAATAGAACCTCTTACTGTTTTCTTCCCCCAGGCAGCATCTGACTCTGCAGATGGGTGGTTGGTGACTTGCCCACAGTCCCAGAGGGTGCAAATGGAAGGGCTGGTGGGTTGACCAGCCATCAGGTTCCAGACTCAGGCCTGGGCTTCATCATGCTGATAAAAGGCGGAGGGTCAATTATGCATATTACCCATTTTACAGATGGGAAAACAGAGGCACACAAGGGTTAGCAATTTCTCAGCTCGAGCCAGGACCCAGCCCAGCCTGCAAGCTCAGGCCCACACTGTAACCACCTGGCTATGTGCCCATGGTAATAAGCTCTTTGAAAAAAGGTGAGCCACTTACTTTGGACATGCCTCAGTTTCCTCATTTGCCAAGTCGGGCTCTAGTAATCCTGCCCTACTGACTCACAGGGCATGGCGAGAGAAGGGATCAGGGCCAAGTCTCCCATCAGGGAGGAGCCTTGGCCTGGAAGAAAGCTGGTCTTAGCCAGCTCTGCCCCAGTGCCCTGAGTGCCCGTGGCCATTCACGTCCCCTCGTCACCTGCGTTTCCCCACCTGGAATGTGGGTGGCCTGGGCTGAGACCCCAGACTCATCGAGCTCCACATGTCCCTGACTGTCTGGCTCTGTCCTGATGGACACCGGGGCCACCCGTGCTGACCATCCAGGAACTGGGCCACTGGAGATGGCACAGCCGACAGTCTCAGACTTGTTCTAGGAAAGTGCACTCGGGGCCAGACTGGCTCGGCGGTGATCCCTGTGGCCTGATGACCGCGCGGAGATCCTTTGTGCTGAGAGGCACCAAGCCTAGTGGGACTCAGGCTCATACAGGGTCTTCCTGAGGGACACTGGACAAGGCGTCCAGCCCCTGGGTTCGGGCGCTCCGGGCCAGCTTCTGTTGGTCTCCCCGAGTTCTCCTTTGAGGCAGCAGGCTCAGAACAGAATCATTCACTAGTTCAATTCATTTATTCAGCAACTCTTTACAGAGTAACTCCTGTGTGCCAGGCGCTGTTCTAGGCACCAAGGCTAGAGCTGTGACCAGAACAGACCGAGGCCGTGTTCTCAGGGAGCTGACTTTCCAGCAGAGAGGGGAGGAGGAGGCAGTGACCATTAGGGCACACCTCCCGAGTACAATCACGTAGACGTACATACATGTATGTGTGCACACAGACATGTAAATGCATGTATGCACACATACATATACACATATAACTGTGTTATTCTAGGTATTAAAGATGTTATAAAAATCAAGCAATCAAACAGTGTATTAGGATGGAGAGTTCTGGGGGGCTACTTTAGATTGGGGGGCCTGAAATTCCTCTCTGAGATGTGCCAATTGAGCAGAGGCCTGAATGAATTAAAGGTGTCTTGCATGTGCATATCTGGAGGAAGAAGGTTCCAAACAGGGGGAATAGCATGTGCAAAGGCCCTGTGGTGGGAGTGTGCTTGGCATGTTCTAAAAAAGAATACTGCTGTGACCACGCCAGTGGGATGAGTAGGGGCAAGAATCATCAGAGTTATGTAGGAGCTGCCAATCATGACACGAGGGTGATTAACCCTCTTGGTTTGCCTGGGTTAGGGGTTTTCTGGGACAGAGGAATTTTAGTACTAAGCCTGGAAAAGCCCCAGGCAAACCGGGACAAGTTGTTCACCCCTCGTAACAGAGATTTGGATCAGATTGTGAAGTAGGACGAGACTGAAGGGTTTAGGTGGAGGATTTGATAATGGGTCCTTCTAGCTAGGTGTGGGGACAAATTGTACAGAGATCAAGTGTGGAAGCCAGAACCAGTGAGGAGGTACCTGCAGTAGTTCAGCGAGAGATGACGGATGTTTGTAGCAGAGTGTTTGTGGTGGATGTGGCTGATCTGCTTGAAAGGTGGAGTTGCTGTTTCCTGTGATGGGGAAGAACATGGGTGCGGCAGGTCCCGTGGGGAGACCAGAATTTCAGAAACCTGCTGTGGTGTTTCAGGCTCCTGCTACTGAGAGCTGTCCCTGACCTCCATTCCCGTGGCTTCTTTGCATCCTGGCATGTCCACTCTAGCTTTATGTGACCATCATGCCCCTTCCTGAAATTCCATCTCTAAGGATGCCTAGGGGACTCTTCTCTTGGGAAGGCCCAGCCTGGATCCTGCAGGTTGAAGTGTATTCTTGATAAAGATGAGCAGACCTCAGTTAACAAGGGGATGAATTGTTGACAATCTCATTGGTGGCTCTGAGTCCCTTGGGCCCTTTGTAGGTATTTATCTTGGCAGCCACCTATCCAGATGGGTTTTTTGGAATGTGCTCCATCTGCTAAAGGGATATCTGCTGGAAGGAATTTCCTGAATCTTCAGATGTTATCACCTAGAAAAAAGAGGAAGGAGCTTTCATGGATATGAAGTTTATTATGGTAAAACATCTTAATATCCACTGCTATTGACATCAAAATAGTGCCATACCATTTGAAAGAGCAGTTTATGGGACAATGATATATTTCTTTAAAAACAAAACCAAAAAACCTCATTTGCCTAGCTTCTAAGGTGAAAATAAAAATGGAGATGTTCGGCTTCTAATGACTCATTCATTTGTGCAGTGAAATCTACAAAACACTTACTAAGTGCAGGGCCCTGGGCCAAGGAGAGAGATAGTTCAGATATGGTTCTCAGAGGGCACAAGGCTGGCAGGAGACATGAACAGGGACATAAATTGTACATTGGGTGCAGTGTGTTAGTGCAGTGAGAAAGGTCCCAAGGTTCAGGGTGGATTGCTGGGTGCTGGGGAGCCAGAGAAGGCTTTTGGAAGGATGGCGTATCAGTTATCTTGCTTTTGCTGGCCCGTCACCAAAACCCCTGAGGAATGTGACTCACGCGGTGAGGGAATTTGTTGTTTCCTATGACAAAAACTAGCCATCAAGGGCACCTCAGCGTGGGTGGATTCAGCAGCTGGACAGCGTCCCCAGGGCTCCAGGATGGCTTGGCCCCCCTCCAGTTTGCAGGGGACCAGGTGTTGGAGGAGGTATTCATGAGGATGTGATTGCCAGTTGACTGAAGAACTGGAACTGGTGGTCGGAGGCATCTCACCCCTCCCTGTCTTCGGGATATGTGCTCTGCTTGCCTTCCGCATGGTAGACGCTGCCCAAGGATGCAGCCCTGAGACAGTGAGGCAGTGCTGAGACCATCTGGGTAGTCTATGTGACTGTGCCCAGGGAAGGCCTCTATACAAACTTTTAAGAGCATAAAGGAACCAGTTTCAGATTTCGCCCGGGAAGCTCCTGAGGAGGTTGAGAACTGACACCAGGTCAAGCCCTTGGGAGGCTCCTCTCAGCTCAGATTTTGCACCAGCCCTGGAACCCCAGGCATGCAATCCCTCCCGGCAGCACCCTGGCCTCCTTAGGGTCTCTCACAGCTGCCCCCCCGGCCCCCCCCCCCGTTTTCTGGGCTGCCGAGCATCCCCTCTTATGAATTCTCTCCCAGATTCTCCTTCCAGATGTCCCTCTTCTCTCAGGTGGGGGGGGGGGGTTGGTCGCTGGCTCATGGATGTTTCCAGAACTGTCTTTGGAATGACTCAGTTCCAACACTTCCAGCTTCAGGACTTCAGCCAAAATTCCAAGTCCCTCAGAAAAGCCTTGGCCAGTCCCATTGCACTGGATTCACTGCCTCAGAAGTGTGGGACTCATCCCTGGAAAGAGCAATATTGGTGCCTGGGCCTGTCACCGAGGCCCCTCTTCTTCCAGCAAGGGCCCTGTCCGTGTGCGGCCAGCGGTCCGTGGAGCAGCCTGGACTCGGGCTCTGCGGTCCTGTGGTCATGGGCCCGGGAGTGTGGACGCCGCCCCACCTGACTGTGCTCCCCTGGGACATGCGGCTTCTGATGGGGCCCGTGTGAGGGCATCCAGGGGAGGGGTGAGCTCGGTAATGCACAGGTGCACTCAGGACCCCGTCCCAGCACGCGGGCAGGGCCCCGTGTCAGCCCACTGTCCTTGGCGGGTCGCCAGTCGGGGTCACAGACGGATCGAGTTGAGAGACTGTCCTGGAATCAGGGCTTTGGGCTGAGAAGAGAGATTTCTGTAGGAATGCTGCGAGATTTAGCCTGTCATGGCAACTTTGCTTCCAATAGCTCTCAAGGGACAAGCCATGAAAGGTTGACTGTCCTTAAACCGAGAGCAGAAGGGGCCGTGGGGAGGAACAGTGGCCTCGCTCCCTGAGACACGCCCACTGTGCCAGCTGCTGTCAGGCGGCCAGACGTGGATGGACGCTCCAAAGCTCTGGGCTCAGGGCCCGCTGCCTTTTCTCCTTCTGCTTAATTAAAAAAAAAAAAAAAAAATCCCAAAGCCTCCATTACTGCGGATTGCCTGACATTCTGCTGTGGGCTAATCTTTTGGAAAAAGCATAGTCTTTCTTGAGTGTTTCTCTTCTCTGAGTATTCTTCCTCTTTGATCTTGAGACCAGGGAGAAACCCATGCTCTTACTCAATGCTGGAAAATACACTCTTGCTCATTCTCAAAGACTTGAGAATCCTTCCTCTTTCCTCTCTCTCTTTCTGGCTGGTGTTTATCTTTTTCTTTTGGGGCAATGGATGCTTCATTCCCTGGAGGTTGTAAAGGAGGTTTGAAATACTGTGGCGCTATTATGATGAAGGTCCCCGATGATAAAGGCGTGCTCCTTCCCACCCTGATCCTGGGCCACTGTGATACATCCCCTCTAAGATGACTAACTCCAGCTACTTTGAATGCTTACAGAACACAGCACGGAACCAGGCTGTTTGGATGAAGGTCTTTCCTGGGCAAGCAGAGAAGAGAACTCTAGAGAGAAAGAAGCATGTCTGGGAGGGGCTGGGAGGTTCTATCTGCTGGCTCCTTAGTCCCATCTTTGGTCGATTTATTCAATGAACATTTATCAAGGCATTTCTGTGCACTACACTCCATCCCAGGCCCTGGTACGCAAGAAGGACAAGGTCCCTGTGCACATGGAGACCACATCTAGGAGGCAGAGACAGGAAATGGATAAGGAGACCAATAAATGATGTCATTTCCGACCATACTAAGTATTGTAAAATAAAGCATGTTGATGTGATAGTGAGGGATGGGGGGGGCTGGCTCCCATTAAGGATGGCTGTCTAGAAGGAGATGATATTTGAGTTGAGACCTCAATAAAGGAATATACCAAGCAAAAACTGGTGGAAGATGACTGAATACATAAACAAAAATGTGGTATATCCATAAAACAGAATATTACTCAGCCTTAAAAACGAAGGAAAATCTGATATATGCCGTAACATGGATGAATCTTAAGAACATTATGCTAAGTGAAATAAGCCCGTCACAAAAGAACAAATACCATATAATTCCACTTACATGGGGGTACCTAGAGTAGTCAAATTCATAGAGACAGAAAGTAGAATGGTGGTTGCCCAGGAGCTGGGGGAAAGGGGAATGGGCAGTTGTTGTTCAATGGGGACAGAGGTTTGGTTTTGCGAGATGAAAGGTGACCCATCCATGACTGGTGATGAAGGTAGCATGATGGTGTGAAAGTGCTAATGCCACGAAATTGAACACTTAGAGGTGTTTAAGATGATAAATTGTTATGTTTATTTTTCTGCACTTAAAAAAAATGATCTGAAGACAGTTTCAGGCTTACAGAACAGCAAGTGCAAAGGCCCTGTGGTAGGAATGAAATTGACACATTTGAGAAACAGAAAGTGGTCTAGTGTTTTAGGAACCACGTGAGTAGTCAGTTGGGGAGTGGAAAGAGCTGTGATTGGAAGGACAGACAGGAGCCAGAGCAGGCTAGATCTTGTAAGTTTGGATTTTATTTATAGATGTGAAAAAAGGGTCCCAATAATTACCCCAAAGCCAAATAGCCAGTAAACAGCCATGGCAAGAGGTACTAGTGGTCTGCCAAAAGCTTTCTTCCTTAGTAGTAGAATTGCTGATTATCAGCTGTGTATATTGCTGCTGAGAGTGATGACTATAGTTCCCAGCTTCCCTTGCAACAAGGCATGGTCATGTGACTTTGTCCTAGATAGTGGGAAGGAAGGGAAAGTATCGTTGGCAACTTTAGGGATGTGTCCTTAAAGGGAGGGGGCATTCCCTTCTTTGTCTTTTGTGCCTTCCTGCTGTCTGGAATGTCAATGTAATGGCTGGAGTTTCAACAGCTCTCTTGGACCCATGACACACGTGAGGAGGTGGCCGGTGACTTTGGACTGGGGAGCTGGGAGGCTTTTTGAGGAGGGACCGTCTGATGTGGAGGTGGCAGCCGAGGGCAGGCACATTTAGGGAAGTCACTCCTGGTGGAGGCGCCTGGAGGGGGACAAGCTTGAGGGACGTGGGACACAGCAGTGTTGGGCAGGGCGGCAGGCGTGGGGTCAGCGTGGGCAGAGATGGGACCTGAGAGGAGCAGGGTGTGACCCATCCGTCCCCACGAGAGGGGCACTAGACGGTTTTCCGAGAGGTGCCGTGACAGGTGCAGGAAGGGTCGCTCGTGGGCAGGAGGCGGGCAGGGAGGCCAGGACGAGGCTGGGCCAGCGTCCAGTCCCTGGTGCTGGGAGGTGGAACGAGGCAGCATGTACTCTGCAAACTGTAGAGCGCCGCCCATCTGAGGGACGTGGGCTGGCACCTGCCGTGGGCTCAGTGACATCTCAGGCTGCTGGCGGTGACGAGGCGGATGACCTCAGAGCATCCTTCTCAGCCTGCGTTTCTGCAGGGAAAGGTCTGACCCCGGCGACGAGATTGATCCCAGCATAAAAACAGGTGGAGCTGACAAGGCCAGAAGTGAAGGTCACCAGAGTGTCGTCACATGCGTTCCTGGGGATGACGATGACGACGTGGATGACAATGATGTGGCGTCTAACATTTCAAACCCTCACTGTCCTGTGGGCAGACGCCGCTGAGCACTTTCCCGATACTTTCGGCTTTCATCCGTCCAGCGGTCCTATGCACCGGGGACTGTCATTATCCTTGTTTTACAGATGAGGAAACCGAGGCGGGGACAGGGTAAATAGCTTGCCGAGGTCACACGGCCCCCGAGCCGTGGGCTGGGATGTGAGCACGGAGAGTCCGTCTCCAGGGCTGCGTCTCAGGAGGCTAACAGGATGTCCTGTCTACCTGCACAGGTAACCGCGCATGAGCGGTTTCACTCTGTGACCTTCTTAGGTGAAATTTCTTAGCATTCCGACATCCAGCTTCCAAAGATGCAAAGTGAAAATACTTCATCCAGGTGTTTCCTCTTTTCCAGACTCCATCCTTCCCCCGAGACCTCCCAGTCTCTCTCCAGACTCTGAGCCACCACCCCTGCTAAGACGGGCAGAGCCCCATTTCCCAAGAGCCTGAGAAGAAGGGCTGGAGAATCGGCAGGTGGGGGGGTCTGGGTGTCCACCTGCAAGTGAGAAAGAGCAGGCTCTGTAGCTTCACGACCCGAGATGGACTCCGCTTACGTTCATGTTACACATGGGAATCCACCTGCAGTGGGAAAATGAGGGGCTTTGAGCCATAATTCCTGGATGGAGAGACTTCTCTCTCACGTGAGACCATAAACCCGAGATTATAGCAAAGATGGCCCTTCCCAGGGGGCCGGACTGTAGCTGAACGTGAGCCAGACGTTCCGCTCTGTGGAGCCAGATCTGCCCGCAGCTGGGCTGGAACAGCCATCCAAGGCTCGTCCCTGACCCGCTCACCAGAAATGCATGCCAGTGACCCGAGGAGCTTGGCGGTGATTCAATCCATGAGTAATAAAGATGGAAACACGATTTCCAGGGATCAGGCGAGTGAATACTCACACCACGTGAAGTCTGCCATTTGGGGCTCTTTGCTGAGCAGAATCCTGCCGTTTGGACATCATGGGCTGCTGGTGCAGTGTCTACACGGTGCGTCTACACAGCGTGGCAAACCCTGCTGGCCACGTGGAGGCCGGCAGAGGCACCCCGAGATTGAGCTTGCAGGAGAGCTAGGTCCTCCTTGAAGTTCTGAGGAATTTATAACTGTGGGTGCTTCCTGTCCCCCATTTGTGATGCCCTACAACCTAGGTCAGACCCTCAGAAGCTCAGGTCCTGTGCTAGGATTTTCCTGGCCCTGGGCTTATTAACACATGACAGTCTGAGGGGTCCTAGCTCACAGGGGCAGGGTGGGCTGGGGGCAGGGGTGATGTCCTTGGTCTGGTCCTGGTTCTTAAGAGGCGAGGCATCAGTCATCTCCTACTGGCACCAGCACTAAAAATGGCATTATTTCCCCAAACACAGCTGCACCTGTGGAGGCGAGAACACAAGGCAGCCTATTTTTAGCAGGTGACAGACTGCACACACACGCGAGCGCACACACGGGAGCTACAATTAGCCTGTTGCTCAAAGGGTGGAGTTGCCAACCCAATGCAGGGTGACTGCCTTGGGGGTCCCCTCACCTCGGCATCTGTGTCTGGCGTCTGGCGTGGGAAGGAGCCAGCAGCACCGGGGAAGGCCCTGGGGTTCCCCGGGAGTCCCAGGCAGGTGGCCGAGGCCTTCGAGGGTATTGTTCCCCATCCTCGCTCACCGCCTTTCTCCTCCTGGCCTGGCCATTAGCAGAAGGCTCAAGCCAATGCCCGGGTGTAAGTGCTGTCCTCCTACCGGGATGACCTGGCCAGGCCGGGGTGATAAATGTGCCCTGTCATTTGGTGTCAGGCTTGCAGGTCACCTGTCCCCCACCCACAGCTGCCCCGCTGGGGGACAGGGCAGGGGCGGCTGAGCTGTAGCAGAGACCATGCCTCTCCATGTCTCTCATAGTAGCAGGGAAGCTGGCGGCCTAGAATAAAGGCTACACTTCCCTTGTGACCAAAACGTGGCCAGTGGAAGGCGGGCACCGTCTTTCTCTTTCCGTTGGCTGGGGGAGAACAGGTGTGCATGGTGATGCAGAAGGAAACTTGGTTTCCCTAATTGTGCAGTTGATAGGCAGTTGTGCCTGCCTCCTCTGGTTTCTATAAATCAGGAATGCTCTCAACTGCCAAAGGACAAAACCCCCATAGGCCAGGGTAAAAAGGAACTTACTGGCTCAGGCAAGTGGAAGTTTCCAGAAAGAGCGGCCTCAGGCACTGGCTTAGGAAGAAGCGAGAACCAAAGGGAGGAATTCTTTAACAAGAGAAACATTTACTCCATCCAAGCTTCCAAATAATCGTCTCTCGCTTTTGCGGTGGGCGCAGGTGGACCCACTGGTGACGGCCACACTGTCGGGGACAGGCTCCGCCTCGGCGAACTCAAGGAACACCGGGGACCGGTGGGGGACGCCCAGCGCGGTCAGAGCACCCTGGCTGTGGGAACTCACGGAACGCGGGAAACACTCCCTGTCCGTCCGTCTGTCTGTCCGTCCTGGGCCCCGCCCGCGCAGCAGACCCGCGCCTGTTGTTTTCCCAGTAAGGTTGTTGGGAGCACACCCAGTGCTGGCTCGTGAGGCCCACAGCAGCTGGATGTGAGCCGGGCTGCGGGCTGGAGGTTGTGCTCAAGTCCCGCATCTGTCTACAGGGTCTCCTCGCTTCGGGGCTGACGTCTGCGTGGCGCCTCCGCCCCCGCTTCCCGCCCCTGCAGCCTGACTCCTCCCTGCACCTGTCAGGCTCTTCGGGCTCCTGTGGGCGTCGCGCATGCGCGCGCGGCTCCTGCTCCCCCTGTCCCTCCTCCCCCAGGTTCCAGGCCAGACGCCGCAGGGACGGGCACATTTTACTGGGGACTCCGCAGCGGCACAGACGCAGGCGATGTGGGCGGTTTTCTGGATGCCCCCGGCCCTTGGCCATGTCCACCAACTCCAGCATGAGGAGGTGCTGCTTAGCGACCCCCAGAGTCTCTTCCACCTGCTCCCCCCACAAACTGCTGCGCATCACCCGACTATAGCTTCCCAGCCACTGCTTTGTGGTCTTCCTCCAGCCTTGGGACCACACCGTCCACACAGGTGGCTTTTCTAGATCACTTCCTGCCCTAGGAAAGTTCCTCTCCTCTGAGCCGCTCTCCTCCCCGCGGGTGAGAGGTGCGTGTCCTCCCCGCAGCCCTCCTGGTCATGATCGCGGCCACTTCCCGGCTGTCTGCTGGCCGCCAGCGCCGGGCCTGCGCCTTTCCCGCAGGAGCTCACTTCTCTGCTCAAGGGGGGGCCTGTTTCCGCATTTTACAGACGAGGAAGCCGAGGCTGGGGCCGGAGAAGGGGCTTGATGGGGGGTTGGGGTTTGCGGGGCGCTGTCTCACCCTGGGGCCGAAGCTCCTCCCCGTTGTTCAGGGTTACCCAGTTTAAATCCTCGGAAGGCTACCCTCTGGGCTTTCCCACACTCACACCCCTGCAGGACGACCCTTTCCTCCAGGGGTGGGCGCACGTTTCCTGCGAAGCACCAGACAGTAGCTCGTCCAGGTTCTAGGGGCACTTGGTTTCTGTTGCAGAAACCCCGTGGGCCATCGTGTGGCCAAAGCCGCTCAGCCAGACAATATATGAATGAATGTATGTGCCTGTCACACTGATTTACAAAAGCCGGGAGTCAGCTTTCGGGGCAGGGTTTGCTGACCCCATTCACTCCATATTTTTCTTTAAATAAACACATTTTTGTTTTCACTAAAAAACTTTCGCTTGAAAGAGAACTATGTCAGCAGAGTGGACGGAAATGCAGTGCGTCTCGCTGGAAAAGGATGGTAACCATAGGAATAAAAAGAACAAGCCTGAACAGAGGGTCTGCCTTCTGCTCCGAGCCCGGGGCCCGTGCTCTCTTTGTTCCCAAGGATGACAAGCAAGGCCCAGGCAGGGGCTAAAGGCATATTAGCAGCCATCACGATGCTGTCTTTGAGGTCATCGGAAGAAGTGGAAAGAATCAGTCCAGGACGTAATGTTCCTTACCTCCCCGTCTGTGTGTCTTGTGACATGATCTCCCGCACTGTGCGGGAGGCTCTGAGGTCAGAGGAGGGAGGTGACAGGGGTGTGCGCCGCACTCCTGATGCAGCAGTGGGGTGGGGACCCCAGGCAGGCAGCGGGCATGGCGCGTGGGGACGCAGACTCATAGGACGGAGGACAGTGGCTTCACCTCAGTGCAGGCGAGCTCCCAGGGGCCGGCTGAAGGAGGCTGCTCAAGCTTAATTAAACTGTCCGAGAAACTCCCACTGCAACATCAGGAAGAGAATCACCCCAGTTCCCTGCATCATGGTTCCTTTTTCCCTCATTCCTCCACTTCTTTATCTTTCTTGCTCTTGCTCACTCTCTCACCGTATACTTACGCACATATGCACGCGCACACACACATATTTTTGCCTCTCTTAAAAAGGACCACGTATTCTGGTTATCTTTTATTTCTGACAACCACTTCCTCATCCTCCCCACCGTAAACAGCTTAGCAAAGGATTCATTTAAATTTTCTGCTGTGTCAGGGCCTCTCCTGTGAAATTGCTCCCACCGTCTCTTGGAAACCCCACTAACTGAGTCTATTGATCCCCTGCTCCTTCACTGTCAAAGGCCTCGTGTGTCTCTTGGCACGGGGCAATCCCACTTCTGCTGGTAGCTTTAGGTGTTCTTATCATCGTTCCACACTCCCAACCTCATCCTCACCCGGTCCCCATCCTTCGCTCGGAGCTTCCCACCGCCCAGCATCCCTTGCCCTACCTTCCCGTTCTGCCTGCACATCCCTGCTCATGGACTTCCCTGCTTTCTACTCATATTGAAGGCCTCATTTTACTCTGTCTTGCCTTTTAATTTTAATTAATTTTTAAAAGATTTTATTCATTTATTTGATAGAGAGAGAGAGAGCACAAGCAGGGGGAGTGGTAGGCAGAGGGAGAGGGAGAAGCAGGCTCCCCGCTGAGCAGGGAGCCCAACGTGGGGCTTGATCCCGGGACTCTGGGATCATGACCTGAGCCGAAAGCAGACGCTTAACTGACTGAGCCACCCAGGTGCCCCAATTAATGTCTTGCCTTTTTAAAGCAGAACGAGATGATGATCATTCTGCCCTTACCAAAAGCCATTACTTGAAGCTTTCCACAGGGCACAGAAGCAGGGAGGCCCGTGGGTTCCCATGTCCTTCGGGGTATTACAGTCAGCCTTAAATCTACCAAGGCAACTTACGATTTTTCTATTGCAGTGGAGTTCCCCTAACTTCAGGCATCCCTGCCCTACCTTTGTGATTGTTATCATTTGTATACACTGCTTTTAATATTATGAAAATGTTTCTTTTAAATCAATTTACTTGAAAAAAAAAACCCATTTATTCATCATAAGCAATAATATCAGTGAAGTTATGGATTTGATGTGCTACCCTTTTTCTAATACACATCTAATAGTCTTATATTATTAAAATAAACAATGGTCATATTTTAAGGGCCCCAGATCATCTTTGTGGGGACCCTACCATAGATGCAGAAACCATGTGATGGAACTTAGCAGCTTTTCTATCCAGAGGGTGATGTAGATTGTCATTTTCAAACACCCCAATTCTTACTCTTAAAGAGAATCTTGTGTTGAGCTCCAATTTGGGAAACCACTGTAGGGTTGCTGCTGGCCTCAGAATAGGAGCTGAGAGGAAGCCAGAGACTGCGGGTCAGGGGTGGACCTGAGTGAGTTGGACCTTGTGTCAGGAGCAGCAGAAGCTCCAGCCCAGGTGAGTGTGTGCTGAGCACGGTGGGCAGGCACTCAGCCTCCATGTGCCCTTCTGTCATGCATGCTTCCTGGGCTGTGGAAGCCCCAAAGCTACCGCCTGCATTTCCCAGGCTCCTGTGCACGGTGGCTATTAAGGTGGCTATTAAGGTGGGGACATCCTCTGCTACTCATGCTGGGTCTCTGACTGATGCACGCATGTCCTGACGGTTGGGTCTTCAGGATGCTAAAAAGTTCTGAAAGCGTGTCCTAGATTCTGGCAGCCTTGAAATGCACGCCTATCCCAGATTTCAGGGAGAGTGTTATTGAGATGGTGCCAGCCAAGTGACGAAAGTTAAGTTGTTTTATGTCAGTAACACATAAGTTGTTTATGTCAGTGACTGTGAGGAAGCGGGGGCTAAAGGCCTACTTTCCTCTCCAGGGGACTGAGGGTGTGACTCCTTAAGTGAGGTAATGAGTTTCAGGGTCAGGGACCGCAGGGTCCCTGTGAGTGGCAGGTCAGGGTGTTGGTGACCGCCCCCCTCTGGCTCAGGGCAGACCTCGGGGCTGGGGTGCACCCTCTGAGCATGGTCTCCAGGGCCTGGGACGGAGGGTGGGGGCAGGGAGATCCCAGAGCCCTAATCACTGGGCTTTTCCCCACTGCCCAGTTTACACTTGCCTCAGCAGATTCCCTTTTTTTTAAGTCGGTGGAAGATTGATGATTTCATTATTCGTGGCACTTGGCAATAAATCTGGGAGTTTCGGCTAAAGCGAGCACTTTCCCGTGTCGTGTCTTTGCTGAGTGTTATTCATCATGTCTAATCACTTGTTCACCTCGGGGAGCCCTGGCCTGGGCGGGGTGGGGGGTGGGGGTGGGGAGTGGGGGGGCAGGAGGGGGGACAGCGCCTCCCCGACTTGACATCTTTTACTCTTTAAGCGCAGGGGGCGGGGACCGCACAGGAAGGGCCAGGGCTGGGAGGGCGGGTGGAGACTCAAGGTGGGCTGGAGCAACGGAGGTCTCCACAAAGGCCAGAGAATGAACCAGAAGGGGGATTACAGAGAGGCCTTGGGGCCTCAAAGCCCGGCCCTTTGCCAAGAAAATCTCCCATGGAGGAGAGGAGGTAACGCAGTGAAGAAAGGAAGAGAAACTGCCAAAGAGTTCTCTGCCAAGGGAGTGTCGAAGATTTTAATTCAAGATGAGATGTGTTCTTGTTTGTGTACGACTAATTTCCCTCCCAAATGAAGGGTTTTGTCTGTCACTCAGGTGTTTCAGGAGCAACCATGTAATTAAGGTAGAACGCGTCTCTCTCGTTTGTGAGGCGGGCTGTTTGCATTAACATGTTGGGGAAGCAGACGTGGCTTGGGCTGCTTCCTGGGTCCAAGAAGAAAAAAAGCAAAGAGTCAAAGAAAACATCTCCAAATAGGGACTTGGTTCCCGCAGGGATGACGTCATCTGGAAAATGTGAGCGCCTTCATCCTGAATGAAGGGGCCCCCGGAACTCTGCTCTGGTTAGGGGAGTGAAGAGAAGGACAGGTTGTGCCCAGAGATTGTATGAACGGGATCATAACTCATATGCTTACAGAGGCCAGGGAGGAGGTGTATGTGAGGGAAGGGGGTTTGAGTGTATTTTTTCAGTGCGATTGTATTTCGTCCGCATAGTAAATACCTGAGGAATTCATTTCCACAAAGAAATAAGCATTCTCTTTTGTTGAAACACATGGCTTTCTTGATCTATCTTCTTGTTCTGTTGTTTTTAGTGGAGAGATGGGTAGAGATATTTGTTTTTATGAGGGAAAAAAAAAGCCCAGTAGTCTGAGAGATAATAAACAGTGATGACTTTCAGGGTTCATTGCCGAGGGACAGCAGAGAGGGTTGAGGACTGTAGTGAGCTCAGCCTCCTGGCTCACCCACTGAGGGCAGCAGGAACTTGCTCAGGTCATGAGGTGCTCAATGGAAAGCACATCCAGGTTTCTGTGTGTTAGATTTTTTTCAGAGGAAGCTGGAAATCTAGATGTTTATGCCAAATCTTCTCTTTTTTCCCCCCCGGCTTCATTGAAGTAAATTGACGACTAAAATTGTGAAATAGTTAAAGTGCACAAGGTGATGATTTGATATACACATACATTATGGAATCTTTTCATTTTTAATGTTGAAAACCAACTGTTTAGACCCAGTTTGGGGCTGGTCACAACCTTTCTCCTGGAGGACATGGCCTGTGGTCTGTCACTTGCCATCTGGGGTAGATTTATGTTAATCTGCACACTTGAGTAGCAAAATTTGCTTCTAACTTTGGTGACTGATTCATTTCATCTGTCTAGGATTCAATTTTTCCACCCACAAAATCAGCTCCTTCTATTTTTGCCGTGGGTTATGTTTAAAGCCTCCACAACCTACTTACTGATGCTTCCCTAAGCTTGTTTTTTGTGGGGAATGTCTTGACAGCCTGAATCAGGTCTGTAGGTCTTTATCCAGGGCCTGGGGGCTCTGAATTAGTTATGAGTTAGCTGTGGCTACTGTGACCTTGGTTTACACAAATAGAGGTTTATTTCTCACTCATGTGAACAGCAGAGCTGGTTTGGCAGTTCTGGCCCATGAAGTTAACTCTCTGTCTTTTTGGAAAATGTGAGCAGGTTCACCCTGAATGAAGGGGCCCCGGGAACTCTGCTCTGGTTAGGGGATCAGTGAAGAGGAGGACAGAGGTTGTGCCCAGAGATTGTATGAATGGGATCCCAACTATGCCTAGGCCATTGGCTCTATCCACTTGGTCCACATGCCCCACATCTGCATTTCCGCAGGAGAAGAGGGAAAAAGAGACAAGTAGGGCACCCCCACTCTCTTTATGGGCATGGCCTGTCACGGGCACTCCTCACCCGTATTCACATTCACTCGGCAGCACTTACTCACTTGGCCGCAGATCGCTGCAAGGGAGGTTGGGAACTGTAGTCGTAATTCTGGGCTGCCATGTGCCTGCTACAGGACAGAGGTTCAGAAGGGGTGTATGGATAATGGGGGGGGCAGCTAGTTCCTGCAAGCAGTCAAGAAGGTGGCCGACTCAGAGTAAAACAAACAAAATCTCTGTATCTCAACTGGGATTCTCAACTATCTTTTAGTTTTACTCCTAACAGATGGAGATTACTTGGTTTTTGACCCCTTTAACAAGTTTTAAAGCAAAACAGTTTTCCTAATTAATCTTAACACTATTGTGTCCCAAACTTCAGTAACTTCTGTTTTCCTCTCATGATTTTGGACACATTTGTCGATCAACTGAATGATTATTTGCTTTATGCTTTATTCTAAATAGACTCAGACTTTTTTTCCCAAATAAATTTATTTTTAAAAAAGTTTTGCTGAATGATAAAGAAAAAAAAACAACATAAAAATTTGAGGGATGCAGCTAAAGCAGTGTAAGGAGGAAAATTTATAGCTTTCAATGTGTATATTAAAGAAGAAAATCAGAGGCCTAAGATTCCACCTTAAGATGCTAAAAAAAAGGTCAAAGTAAAGTAGATAAGGTAAGTAAAGATAGGGGTGCCTGGGTGGCTCAGTCGTTAAGCATCTGCCTTCGGCTCAGGTCATGATCTCAGGGTCCTGGGACCGAGCCCCTCATCGGGCTCCCTGCTCCGTGGGAAGCCTGCTTCTCCCTCTCCCACTCCCCCTGCTTGTGTTCCCTCTCTCACTGTGTCTCTCTCTCTGTCAAATAAATAAATAAAATCTTTTAAAAAAGATAAGTAGAATTAAGATAAGTAGAATTAAGACAAGGAACTGAAGTTAATGAAATAGAAAACATAAGCCAATAGATAAAATGAACAAAGCTAAAAGTTAGGTCTTTAAAAAGGTCAGTAGAATCGATAAACTTGTAATGAACATTTTTCTGCATCTTGATTTTATCACGCAATTCCTTGTGGAAATACCTTCAAGTGATCTGATATGGCTACTCCTCTAATAAAGGGAGTTTATTTTGTTTCTGGTTTTGGGCCACTAAGAACAACTCTGTGGTGACATTCTTGGGTGAAATGTTACAAGATAGAAGTACTTTTATTTCTCCGGGCTGGGTTTCCAGCAGTTCCAGAGCTGGGACACGCTTTTGTATACTGAACTCTTTGTCTATTATTGACTTACAAATGCTTTAACAGATTTATATGAAGACTTTGTTTATGCAATCATTTTAGGTACAAAAAAATTCCAAGTTTTTGTATTTTCAGTATGTCTTTTTTTTTTTCTTTTATACTTTCAGGTATAAAATCCATCTCGGTTTGTAAAATCTCCCTAACCTCTCTAGATTGTAATTGCAACATTCTAGACTTTCTTGTAAAATTTTTATATGAGGCAGAAGGTGGTTCCTTCAGTGTCTGAGCGGCAGGGAGCCCTCTTGCCCATGGTCATGCCCTTCCCAGGATGGTCCACTCCTGGTGACTGAGTGGGGCAGGGGTATAAAGGCCTGGACATTTGGGCAAACCTGCTCCAGAGCTCCCCACTGGTTTTGCGACGCTTTATCGGGCCTGCATCACAGATCAACCTCTCGCCCTGTCTGGCCTCTTCCCCACTTCCCTACACAAGTGTTGATCCCCCAAAACATTCAGTCTCTGCTTCTGGAGACCCCCACCCTTCAACTCTTCTCCTTCCCTCACATCCACCAGCTCTATCAGTATATATCCTGGGCCCATAGCAGTCAGAACCTCACCACATGGTCTACCTGCTTGCCCCCCTCGAGGTCCCTGACTGTCATCTCTTGGAGGACTGTCATAACAGAGTCCTCCCTGGTCTCCCTGCTCAGGCCCCACACCCCCTGTAGTCTGTTCTGTGCCTAGAGCGAACCTGTTAACTGGATGAAAGATCCCGCTAGTCCTCTGACAGAACGTGCCGTCTACAGGCCTTGTTCTGTGCAGAGCCCTTTGGACGGTGGACAGGGACCAGCTCTCTCTGGCCCCTTCTGCCTCCAATCTCTTTCTTGCTTCTCGGGGCTCCCCTTGCTCCTGCCATAATAGCTCTTCCTGGGACAGGCCTGGTGCTCCCCCCTTGGGTCTTCACCTTCGCTTTGTTCTTCTCTGTTCTCTGCTCAGATGTCCACCGCTGCTCCCTCACGTCTGGGGCACCTGCTGCAATGTCACCTTCTCCATGACTGCCATCTCCCTCCACGACACCCCCACCCCTGCCAGGCTCCACCTTTCTCCAGGCCACTCACCACCAGCTGATGACTTCATGCCTTACATAGGGCCTTATGCTGGATTCTTCTAGAAGCCGACCCTGAGACTGGGTGTGAGAATAGCAGTTTATCTGGAGGAGACCCAGGGAGCTCTGGCAGGATAGCGGGGAAGGGAGATGGGAAGGAGAAGGATTATCACATCAACCCTGGTGGGTGGTGAGCAGGTGCCCACCGTGGGACGCTGGGCTCAGTCCCTCTGGGGTCCTGTGGGAGACGGTGTGGGACTCGGGGGGACATGTCATCAGCTCCCGTCTGGTTCTTGCTGAGGGCTGCTTTCCAGGATGGCAGCTCCCAGCCACGTGGGCTCCTGCAGCTGGCGGCCCGGCAGCCCCCACGGGAGAGCCTCAGGAGCAGAAAGAAGCCACCGAGGGGCAAGTGTCAAGGAAAGAGGGGACAGGTGGCACTGGCTGTGGGCTGTGCTCTCTGTCCTAGGCTGTCACTGCTTGTCGTGTGTCTCCCTCCGTAGATCGGGAACTCCTGGAGCCGGGTCTCTGCGGCATCCCCAGGGGCCTCTGCTGTGCCTGGAGCATCGTTGGCCCTCCTGAGATGTGTGTGGAACGAATGAACAAAGCCTTAGAGATCCCCTCTCGGGCTGCTGAGCCGGACGTTGCAGTCCTTGAAGAGCCCAGAGGCTGCACCAAATGCTCTCACTCCACCACTTTGCAGACGGCCGCCCGCCGCTTTCTTGCTGGTTCTGAAGCTGCCGCTGCTGTTCGCAGCCAAGCTGGGTCTCAGCGTCAGAGGGGCTGGGATGGACCTGCTGGTCAAACCTCCTTCTCCTGACGCTCCTGGAGAGACGCCTTGGATGTGGTCGCAGCCACGGATCCTGATGGCAGCCGCGACGGTGATTGTCCCAGTGACCCTGGCCGTCTCGCTTGGTGGGACGGCCAGGAGCCCACACATTGCTCCTGAGTGCACCCCTCTAAGGAGAGATTATTTTGAAACCAGACCACCTGGTTTGCTCAGGAGAAGAAAACAACAAATATATGTATTTTTCCCTGGCCTCAATCATCTTTCAGTATCACGATGAACTCATAGATTCTTTTAAAAAAAAAATTCAGTGTGTTCGTATCTTCTGTGCATTTTTTTTATATTCAAATATTTTTACATTTGTCTAGTAGAGGCTCTTTTACCATAGCTTCTGCTTTCTTTCAATCTGTTCCCATCTTCCTTTGAGTACTTCCTGGCTTTCTGGTACAAAACCACTGCCTAGAATCTTGAGAAAAGTCAACATCCTAAGAGATAAAGTGATGGCACACTGTTCTGTATTAAGGATAATGAAAGGATCAGGACAACTACATGCGATGCATGATCCCGAAACGAAGAGGGGAAAGCATGAAATCCGGACTGTATGTTAGATTGCAATACTGTGTTGACATGAACTATCTTGGATGTGAAAATGGTACTGATATTCTGTAGGCAGATGTCTTTTTCTTTAGCAGATACATATTGCAGTGTTTAGAAATGAGATCTCATGATCTTTATACCATCGTCTCAAATGGTTTAGCCAGAAAAGAAAAATCACACATACGTGGGTACACACGTGCACACGCACACGTGCACACACACACACTAGTGCCCATGGAAAGAGGTGATCCACACGTGACCTGGCCTGGGGTTGTCAGCTGGAGAATCTAGGTGAAGGGTATGTGGATGTTCACTGTGCTATTCTGGACTTTTCATTCGGTTTGACATTTACAAAAATAAGTTGGGAAAAATAAAATACAACAAAGCAAAAAAAGAAAAAAAATTCAGAAGGGACAGGAATTGTGGTCCAGACTATGGACAGCTGCACCCCCATCCTGCCCTAAGAAAACATCCTGTGGGTGCTTCTCACGCTGTGATGTAAGGAACCCACCAGGTCTGTGTTTTTTTTTTTTTTTTTTAACCTCCGAAGTGTAAAATCTAGACCGATTTGGAGAATTATTCTCCCTTATTCAAAAGGAAGAGGTGGTGAGGAAAGAGGGAGGGGGTGTGAAGGACTGAAGGAGGGAATTTGTTAATCAAAGCTCTGAACCAGGTCCTCTGTTAGGTACTTCCTCCTACATCGTTTGTCCCATTCCAACAACAACTCATAGAAGAGAGGAAAATCAAGGCTTAGAGAAGTCACAAGCCTGTCCCTAGTAAAAACCTGTCATCTCAGCTGCAGGTGCCAGGGGAGAAATATGATTAAGCCAATTAGTCATAAGGAGAGAGGGTCGAAATCTACCTGAGCATAGAGATTATGAACTTCCTGACCATGGTTTACCTGTTTTTCAGAGAGAGCTTTGTAGCAGGAGGGGCTGTGGATCCTGGAAAAGCCACCAGGACCTCTCCCCTCAGCGGCACCTTGGCCCAGAGGGCGAGTCCGGGAGAGCAGGTACCGTCCCCCTCTGCCTGGTACCTGTTCCGAGGAAGCCCTGGCGCCCCTTCCCCAGCGGGTGGCCCACCCTGTCTTCGCAGCAGGGAGGGAGGCCCCAGGGGACGTGGCCTGAGGGTGAGCCGTGAGGGGGCGGTGGGGCAGGTCAGGGTGCAGCCTCCGGACCCCCGGCCTGCGCCCCGTGGGAGTCACAGCTCCCCGGGCAGAAACAAAGCAGATTCCTCCTCCGTCTGAAGAGCTACGAGGCCTGCAGCCTTCTGCCCTCTGCCCCACGATGTGGTGGCAGGCGTGTGAAAATTAGGATATTTTATTTAGGGTGAATGGGTGGGTCTATCCTCCCCTCCCCAGCCCGCCCCCCTCCATGCCCTGCTGCCCGGGAAGGAAAGGACACGTCTGCTAAGACACTTTCTGATTGCACTCGGGTAGAGATTTAAGCAAATTAGCCAATTAAGGCAGCCCCACTAACTACATTCCACATTCAGGCAGTTCACTATTTACTTCCCACATGGACAAAGAAACTAAAAAAGGAACCAAATCAACATCACAGGAAGGAAAAATATCTTTAATGAACGAATTAAAATGAAGGATTTCTTGATTATCGAAAGCATCCGAAATGATTCTCACTCCAAGGTCGAGAGCCAGTGGCCCTTCTCAGACCAGTTTCTGTCATTCCTTCTGGAAGATGCTGAGGAGAGAAGTGGTCTCAGCGGTTTCGGGGCTCACGATCCCCTTCCAGGGAAGTGGGGGAAAGGAGAAAGCTGGGGTCTGGACCCTGGGGGCAGAGCCCAAATCTGATATCAGGGTTTCCCCCCAGAAGTCAGGCTTGTGCCGGAGCTGTGACCCCAGGGGCGTGTTGGTCACCTGGTGCTTTAGGAGAAAATGGCCCTGGTTTGTAGCCGTGGTGTAAATCCTCCTGCCAGGCCGATGCCAAGCTAGCAGGTCGTGAACTTCCTGAACATTCCACAGTCGGCTCTCAGAGCTGCATCCTCTGCACACGGTGGGTGTGAGGGACCAGGCGGGTCCCCTCTGGGGGGTCTCCTGGCAGATGTCAGGGTGGGGGCCACCATGGGGCCGCGGTGGGCGTGCACATCTCAGCACAGAGCAGCAAGCGAGCCTCGCCCACAGAGTCCGGGAGGAGGAGGATCCGGCAGATTCCAGGCCAGTTAACACTGGCGGAGAGAAGCCCGCGGGCAGAGCACGGGCAGGCTCTCCGGGGGAGAACCCACTCTGAGGGACTAGGAGAGGCCCTGGGGAGGCTTCAGAACCCCGAGGCTGTTTGGGAAGGACTCTCCTTTGATGAGGCTGTGGAAGTCAGACCTGGAGGGAAGGGTAGTGGATGTGCTACAATTCTACCAGAAAAATTAGGCAAAAAATTAATGCTTGATTCTTTTTGATTACTCTAAGAATTAGGGCACATCTCCCACTATCACCTAGAAGTTGTTAAACGTGAGATAAAAACTTATTTTTCCATCAAATGTAGTTTCATTTTTCTGAATAAAGCCTTTGTTCAGAAGAGGTGGTTGAGAACAGGAACTCCCTGCCAGTTACTAGCTGGGCAACCTTCCTGCCTCAGTGTCCTCATCTGTGAAATGGGGATGATAATAACAGTATCTACGGTGTGGAGGATTGACTGCTTTAATGTATGTAGAGTACTGACAACAGTACTGGCCTGAAGTAAAAGGTAAATGTTGGTTAAATACATCACAAATATTTGCTACGAAACTTTGGTACTCAATTTAACTGGATTTGCCTAAAATTGCCGTTTTATCTGTTTGGATCATCCTCACATAATAAAGACCTCATGTCATCATGCGTGGTCCTTGCTGGGAAAGAAAAACAATGGCATCATGAGAGGGGCTTTGGGGGACCAGACCTGGGCCCTGGGTCAGGGTGTGGGCCGATGAGAGACATAGAAGCATCCCTCCAAGGAGGTGACATTTCATCTGAGACCTGACAGGTGGGGTGCAGGTAACTAAGTGAGGGATTGGGGGTGGGGTAGATACTCCAAGAGGAGGGAACAGCATGTGCAAAGGCCCTGAGGTGCCAGGTGTGTCCAAGGCCAGAGGAAAGACCAGTGTGGCCAGGACCCCGTGGACACTGTGCGTGTTGGGCAGTGGGTGTGGTGAGGGGCAGGGACCTTGGGGAGTTTGGGCTCCGTCTTAAGGGCTGAGGGCCCTCTGGAAGGCTTGAAGCAGGGGTGTGACTGGGATCAGACTGGCCTCTTTGGATGTTCCCAGTTTATACTGGGATGCTTTCCTGGTCTGGGGCTCTTGTTTTCCTCCTCGTTCCCCATCACAGCCTGTTTCACAGTGAAGGGCCTGGGTGGGACCGCGGACCTCTGTTTTAGGGCCTTGGTCACATCTCAGAGAAAACCAGGGCAGAAGGTCAGAAATACTGAGCAGAGAACTCCGGTGTGGGCAGGAGGGGTCTGGAGTCAGTCAGCAACGGTGTCTTGTTCTGCGGCCAAGTCAGATGCAGGGCTTCGGGTAGAAGCTTCGGGATGGGTCCAGAGTCATGGGGACAATGGGCTCCGAATGGCAGGACCAGCTTTGGGGGCATTGACCGGTGAGCACTGTGGCCGGGAGTTCAGATCCCACCCGGGTGACTGTGTGCGCGGGGCACCGGGAGATGCAGCTGCATCTCTGTGCAAACACCCTCTGCGCCCGCGGTTTGCACCCCTGCGAGATGTGAAAATTATTGCAATTCCTCCAGGGGGTACACCCGGGCCTCTCTGGTTCGTCTGTGTTTGTTGTGGGTTGAATGCACGGCTTCATTAAGTAACACAAGCGACATTTGGAGTAAAATATAGAGAATTAACTAAAAATCGGGGGAGCAGTGAGGTCCGTCATGGGGACGTTTATGAATAATTAAGGGACCAATGCCCGGCTGTATTTCAACGAGACGCACGCTCGGCCTGTCGCTTCTCCCTGCCTGGCACGGGCGAGCCTTTGTTTTGCAGCGTGATGAGTCTTCTAATTAAATCTTATTTGTCAAGAAGGCGAGATGTATTTGTGTTTCCCCAGGCTCCCATTGTTGTAAACTTTGCAGTGTTTCCTCTGAAAAATGCTCCTTTTCTGCTCAGCGGAGCCGGCTTGCTGGTGGTCTCCTCTCCCACTGCGAGGGGGAAATGCTGCAAGTTCTCTGTCAGGCCGTCCATTCCCCCCTTAAAGGGTCCCTGACATCCCCGTCCGAAGATTATGGCTGGGGAAAAAGAATACAACTGCACGTTTACATAGCTCGGCAGGGCCGAGTGCACTCCCTTCCCCCTCCAATCATGGAGCCTGTCGATCGCCCGTGTTAATGACCTCTGGCTCCAAATACGGTCATCTCTGCCTGTCATGTGGAGGGGTCGCTCTTGACATCGTGTCAGCTTCTCAGAAGCCTGTAATGCGCTCCAATTAGCGCCGCGTCCTTCATCTCCTACGACTCAGTCTAACGGCTCTACTTCGTGTCCCTCGGCAACACGCACACCATGCGTGTCGTCTGTACCTCTGTGTGGAATAGAAGGGCTCAAGTTCAAGGTCCCTGGTGGGGAAACAACACAATTTCAAGTTCAGGGACATCCTCTGCAATCAGCATCAACTACTCGTCCAGAAAACAAGACCTTGGCATTGTTGGTGAGTAGCAGATCCTCAGCATAGGATATGCTCATCAGCATAATCCACAGTCCCTGATCTGTATCAATATCAAATAAGAAACCATTTGAGAGGATTGGGAAAACGTGGCATCCCTCCCTCCTCCTCCTCCCAGTCCACATTGACTCATTCATGTATGAAATTGTGTCTTTGTAATGGCGAAACATGAAAGATCCTGTGCAGTCAAATTAATATCATGGGAGCAGAGAGTGGAAACAGGTTATTATATGTCCCCTTGTTCACCCTCCTCCCAGCAGATGGAAGTAAGAAACAGGAGGCCTAGATGCAAGTGTGAATTCACGTGCAAGTGTTCGGGAGAACCAGCACAGGCTGAGAAAGGGGAAGTGGGGTTGACGTCCCAGGTAATCTGTGTGGGAAAGACTTTTATTAAAGATTTCTTATTTATTTATTTAACAGAGATAGAGAGAGAGCATAAGTAGGCAGAGTGGCAGACAGAGGGAGAGGGAGAAGCAGGCTCTCTGCCGAGCAGGGAGCCTGATGCGGGGCTCGATCCCAGGACCCTGGGATCATGACCTGAGCCGAAGGCAGCCGCTTAACCAACTGAGCCACCCAGGCGCCCCGAAAGACTTTTATTAAAAGCATCACTGTCATCCAGGCACAGCTTGTAGATTCTGTCACAGGTTGTGCATCCTGTCTCTTGTCAATGAGCCCCTCAACATTTATGCCAACATCTAGAGGATGTGTTGAAGCATCTCTGAGATTCCTTGAGCCGAAGGCAGGTGTTGGGTTCCCAGCTCTGCCACCGCGTGAGAGCTGGGCAGACCATCTGCCCTCCTTGGGCCTCAGCTCCAGCATTGATAAAGTGCACACTCCCCCTGACCTTGCTTGGTGTTGCCCAGTGCAGGACAAAGCAGCCCGAGAGATGGGAGAGAACCTGCTTCTGTTGGGGTTCCAAGAAGAGCCTTAATCTGAGGACACCCTGATGTGTGTCCTGGGGAGAATGACGCCTTGAAGTTGCAAATGGGTTGTGCAGGAATCACAGCTTCTCATGGAACAGCAAACCTTCCACTTACCCAAAGTTCCCATTTGGGGTGGGAGATCCCTTGCTCACCGATGGGGGGAGTAGGCAGCAGTCAGAGCACAGTGGGGTCCCGTGGACCTGCAGAGAGTCAGTTTCTGGAGTGCGAGACAGGTGAGGCTGAACAAATCGGATGGGGTGGGTAACCTGCATCGGATACATGTCCCTTACCCTCTGCATCTTTATGTCCCCATTTCCCTCTTCCAAAAAATAAGCTCCCCAGGGAAGAAACTTGGGTTTTTCTTCCCTGTTGTATCTCAGGCACTTGCAAGAGTGTCTAGCACACGGTGAGCCTTCAAGAGCTATCTAAGGAATGAACAAACATACAAACCAGTGCAGTCTCAAAACCAGCTTGGCTGGGAAAGGATGAAGTTGTGGTTCTTGACACGAGGATTTGTAGCAAATGTGGACGTAGAACCTTCAGGCGTTCCCCGAGCTGCAGCCTCTCACCTCCTCTGTGCCTTGCCTCCTGGGATAGAGGTGGGGTGGACAGGGGGGTGGGGATGGTCTGGTTCCCCCTTTCATCCCTCCCTGCCCCCTCCACTCCCCGCCAATTCCCTCCCCTCAGGGGACGCTTTCCCGGCTGCTGCCTTTGATCCAATGTTTGGGCACATCCCATTTCTTCCATCAGTCCCAGGCCGGAGTTTTACAGTAGGAATGAGGACACACAGCCTGAAACTGTTATGACTTAGCTAATGTGTCTGCCCGTCCTTCGGTCACTCTGGGAGTCACATTAAAGAAGCAGGAAGGTGTTTGCTGAGCACACTCCCCACACTGGGCAGCAAATCCTTCCTTGGAGGCAGATGGGGGCATCACACCTCCCGCCCCCCCTGACAGGGGACGGTCACCAGGGGACAGAGGTCACAGCCCCGGCCTGACCTCGGGCTGGCCGGGTGTGTGTGAACAGGCAGGACCCTCTTGGAATGAGTCTACACAATGGAAAGAACACTGAATCCCTCAGATCCTGAGATGCACCTGTTTCCATGCTAATAGCCCTCTAATGTGGTGGCGTCCTCTGATCGCTGGGCCTTGTGATTACATCGTGATTTAACTGTCAGTGTTGTCTTGCTTAGTGACACATGACACGGTGATGCATCATCGCATCCATTTGTCTGAGATGTGGGGAGCGCAGTGTCATCTGCCCCTGACCGGCTATTGGGGAGGTCAGATGTGCCCCGTGACGTCGAGCGGCCCTTGCGAATCATAAACCACCGCACGGCCGTTCGTTCAGGCTCTGCCTGCTGAGCGTCTTTGGCGGACGTACCTCCTCTCCAGGCCCCAAGGTCCTCATCCTTTACCTGCGATGGGGGAACGGACGTGACCTTGAGATTTACTCTCCTGGGGGCTGGGGTGGAGGGGTGTCTCCGGAAACCCCAGGCCGGGGAGCACAGCCAGGCCGCTCTGAGCAGAGATCTCCCAGACGAAATGGAGAGGAAACCTGGGATGAGATGTCTCCCAGGTGCTTCCAGACTCACGTTCTAGGATGGGTAAGGGTCTCCTGAGGTCCCGAGGGCCGGGCAGCCGGTAGAGGTTGGTGTGCCCACCTCTGGGGCACCAGTCACACGCACCCTGGTGGGATCGGGCCCTGGAGGTGTGCAGTGAGCGACCCGCATGTCCACACCTGTGACCTTGGTGCCGCTCTTCCGGGGATGGGTGACCGGCCCCGAGCACGTGCTGCTCCTTGGGCCCAGGGAAAGCGGCCCCTGCAGGGGAAATGGAAACCTGAGGAATGACACCGTCCCCGGGAAGTGCGGGCAGTGACACACGGGTGTGTGTGTGCGGAGTCTACACCAGGCGAATGCAGCCCGTCACTTGTTCCTGCTCTGATCCGATTACGGGCAATCGACCGGATGCTCTGCAGTAAAAGGAAAGCCCAGCCAGGCACCTGCAGGCGGGAGTTTCCAGGAGAGTGACAGTTGTGACACCTCCCGGGGCACCGACCACAGTGCGGGAGCCACACTGGGGACAGAGAGTGTGCAGATTACCTGACCCGAGGCATTTGTACCCCTGAGCCTCAGCTCCTAGTTTGCTACTTTCAGTAACTGTGGCTTTGTTTTCCTACATGAAAAATCATTTTTATTATTAAAGTTGTAAATATTCATTGTAAAAATAAATAATCCTGTGAGCCTAGTCCTGCAGCATTTCTGCTGGAAGTTCTGGAAAAGGAGAGCTGCCTTTTCCGTAAAGAGCCATCCTGTGTCCCCTGAGCCCGCCTGCCTGTGCAGAGAAGCTGAGTCATTAGTTTGGCATTCAAGGCTCACGGTGGTCCATCCCAAGTGACATGTAGGGGACAGGGCCATTTCTGGCTTTCCACGAGCCACCCCCCCCCTGGGGCTACCTGCCCTCCTTTTGGGAATCTCCCGTCCTGTGTGAGGGTGTTGCAGGGTCTTGCCCGGTGACATCTTCCACCGTGAAAGCTGAGGGTCGAGGCCTCCCCTCTCCCACCCTGCTTTCCTGGCAGTGGGCGCTGGCCTAAGGCTGGTCTGTTACATGCTCTTTCCTGGGACTTGGTTTTGAGCAAGTGAAGGAAAGAAGGTCGAGGGCAGGGAGGTCACGTGTCCCAGGGCAGCGTCTGGGTCAGCTGGTTCCGGGTGTGAGATGCCGTGTCTTGGCCCCACGGCTCCTGTGGTTCCCACCTGGTCCCCCCGACTCCTCCAGTCTGTGGGGCTCGAGATCCTGCGGAGAAAGCCCGATGTGCTCCCGTCACCCAGGTGGGTCTCCGTCGCTCGCAGCCAAGGACCCGACTGCACCATGGGCGGCCTGGCGGTGTAGGTGAGGATGTCCCTCAGCACCCGCCCTCCTGCTACCGGAGGAAACAATAATCCTCTGGGGCCAGTTCTTAGCTACATCCCTGTTTTGAAACAATCCAGAGTTAGGGAAAAAATTCAACACCTGTTCAATAAGTGGGATGTGCTCAGGGGACAGAGGAGCTCATACTCTCACCGTGAGAGTCTTCCTTCTTTCCTGATAGGAACTGTCTCAATATTCGTCAGAGGCCATTAATTTTACTTTTGTAAGAAGAGCAACACCCAGACCAACCTCCAGAAAGATTTCTCTTTCACAAGTCAATCAAATTATATGTGATTTGAGCAAGAGATTTCATAGGCAGTGAGCCTGGTCAAACTTTAGTAATGTAAGAACTGAAAAATTATTTTATTCCCTCCCCTGTCTCCCCTCCTCCCCCCCAGTGAGGTGTTCTGGGGACAACTTCGGTGACTGAGACTTCACACCTGTGCAGAGATGCTGTGAATGAGCTGGCTACTCCAAACCAGATTGATCAAGCATTTTCTTGCTCTTTGTGTTAGTCAGGACTCTGGGTACCAAATGAAGCATCTCATTCAAATGGGCTCAAACAAACAAATGAACAAAAACCAAAAAACTTTATAAGGGCTTACATGACGGAAGAGTTTGGAGGCAAGTTGACTTCAGGTATTGCAGGATCCAGGTGCTCACAAAATGACATCAGGACTCAGTTTCTCTGCTTCTCTCAAGTCTAATTTTCTTTGGTGCTGGCTTATTTGCCTAGAAGCCCATGTTCTCCAGCTCAGCTACGCTAGTGGAAAGGGAACCCCCCTTTTCCATTCACATCAGGACAACCCTTTGAGTTTCATTTGAGCAGTTATTCCCACATGTTCCTCCTTGAACCAACTGCCTGGGCCAGAGTGGTCTCCCTGATGAGCCCCTGGAGACTTATGGTTGAGGAGGGGCAGTTTTTCCAGAGGAGAATCAGGAGACAGAGGAAAGAGTGCCAGCTGCCAGTCAGCAAACCCACAATGCCCCTACCACTCACCCCATCTGTATCTCTCATCAGTGGCTGGGCATGTGTCTGTGGAACGCCCTGTGGTCTGGGGGACTCACACTCATCCTCTATTGCACCTGGGTCCTGGCCTGCCCTCCCCTAGTGCTCTGGGACGGTCATGCAGAATGGAGTCTTGGACAAGTAATGATGTCTCCCGAGCAGATGCCCTGCAAGAAGCGCTGCTTTGAATGCCCTACAACGGGGCAGTTCTTCGCCCTCCATACCATTCTTCCTGACCATTTCTGGAGGCAACACCTTAGAGATCCATGTAAGGGTGACTTCATTCTAGCTGGAATGAAGACCAATTTGGGGGCTAGTTCACCCCTGCAGAATTATGGCTATCGAGCCAGCAGTCCTACAGCCCAGGGGTGAAATACACAGGCTCTGGACTCAGAACACATGGGATCAGGTCCCAGTCTGCCACTTAGAGCTCTGTGATCTTGGCTAAGTCACTTAAGCCCTGCCACAGTTTCTCTGTCTATAAAATGGTCCGATAATAAAATGGGCCTCAAAGTATGGTTGTGAGATTTAATGAGCCAATGTGCACCTGTTACAGCGCACAGTAAGTGCCTGATGAATGTGACCGGCCACTAACACTCTCTGATCACACAATTGCTCGTGAGAGAGCTAAGATTTACATCCGTTTCAAAGATCAGGAATGTGTGACACAAAGCGTTCAGCACCTCTTACAAACACCCCCATTTATGCTGTCTCTAAATCACCAGCGTTAGGAATAAGGAAGGAGGAGAAAAGACTGAGGTGATTTGCTTTTAACAAGCCCCTTGGAGGCTCTTGACGGCATCTCTGGAGTTAATGATCACCTGAGGTCCAGAGAAAGCATGTTTGGTGGCTTCCAGGCCGAGCACAGAGCAAGAAGAGAACTAAGGTGCCAGGTGCAGCCCTGGGCACTCCACTTGCACTATTTCCTCTACGGTGATGTCAACCTATGTGCTGGGCGTCACACCCATTTTATGGATGAGAAAAGTCAAGTCCAGACGAGTTAAATAATTTGCCCAAAAATCACATGGAAAGTATCAGAGCCGGGATTTGAACCCATGACAGTCTGATTCCAAGGCCCATGTAGTTTTAACTCTACTTCATTTCTTCTTCAGAGGAACAAGAAAGAAGCCAAGGGTGTGGTCCAACTCGTTGGTGGATAATGGGCCACCGGGTGATCAAGTAGTGTCCTTATTTTTATTAAGAAACTCACTTAAAACACATTTCTAAGACATTAATTACTTTTAACGAGCATTTTGCAGTGATTGGGAACCATTTTTGATGAACAGGGAGCATGAATTGAGTCTTGATGGCCAGGTGGAGTCAGACCTGAAACCTGCAGACGCAGGCAGGTCCTGCTGGGTTGACTTGGGAAGAGCTGCGGCCCTTCATAGAGCTTCTCTGAAACCACAGAGGAGCAGGTCAGGAAGGGGCACGTCTGTTGTCTGATAGCAAAGCCCCCCGGCTTTGTCTCCCTGACCCTGCGTTGGGAAGTGGCGTTCCCCCTGAGACCCGCACTGTGGGCATTCTGTGCCCCTGTCACCGTGTCCTCACAGGCCAGAGTAGTACATGTTGAAGAGTATTTGTGCAAATCTTATTTGATGTGTTTTATTCCTTTAATTTGCCGAGAATTCGTTGCTGGGACCAGCTAGGCCTGGGCTCTACTTTCCCTGTCAGGGGGATGGAACCCCGCTTCAAGACAAGAAGAAACTGAGTTCCCACTTGCCCGAGAGTCATCTGGGCCCCAGCAGCCCATCTGGCAAGGAACCCCCTCCCCCCCACTCACTTGGAGAAGAACGGTCAGTAACCCAGAGTGTAGACGGGAACTGTTCTGTACCAGAATCCACACCTGCTCCCTGATGGGAGGCCTGGGAACCCGGCTCTGGTTCTCAGTCCCCCCAGTGGGGCCACCCCATTAGCATGTGGTTATCGGGCACCTTGCAGATGCTCCAGACTCGTCCCTTCCAGCCTCTCTGGTTCGGGGAGCCTGGGGACACAGGCTCATCTACTACACGTTGTGGCAGGGTGTCCCGTCCTGCTGGCGCCCCATCTTCTGACACCTCACCCGACGATCTAGACACCAGGTCCCGCAACCATTTCATCCCGGAGGCCGATCCCAGAGCCTATTTCACGGCTCATTCAAAAGGAAGATGAGGAGGAGTATTCTGTGCCATCTAGTAATGATTTCATTCCCGAGGGACCTGCTCAGCAGCAATCCCAGCACAGCCCGGTGCCTGGACCTTACAATTTGCCATTCTGATTAAAACCACCCAAACCCCATCAAGCTCTGCATTGGGCCCCCAACAGAGGTGGCACCGCCGGGCCCTCGGGGACACACGTCCCATCTGGTCACCGTGAAGGAGGCTCGGACGGGGAGGGGAGCAGAGTGTGTCTGACTCACATCAGGCCGTGGAGGTGGGAAGTGACACCCACCAATGACGGGAATCCAGGCCCCCCTGAAGACAGCCATCCCTGTGAAAATACATCTGAGAAACGTTAGCCCCAGAGGACAGAACAGAGCCCTGTTCATGCCCGTGTTTCTGGGCACACCCACCGCCCCCCTTCCCGCCGTCCTGGCTGCTCCTGGTGGAGACCCCGGGGACAGCCTGGCCAGCCCTCGAAACAGGGCGCCACGGGGCGTGAGTGGAGGAGCAGGGGCTTGGCTGTCGGCGGGAGGTTTCAGGGAGGGGGACATGAGCCACAGTCTGCATTGACATGCCGGGGCCAGCTTGATGCCCCTGCCGGCCTGTCCCCGGGTCCCTGCAGGTCTCCATGGTGTTCCTGCAGCTCTCCGTGCTCTCCGGAGCCTCGAGGTCCCGCGGGTCCTTGAAGAGGCTCTGTCCTCCCACCATGAGCCAGGAAGGACCCTCCTGGGACCACAGACTCCGAGAACCTGTCCCGGGTGAAAAAGATGGTGGCTGCACCGTGGGGGCTCTGGGGTCGCAGGCAGCAGAATCCACGCTGAGTTCTGAAGCAAGGATGAGAGGACGTGACCAGAAGGACGTGGGGAGCAGGGCACCAGGCTCGGAGGGCGGGGACCAGGGCGTCCTTGGGGTGTGGGCCGAGGAACGCACGGGAAGTTTGCTGTTGGGGCAGACGGATCAAACCCTCCAGGGAGAACAGATGGGTCCCCACCCACAGGAGGCGGCGGGGCCACAGCGCCAACAGCCACCCCAGGACCTGTCCCCAGCGCGATGCCTCTGACCCTGGCTGGGATCCCCCACGAGTAAAGGTCAAAGCTGGTGGAAACCGGGGGTCACTTCCTCACTCTCCCCATCTCAGAGGGCGGCAGGCAGCAGCAAGGTCCCGGCTGTGCTGTGACCTGGACAGACAGCGGGAGCAGATGGCGGACTAGGGCCGTGCTCACTGGACTCCAGGCTCCTGGGTGGCCGCCCCGCCTGGAATGTTCCGCCATGGTCCTCCCGAGGCGGAGAAGGGGGCTCAGAGACTAACTAACTTTTAAAAAAATCATGTTGCTGGGCGCCTGGGTGGCTCAGTTGGTTAAGCGACTGCCTTCGGCTCAGGTCATGATCCTGGAGTCCCTGGATCGAGTCCCGCATCGGGCTCCCTGCTCGGCAGGGAGTCTGCTTCTCCCTCTGACCCTCCCCCCTCTCATGTGCTCTCTCTCTCTCATTCTCTGTCTCAAATAAATAAATAAAAAATCTTTAAAAAAAAAAAAATAAAAAAAAAATAAAAAATAAAAAAATCATGTTGCGTGCTAAGGGGAGAAAAGAAAAGGCAAATAACTGCTATATTCCATCTTTACTGAGTGATTCAATGAACACAGATTCAAAAGAAAGAAACATTTTTACTGAAGTCTAGAGCAGCCTGAGGGGCTTTGGGAAAACTAACTGGGCCACCCTCCTGTCGTTATACCTGTTTTCACGTCAGGCAGCCCCTCGGCCCCCGAGGCGACAGCAAGTGGTACTTGCAAGTGCTCTAAGAACCGCAATGTCCAGTGTGACTTTACAAGTCCCCGGAGGGTCATACGGTCGGTTTCCCCTGACCATTCATGCCACAGAGGCTTACGGAGCGCCCAGTGGGTGTGGGACCTGGAGCGAGGGGCGGGGGTTCCGGGGACGAGCCGGGCGGGGAGCTGCTGTCCTCGCGGGGGGCCGACAGAGAAGAAGCAGGTACACAGACGCGGGACCCAGAGAAGTTCAGCGTGACCAGCGCATGGAGGCAAGTAAACCGCGGGGGCGTGATGGCGGGGTTCCCGTTAGATCGGGGGTCCCCCGAGGAGGGGGCTCGGGGGCTGAGACCCAGGGCGTGGGAGCAGCTGCTGGGGGCTCCGGGCGGAGTGTCAGCGGCCGGCAAGGCGCCCCCACAAACTCCGAGTTAATCGCTCGTGGCTTCTGGGGGAGCAGCGACCTCTCGGATGGTCCTCCTTCCCGCTCCTGTCTGTGGCCTTCGCGGCGAGGGCGGGGCTGCAGCTGCCACTTTGCTGCCGACTCGCCCGGCCTGAGCGTGTCCCCTGGGTCATCTGTATTTGCCCTTCAGCAAATGGAGGGACGCAGATTCTCGAACTCCACCCTAGTTATTTTAGAACACACAAGTCCTTCCGAGTCCCGGAGGTTTGCCCGTCAGTGTAACCTTAGGCACGCGTGCGTTCACGCATGCATTCCACAGAGATTTAGGAAGCGTCTGGCTCGTGTCTGACACCGTTCTAGGTACTGGGCACAAAGCAGCGAGAAAACCAGACACACGAACAGGGAGATCCCTGCCCTTGCAGGGCGGATGTCCTGATGAAGAAAGACGAACGCTGCCGGGAATGTAAATCAGTGGAAGGAATGGTCTGTGGGTCCTGGCCAGTGTTTTGGTGGGAAATAAAGCAGGGAAGGGACAGTGAGTGTGCAGGATGTGGTGGGGGATGTGTTCTCCAAGTGGGCTCCTGGAGCTTTCCTTGAGAGAGTGAGGGAGAGGGAGCAACCCTGAGACTCTCTGGGGGGAGGAGCTTTCCCAGCTGATGGAATGGTCGTGCAAAGGCCCTGGGGTAGGCCTGCACCTGGTATTACCAGGCACAGCCAGGAGGGCAGGGAAGCCAGAGAGGAGGGAGAGAGGGGTATGAGCCAGGGGGAATCAGAGTAGTGAGGAGGGGCTGAGTCGGGCAGGCCTCCAGGGCACTGTAAGAACTTGGCTTCTACTCCGAGTCAGGTGGGAGCCGCAGAGGGTTTTGACCAGAGGAGTGACAGGACCTCATTCCACTGTTGGTTTGGTTGAACTCACTTCTTAAACAGGACTTGGCCTCGGCCGTGTCAGAGTCCCGTGGCTGCTGACACTCCCACTCCTGGCACCTGCGTGGCTGGGTGGCCCAGGGCCTGCTCTGCCTGGGCCTCTCATTTGTGGCATTTCTCACGTTCACGGCCTTCCGAGCCTGGCCCATTTATGAGACTCATTACACCTTGGCACAGAGAATGAGGCTCAGCAAATGGCTCATAAAGCATCTTTTTAAAGGTTAATGGTCACTGGCGAGGGAAGAAAGGGCCAGTGAGCATGGATGCTCTCTTTGATGAAGAGGATTTTCAATTAAGTGAAATGAGAGCCACGCCTCCTTACAGGTACCTGGTCTGATTACCAAGCAGCCTCGGGGTGTCTTGGAGGCTGGGACCGTCAGCCCCGCGTGAGCTACAAGAGCTGGTACCTAAGCGGCTGCCAGGTGGGGGGGTCAGGCGGTCCCAGCGCTGCCGCCTGCTCGGCGCAGGTGAGCTGTGCGTGTGCAGGGATTGTGCTGCAGGGACCGCGTCTGGCCAGGAACTCCTGGGAGGGCAGGGAGAAGGTCTGTTTTCGGATTCGTCGTGCATGGGGCCTGGCACCTGCTCTGGCCAAGGCAGGTGTGTAGGTGTGGGGTCGATCTCAGATAATGGGCCCCGCTCTGTGGCCCTGGGGACAAGAAGGGAAATGAGCCTGAGAGTGCTCTTGGCCACACCTCACCAAACTCCGACAGCGTGTCCTACTTAATTCTTCCATTCATTCAGTTATTCAGTGATGATTTATTGAGTACCCAGTGTATTAGTTATCTATTGCTGAGCAACAAATTATCATAAACTTAGCAACTTAAACAATACTCATTCAATATTTCATAGTTTCTGTGGGCCGGGAATCTGGGCCCAGTTTTTCTGGGTTCTCTGCTCAAGGACTCTTGCTGGCTACAATCAAGGGGGTCAGCCAGGATGGGGTCTCATCTGAAGGCTCAACTGGGGAATGATCCACTACCAAGCTCACTCACATAGTTGTTGACACGACCTGGTTCCTTTGGGCTATTTGGCTGAGGGCCTCAGTTCCTAGCTGGCTATTGACTGAAGGCTGCTGTGAGTTCCTTGCCACATGGGTTCCCCCTAACCCCCCCTGCCAAGGCATTGTGCTTCATCAAATCTAGCAAAGAGAATGTCTTCCAGCAAGATGAGAGTCACTATGTCATGTAACCTAATCATGAATCGGCATGCCATCAATGTTGAGGTCTCCCACTGGAGAGAAGCAAGTTACTAAAGTGGTGGGGGATTATACAGGTGGAAAATCCCAGAAGATGGGAATTGGGGGCATCATCTTAGAAGATGCCTCTCACAGTGGATCACAGTCCACCATGTGGACAACCTCTAAGATAACCCCCAGTGATCCCTGTCCCCTAACATTCATGCTCTTGTGTGTGTGTGTGTGTGTGTGTGCGTGTGTGTGGACTTAGGACTTCATTCTAAGCAATTAAATATGGCAAATGTAATGGGATGTCATTTTCATGGTTCTGTGGCTTTTGTCTCGCTATAGACTCTTTCCCTGGCTTTGATGAAGCAGGTTGTTGTTTTGGAGAGACTCCCGTGTCAAAGACGGTGGGCTCTGGTCTCCAGCCAGCTAGGAACTGAGGCCCTCAGTCTAAGGCCTGCAAGAACTGGCTCCTGACAACAACCACAGGAGCTTGGGGGTCAGACCCTTTCCCAACCAAGCCTTCAGATGAGGCCCCCGCCCAGTCAACAACCTAAACACAGCTTGTGAGACACCGTGGAAAAGGGGAGCCAGCTGAGCCAAGCCCATATTGTTACTTACAGAAACTGTGAGATAATAAATATGTGTTGTTTTCAGCCATTACATTTGTGGTAATTTGTTACACAGCAATAGAAAACGAACACACCCACTTAATGCTAGTCACTGAGCTGGGCCTTCTAAAAAGGTTTCTCTCCAGAGAACAGCTTCAGGAATGTTCTGACATTTGCTACACATAGGCAATTTCAAAATGAACACCCCTTATAACCCCATTTCATGTTTGGGCGGAAAACAGTGATTAACAAAGCCTGGGAAAGCGTGAGGCATTTAAATGCACCTGCAATTTTAAGCCTTTCAGAGCTCAGCTTCGAGAGCTGCCATGAAAGACGCAGGTAATTACTCCATGGGACTTGGTCCGTGGGAGGGACGGTGGAGACGCAAGGGCTTCAGGTTGGTGGTGGGTTGTCCAAAAGGGCATTAGATGTAGAAGGGAAGGAATGAGATGGTCCCAGAGGATGCCAGCCGAACACTGGGAAGCCCTGTAGGTCAGCCTCTTCCATCTCCCACCCTCGCTGTGACCACCTGGACCAGGGCACCTGCCTGATGACTCCCATGGTCTCCTCAACGGTCCCCTGGAGTCCTCTCTTGTCCCTCACTGGTGAATTCCCAATGTTGTGGCCAGGGAGTGTTCTAAACTCCCCAAGTCAAAAATCCTCCCACTACACTTGGGACGAAACTTGCGTTCCTGCCTGTGGGTGATGTGTCCCCTACACAGTGGGTCCCGCTGGTTCCTGTGGCCTAGCTCTTGACCCTGGTCCCCTGACCTCTGCACTGTGTCTGCAGCAGCCTCCTCTGTACCTTGCTGTTAGGTCACCCTCTGGCCTATGTCATCCTGGACTGCCCCTCCCCTGCTTTTCTTCTCAGCATTCAGATCTCGGAGCAAGTTCCCTCCTCAAGCACCATCTCTAACTGCTCAGAACAACTCATGGAACTCCGTGGCACCTCTGATCACTTTAAACTGCTTTGTTCTACTGCGCTGATACCATTGTGCTGCTTCACGTACTTACCCACCTACTGACAGTCTTCCCCAGCAGGATGCGAAGCTCCTGGGGACAAGGGACCTTGTTCCTTGGGGCCCAGTGCCGAGGACACCGCCTGGCACAGCATGGTCATCAATCAACTTTGGTCAGATGATGAAGTGTCTGTCTTCAGAACATGTGGCAAGAAGTTTATGGAATCTCCCAAGGACACTTATAACTAATAAGGGAAGAATCTCAGTTTCTCCCAGAGAAACAGGCAGAACCCTCGCTGGCTGGCTCCATCCCTTCCCGGTCTCCCTGCCCCACACACCCGACTGGCGTTGTTTGGGCTCACCTCCCAAATAAACTACTTGACCTTGAAGCCTCACCTCAGGGTCTGACTCTGGAGAAACCAAAACCAAGACACAGGGTGGAGGGCTTACGTCTGGTCTGTGTTTACCTTCTGCACACGTGATGGACGTATGTGCGTGTGCATGCATCATGCGTGTATTTTCCCTGAGTTGGGGGATTTGCAAGACCGAGACGTGGGTACGATCCTGTGGCAAGGCTTCTCTATGCGAGGCGGGGAGCCTGCGCTCCTCTCATCCGTCTCCCTCACGGGGCGGGAAGTGCAGGACAGAAGCTGCGCAGGGGGAAGGAGAGAGGGAAGGGGGGCGAGGCAGGCGAGGGAGGGGCGGAGGAAGGAGGAAGGAGGGACGAGTGGGAGAGGGAGAGGAAGGGGTGAGGTGGGTGTTTGTGGAGCTGGGGGGGCGGCAGGAGCAGCCTGACGGGGAAACACGAGTGTCCCTCAGCGGCCCCTCGGAGCTGAAGAACTCTGGTGTCCATCAGATCTTTGGGGCCAGTGTCCCCGCCAGACCCGTGGGGCCCGGACCTATGTGTGTGCAGACTGACACACTCACGCACGCCCCTGCACACATGCACACACGGCCCGCAGCCGCACACTCTCGGGCACTCACACGCAGCACGTCCCGTGTCACTGGAATGCCAGGCCGTGCCTCTGCCTCCTCGGGCAGCCCCGGGTGACCCTGCCCATCAGAGGCCAGCGTCCCGAGGGTGAGCCCTGGTGCTGGGCCACCTGCCCTCCCTGGCAACCCGGCCTCGGACCTGCCCGTCAGTGCGAAAACTCGGGGCTTCCAGGTCTCGCCCGTTCGCTAGTGCACGTCCGCTGCTCACTATTCAGTACCCCCGAGGGGATGTGGGGCAGTGAGGGACAACACTGGTATCTGCTCTGCGTGTGGAGTGAGTGGGGCACGCAGTTGGGATGAGGTTGGGGGCCAAACAGCGTGAAAAATAGAGCCAGTGGTCCTTGGAGTACAGGTGTTGATTGCTTTCGAAGTAGGTAACACGGCGTGTGCATTAATCCCAAAGGTACAGCACATCTGGTGAGTTCTGAAGGGTCTCGCTGATGGAGTGAGGGTGAGGGGGAGAGAGAAGCCCGGCCAGTTCCAGTCTACCTCCCACACAGCCCTGGAGTCACCGTGGGAATGCTGGGGGCTAACAACCGGGCACAAAACGTGGGAGAAAATCTGAACGTGTCCACCCACGGGGTGTCTGGGGACTGGGGGTGGCGAGGTCGGTGGAAAACCCGGACCCCACATGGCAGGACTCCGGGGTCTGCACGGCTCGCCTCGGGGTGTGGGACCCGGTGCGTGGCGGCCTGGGGCGGAAGGTGGAGGCAGAGAGAGCTGGGGAGAAAGGGCCGAATTTGTTCCTCCATCTCTAGCAGGGTCTCAGACGGGCCTGGCAAGTGGCAAAAGGAGTGAGGACCCCACCCCAGCAGCCAGCACCTTCCGAGGGATTCCCACCTGCCAGGCACGGTCCCAGCTGGTCGGGGTATGGGCTCGGCCCATCCCCAGTCTGAGTGGTGGGTCCCATTACCGTTGTGGTCACAAAGGGGCAGCACCAGGAGGCTGAGGGGCCGGCCCAGGTCACACGGCCGGCCAGGGGCACATGGACGACTCGGCACAGGAGTCTGGGGGGCAGGTCCTGGGCCTCATGTTGGGAGACGATGGGGAGCGGTGGAGACCGTCCACATTTCGGGCACAGGCCCATCTACAGGGGCAGCGGGACTCGCCCACCGATCGCTACACAAGGGGGTGTGGGCCCAGGGCGGCCCCATCTCCCGAGACCTCAGGAGAATCAAGCTATCGGAGCCTCAGGGGAAATCTCCAGGTTTTCACACGTTGACGCTGGATTCACATTTCTCAGAAAACACCGAGGGGGAGAGACCAGATGTGTCTGCCAGCTGTTTTTGGGCCAGTGTGACCTCTGACCCGTGGAGAGAAACAATCATTCTCCAACATTGTGATCATCAAGGGTGGGCTGGGTGGTGTGGGGGTTATAGGACGAATGAGATGAGGGCGTCTCCCCCCAGGAATCAGACCCGCTTCAGCTGGTCAGTCATGTTTTGGGGTGACCGACCGCCCACTGAGCTAAAGCCGTTCAGGCTGCAGAGTTAGAGGGGTGACCCCTCCCTCGCAGCTGGGGGGCCGAGGAGGGCGCCTTGGGCGGGGGTGGGACACAGAGTTACAGGGATGTGACGGGAGCTGTCCTGACAAGTTCACGGTCCCGGAGTGGACGGTGGACAGTGACCCCCTACGTTCCCGGGGTTGCCCTGGCTGCTGGAAGGTCGGGCAGTGCTGGGCCCCTATTTCCTTGTAGCCTCCACTGGCTGGAGACGGGGCTGGTCCTGTGGGCCAAGCCCCCTCCCCCCACCCCTGCCCGTGCCCCCTGCCACCCAGGCCTGCAGCCACTTGCCTCTGTAGACCCCCCGGCCCCACGCCGAGCCCCGAGTCCTGCTGGGTCAGGGCAGAGACGGGTCCACACACTCTCCTCCTGGCCCCTCATGGGCAGAGCGACCCCTCCAGAGGCCGATGGAGGCCCCACAGGAACCGTGTCCCTCACAACGGCCGTCTTTCCCTAACGGGTCACTTCCGGAGGATGCCAGGTGGCGGGTGCCAGATTTCGGCATCTGATGGCTCCCATTCGCTCCCCGGGAGCAAAGCAATCCTCCTTTGTGGCTCTGATGGTCAACAAGTGGCCGCCGTCCTTTAATTAGAAGGGAGCGTGCTCAGCTCTGGCCTCCGACAGGGCCCCCTAAATGTCCCCGAAACCTGCCTGTGCGCTCTGTGGCTCCCTGTAGCCGGCCAGGGGCCACTGAGGCCACCGAGCCCCCAGCCCCGATCCGGCTCCTGAGTCTGAGAACAGCCTCCAGGAGAAGACGCCAACCAAGCCAAGAACCAGCCAAGATTCCTGGCAGCCGCTCAATCCAGCAAATTATTTCTTGCAAATTACTTCTTAAGACTGAAATCCGGGCAGGACTCCGCAAGTTCACGGGCGTCTCTAATCTGCTGGTGTTCAGCCGCCTGGACACATCTGAGGGCAGGCTGCTCATCTGTGGGTGGGGGTGGGGGAGGTTGTGGAACCCGTGGCCGCCCTGATGAGCCAGGTGCCTCCTCTGCTCCTTCTCCTCTCCTTACGGAAAGTGGTTATGGCCAGGAGGACCGGCGCCAAACCCGCTCTGGCGCATCACCAGGACACGGGGTGTCAGGAGGGACAGGAGCGATTCTAGCACCGTTTCCGCTGGGAGGGGTCCCAGGTGCGTCCCGGGCCTCCCTGTCCCAAGGGGCGCCCGTCTGAGGTTGTGCATGGGCACGAGGCGGGCAGGGGTGTGGGATGCGGCTGAAGGGTGTCCGATCACCAGGCGCAGGTCACGGGCAGGGGGCCAGGAGCCCAGATGGAGACCTGGTGCTCACCCCAGTCACACAAATCAGAGGGTGGGGGAGGCGGGAGCCCTCGTGCCAGGGCTGAGACTCGGAGTCGGGGGCAGCCCGGCAGCGGACTGCGGAGACAGCAGGTCCCGAAGTGGCCGCACGGAGCCGGCCCTGTGCATCCCGCTTGCCCAGTCCCCCTGTCTGCGGAGATCTCCCGGGAGGGACCCACAGCCACGAACATGCCGGTCTCCGTCACTTTGTCTCCCTTTGGTCACTGCAAGGACAGGGCTCACGGCCCTGCTGGTGGCCCGTCGGTGTCTCCCGCTCCCTGCCCTCTCCCCGTGCCCTGCCCCACGTGCGTGTTCTCTCTGCATCTGGTGCTTGGTGTCTGCGCAGCAGACTTGCTCCCAGGGTTGCTCCCAGGATGGCTGTCTCCCTCCTGCAGAAAGCACCCTGCGGGGGTGTTCGTCTCCCCTGCTTCCCCGTCTCCCAGGGACTCCTCTCCCAGAGCCTCCCCGCCGAGTCCCGGTGACTCCCCAGGCCTCACTGTTGGAAGCCCCCGGGGTGACATCCTTCCCCTGTACACGCAAGGCTTCAGCCTAGCCCACGGAGGCCAGCACACCCTATTCAGCCTTGCTGCCTCTGCTGGAAACCAACCCCCACACCCCTTCTCCTTCCCTTCCTGCATCCGGGGGAATGCAAGTCTTGTTCATGGGAAGCCACATGTCAGACCACACAGTGCACCAGCCCCCCAACCCCAACTCTGCTTACACCCACCCCCATCTATTTCCTTTGGCCTTTTCTGCTAAAGAGGTCTCTCTGTTGAAACCCCCTCCCCTCCCCGGTTCTTTGCGCTGACTCACTGGGCTCTCTTCATGGGGCTTCTCAGCAGAAGGGGCCAGAAAACAAACTCGCTCAGAGACCAGGGAGCGGCAGGAGCTTTGGGGCCCGAACAGCTGTGCTGTGAATGGGCAACTCTGGGACCCCTCTAGGGGTGGCGGTGGGGGCCGGAGAGCTGGTTCAACAGCGCAGGAGAGGGGCAGGCTGCAGGGGTAATTAATTCCTCTTGAAGGTTTATCACGCCGTCACAGATTTCCTTGTCGCATGTAAAAATGTAGGCACAGGCTCAATTAAGAGTAATGTTCTGGCGCCAACCCTGCTTGTCTTTTAATCACGCCCGCTGCCTATTGATTCTGACATCTCGGTTTAATCTCTGGCCATTTCACCGCTGTGGCAGAATCCCCATGCTGCTCGTGGGGCTTTTCTAGTTGACCGGAGTCCGGGGACGGGACCAAGGACAGCACTCAGCTGGCAGCCTCCCTCCACCGCAGGGTTTCTGTGCAGCAAGTCTGTGCTGATCCTGGGGGAGAGTGGTTACTTTCTGAGGGCCACAGGGAAAGAAGGCAGTTGGAGGCTTGCTGAGGGGCTTGCACTGGAGGACTCTAGCAGGACGGGAGCACATGAGTTCACAGGGAAGGAAAAGATCGACAAGGCAAGAAGCCTGGCTGGTGATGGTCCCTAGGGTCTGTGAGAGGGAGGGGCCCCGGCCACAGCAATGGGGACAAGGTCCCCCAAAGCGTGGTATAACCAGAATGGGGAAATACACCTCCTTCTCAGCTATGGGCATCGGGTAGGGGCGGTGGTAACTCAGTGGCTTCTCTCTGGGCCCTGTGATTCCTGGATTGGCAAAGTTCTCCTTCCAATACCTCTGAGGTTTTGCCTGCAAACCTCACCAACATTGAGGATTTCAGACTGTCCTCGCTTGTCCTGGGTGGGGACGATCAGATGAGTGATGAGAACTCACATTCATGTGGTGCAATGTCAGATGGATGGATGGTTGGATGGTTGGATGGATGGATGGATGGATGGATGGATGGACTTAGGAGACATGCTCCTTACAACTGCTCTATGATTATTATCCCCATTCTACAGATGAGGAACAGGCTTAGGTCGGTTAGGAAATTTGCTCAAGTTCACTGTATTGGTAAGTGGTGGGGTTGGGAATTGGAACCACACCTGGTGTCAGAGCCCTGACTCGTAACCACCATGATAGTCCCCCAGGTCTTTCCTGCTCTTAGGGTCTGTGGTTCACCGGTCCCCTCTCAAATCCCATAGTGAAGACAATTATAGTAATATCCCCACCCATATCCCCAGTTAAGGACAAGCCTGGCATTTGTACTGGTTTTCAAGAAGACCATTTAGTGTCAAGACAGTACACAGATGCTTGCAAGTCTGAGCACTAATTTCTCTGCTCATTCTGAGAAGGAGCAATTTTATCATTAAAGATGCCCCAGAGGTCCCGTTTGAATGTGAGTTGGTTTAAAAGTGCCTGCTCTGACCTCCGCAGACTCGGTGTCCAGTTACTCAAATTCTATCGTGTACCACCCTGGGCTGAGTGCTGTGTGAGGACTTACTCATTGGATCCCACAACAGCCTGTTAACACCATCCCCATTTCTGAATAGGGAAATAGGCTCAGAGCGGTAGTTTAAGTCAATAGTAAGTGGATAGAGCTGAGAGTTGAACCCAGACAGCCTGGTGCCGGGGTCCACACTCTTAACCACTATTCTATACTGCCAAAACGACCCCCAGATGCAACGGAGGGACTTTTGTATGGGGGCAGGGAGAAGGATGTTTCTCTGTGGGTCCTACGGGGCCCACTGGGAAGGGCGGGGTTGACTGTAACTCAGATTCCACTCTGCTTTGGTCTGTGCCCAGAGCCCCCTTCCTAACCCCTCCCAAGATCTGCTCCTTCTCCTTCCTTAGGACTGAGGTCAGATGACCCTTCTTCATTCCCTGAGTCCCCATCCAAGTCCGCCTGCCCGTCCCTCCGGTGCTTCAGCCTGGTTAAATTCCTTCCCAGCACGTTTCAGCCTCTGATATTGTCTGCAGTGTTGCTCATTGCGTGTGTCCCGCCAGGAGTGCAAGGTCTGTGGGGGCAGGACAGGGATCACGGCTGCATCCCCAGAGCCTGGAACCAGGCTTGGCACAGAGCAGGTGCTCAAGGATGCCTGTTGGATGAATACCATGAGCCGGAAGGAATCTCCACCATCGCCCCGTCCAACCTGCTCTCCCAACAGAGGAAAATGGAGGGTGGGGGGCTCCCGGAGCTGCGGCCCTGACCACGCGGCTGCATTGCCACACGGGCCCACGCCACGGACACACCTGACACGGGTCGTTGACCTTCCAGCAAGAGGGAAGTCATCTGTCCCAGTCTCGGCTCAGCCTCCAGAACCCACTCCATGAGGGTGCCCCAAACCAACAGACCATGGGACACCGGGAGGGGAGGGGGCAGTGTGGGAAAGAGCCCCTCCTCACACACACCCCTGCATGTGGGGAGATGGAACATAAACCGGGGAGGGGATGCTCGCCCATCGCCAGCCAGGATGGGGTCTCAATCCTCCCTATTTCATTTGGCTTTTCCAGGAGAAATCCTGACATTTCTCTTCTTCATCTCCTTCCTCCTCCTCCTCCCTCTTTTTCTGGCTCTTGTGCTCTGAGGGGCGCTGGGCCCAGGAGGCAGTGGAACAAACACCGGGAAGGTCTGCTTCCCTTGCCGCATCCTGAGCTCAAACCAGGTGGCGTCCTTAGGCGCCGACAGTCGATTGCACTGGAGAAGAGCGTGGGCAGTTCTAGCAGCACGATTTTCTGGCAAGAGACGAGCGAGGGGAGTTTGTGCCCCGGCAGTCTTGGTGGGGCGTCTCCTTCTAAAACCCAAATTGAGTTTTCTCAACCTACCTGTTGCTTTCATTGCAGAGGTGCCTGGAGATGGTGGGACGTGGTGAAGCCTCATTCTGGGGCAGGAGGAACAGCAGGACCCTCCGGGTCGGAGTCTGGGGGGACGCCTGCGGGACCCAGGTGCTCGGCTCTGTCGGTGGGGGGACCCCCAGAGAGTCTCTCGGCCGTGCTAAGTCTCCATCTTCCTCATCTTCGCAACAAGAAGAAAGATCTCATCCTGCCACCTCCAGGGTTGTTGGGGAATCATGTAAACTGATGTAGTTCTGTTATTGCTCTGTGCCTGCAAGTGATTTCTAAATCTGCTGTTGAGTTTCCAATTCATGACACATTTTTACACCTGTTTTAAAATCAATTATTACAAAAGTAGCCCCTTGCTTACACTGTGTCATGTAAAGTAGCTCTTTACTCTGTGTTTCTAAGCATTTTTGTCCTTGAGCCACAGTATGAAATATATTTTATACCAGTATATACTCATATTTGTACCAATATATACTCATATTTGTACCAATATATACTCATATAAGCCAATTTATACTCATATTTATATATCTGAGGCGAAATATGAACACTACTTACTTTTACTATCTGATAATATTCATTCTATTCTATTCTATTCTGTTCTGTTCTATTCTATTCCATTCCCTTCCATTCCATTCCATTCCATCTTCAAATTACTGTCCATGAAGGCATCAGATAGACGTAGGATGCACCACAGCCTGCCTGCCCACCTGCACATTTATAAACGCCACATTGTCTCAGGGCTCTCTCTCTCATGGCTATCGCTGCAGTGGATGGCATTTCTGTGTTGACCAGACCACGAGCTCTCTGAGTCTCGGCAGCGACTTTCATTCTCTGCGTTGCCCACACCAGGCATGGTGCCTGGCACAGAGCAAGTGCTCCCAGAATGCTTGCTGGCTGGATACCACCAATCCTTCTCTCCTTTTCTCACATTTTGTTATAACGGTCTAATTTTGGGATGCTGAGTGCTCAGTAAATAGCATCCCCTTCTCTGCAGAAATGGTGAGCGTTTAATGGGATTCTTGGACAGGCTCAGGACTAAATGTCCTGGTGTCCTGTGAAGAGCCTCTCCCAGGTAGTGATACCACTGGGACTGTGCTCCCCCCACCCCACTCCCCGACCCCCTCCCTGGGCTCCTTCCTACACTGAGTTTTAGAGGCATTTTGAGCGTCAGATTTGCATGCAAATCCGGGTCAGTGGAAATGAGTGGGGTGTTTGGGGTTGTCATGTGGCTAGGGAAAGGGCTGATCTACCAACCTCTGGTGGGCATGAGCCAGAGACATTGCCATGTTTCTGATGGTGCCACACAATGAAGATCACCCTGCACGCAATGTCAGGAGCACCCACCATTGAGACAGTCCAAATGAGGCTCAACTTGACTCTGAAACCCGTTAGGCCATAGGAGAGTTTGTTTCATTTCTCCCACTCCCCAACCCCATTTTCTTCCTTCCCACATATCAGAGTCCGTAAGGTTCACACCCAGAAAAGCTGGCGGGCACGTTTTAGGGAGCCGCCTGGCCCTGACGTGCCAGCCAGGTTTGGCTCCAGGAGCAGCAAGTCCTGGCAGATCCAAGCTCCTCTGGCCCTCCGTGGATGGAATGTGCTGAGGGCTCTAATTATCGTGAAGAGAGCAAGCCACGCGCCTTCTGGGTAAATCCGCTGCAGTCATACCTGGGCATGCCTTTCTGATCACTGCCCGGCCACGAGGAGCACATCTTTCCTCCTGCACACAGGCCCGGGGCTTTCTGGGGATGGTCCCCTGGGAATGGGGGGGTTAATTTCTGAGTCTATTTCCTATCCTGGGCTGGGCTTCGAGGGCAGATGTGCTGGCCCCTCCCTGGGTGTCCCTAGTGCAGGCGGTGCTCACCCACCGGTGCTTAAAGCCAAAGCCTTGGCCTCTTTGTGGTTCCTTGTTTTGCCCTTAATCAACTCACGAGTAAGTCTGAGGACCAACCATCCGGTTTGCCTGAAACCAAGCGGGTTCCCGGGATGAGGGAGCTTCCATGGTGACACCAGGTGTCCCGGCCAAACCAGGACGAGCCGGTCCCCCACTTGTACACAAAAGCCACTGAGCTGGAGTGTGGCTGGAGGGCAGTGACCAGGCAGAGATGATAGTCAGAATAAAGGATTTCATTCTAGACGTGGTGGGGAGACACTACAGCGATTTATTTAGGGTCCAGATCTGATGTGGCGTGATGGGCTTTTCTAAATAACCCCTGGTATCAGTGGGGTGAACAAACCGTAGTGAGAACCAGAGTAGAAACGGGAAGACCAGTGAAGGGGCTTATGCCCCTTATGCCCCTTATGTGGCTGGGACCAGGGTGGTTGCAGTGGACACTGGGGTGTGCCACCCACCTCCCCTCTAGGAGCCTGGAGCTCGTTTCCCTGCTGGCCAGGAGTGTTGGCTGAGGACAGCTCACTGCTGGGTCCTTTCGTGGGAGGAAGCTGCCATGCTGTAAGTTACATCCTCTCCCCAGAGATAGCCCACACCCCATGACTGGATGACTTGGGTGCAGAGCCCCCGGCTCCCTGTCCTCAACTGGGCACAGCTCTGCAGAGCCATCCCGACGCCGGCGGTCCAGCGGGGTCTGCTCCACCCTTCCCTGCTTTCTTTGCTTCCTCACAGGTGCTATTCTGGAGATTTTTCCAGCAACTCTCCTGGCTAACCTCGAGCTCCTGGTAAGCCTGACCAGGGACAGTGGTGCAGTAAAAGAGGTGAGAAAAGGTTTGTGTGTGTGTGTGTGTGTGTGCACCTATGTACACGAACACTTATGTATACACACATTTTTAAAAATGATTTTATTTATTTGAGAGAGAGCGTGAGCAGGAGGAGCAGCAGAGGGAGAGGGAGAAGCAGACTCCCACTGAGCAGGGAGCCTGATGTGGGGATTCGATCCCAGGACCCCAGGATCATGACCTGAGCCAAAGGCAGATGCTTAACTGACTGAGCCACCCAGGTGCCCTTACACACACATTTTTTTTAAATACCCATTTCATAAAAATTTGTGACAGTAAACAAATCTTAAATATAAAGCATGCTGAGTTTCGAAATACATATTTATCTTTGTAACCCCCTCTCAGATCAAGACACATATTTCCTTCACTACTAGAAATTTCCTTGTGTCCTATTCCAGTCCATGACATCCCCCAAGGTAACTACTGTTCTGACTTCTATAATGATCTGTGATCAAAGATAAGTTTTTGTCTGTCCTTGAACTTCATATAAATGGAATCACGAGTAGGCACTCTTCTGCTTAACATCATGCTTTTGAGATTCTTTAATGTTGCTGGGTTTATCAGATCTTTTTTATTTTTTTGTAAAGTGTGTTTCTTGTAAACAGCTTGTAGTTGGGTCTGTTTTTTTGTTGGTTCATTTATCTTTCTTGATGATCTCTATCTTATAAGTAAATCATTTAGTCGTTTCATCTGTTCTTTGCTCCTCCTTTTCTGCCTTCCTTTGATGCATCAAGTATTTCTATTACTCCATTGTGTTTCCTCTCTGGTCTTTGCACCTAGCCCTTACAATTAATATTTTTGTGGTTGATCCAGAGACCACAATATACATTCTTAATTTATTGCAATTAATTTTAACTTGGTCTCATAGTCATTCATGTAGCAAATAAGAGCTTTACAGTGGTATAATTCCACTTGCCATTCTAGTCTGTTCCTTGCAATACATTGCCATTCTTGTTACTTGAAGTCAATATTTAATGTATTTTATTTTATTTATTTTTTTTTTTTAAAGATTTTATTTATTTATTTGAGAGAGAGAGAATGAGAGACAGAGAGCATGAGAGGGAGGAGGGTCAGAGGGAGAAGCAGACTCCCTGCCGAGCAGGGAGCCTGATACGGGACTCGATCCCGGGACTCCAGGATCATGACCTGAGCCGAAGGCAGTCGCCCAACCAACTGAGCCACCCAGGCGTCCCTTAATGTATTTTAAATATTATTGTATATTTACCCATGTCTTTATCCTCCTGTGGCTCTTCATTCCTCTCAGTAGATCTGGGATGATTTCACCTCAGTCTGAAGAATGTCCTTTACAATTCCTCATAGGTAGTTCTACTGCTGACAAATTTCTCTCAGCTTTTGTTTGTTTGCAAATATCTTTATTTCATATTCATTCTTGAAGACTATTTTTTGCTGGGTGTAGAAGTCTAAGTTGGCTTTTTTTTCCCTGTTGTTTTTAACCACCAGCACTTCAAAAATACTCTTTGCTTTATTACAGCTTCCATTGTTTGTGAGAGAAGTCAGCCACCTTGATTGTTCTGAATATCACATGTTTTCTTTAGGGGTTTGTAAGGTTTTTCTCTTTACATTTGATTTTTAGAAGTTTGACTAGGATGTACCTAAATAGGATTTTCTTTGTATTTGTCCTATGTTGTGTTCACAGAGCTCCTTGTATCTGTGGCTTCTTGACTTTAGTCAGTTTTGGGCAACTCTCCACCATTATAACCACCAGTATCTTTCCTTCACTATCACCTCTTTTCTTGCCTTCCGAATCTTTGATTACATGTAAAGGGGACTGTTTGATGTTGTCTTACATGTGTTGTGGGCCCTCTGTTTTGTTTTGTTTTTTTTTTAGAAAATTATTCTTTTTTTTTTCTTTTTCTACTTCAGTTTGGATAATTTCTATTGACCTGACTTTAGGTTCACTGATTTTTCTATTTCCGACCTGCTATTACACTCATCAAAGAAACTCTGATTTTAGGTACTGAATTTCTTAGTTCTACGGTGTACTTTTGGTTCTCTTTTAGGGTCTTTGATTACTTTGTTGAGATCCTCCATCATTGTATCCATTCTGTCTCCCTCTTCCTCTAAATTCTTTGAAATCATTATTCTATCTCTTTTAATGACCTTTTGGTACCCTTGACAGCACCATGGTGAAGAGCTCAGAGTTTGTTGCGGACTGCCCGGGTTCAAATGCCACTCTGTCATTTATTAGATGAGTGATTTAGTGAAAGTGATTTCCCTGATCCTGTTTCCTTATCTGTCAGATCCAGATAATAATAATCCCTCCCCGATATGTTTCCTGTGGAGGTTAAATGAGTCATGGGTAATAGGTAATTGATAAAACAATGCACCACACATATTGATATTTAATTACTGTTAGCTGCTATTATTACTATTTTATTATCATTACTAACATTTTTTCTGATTGAGATTGCCCAGAGATTTATACACAACCCCAGACTATCTGAATTCAAGAAAAGCATATACACTTTCTTGATTTCAAACATTGACAGAGGAATTTATTGTTGCTTGGGCTCACATTTCCTATTCTTTGTGTGTGTGTGACATTGAACCTCTTTTCTCCCCTAGGGTTAGTCATTAATGGTTCCCCAGAACCAGTCTGGGACCTGATCTATACTTCCAGATTTCCCCGATAGACACAATTTGTCCATCTCTCCCTTTAGAATAAAAACAGGCATCCTGTCCAGTCTGTTCAGAGTAATCGATATCATCATTTGCTCCAGCATTTCAAATGCTCGTCCTCTTGCAGGTGTTTCAATAGCAAGTGTTTCTGGAGCACCTACTGGGCCAGGGAATGCTCTATGGGTTTGGAGATGCAACTGTGAACACAAGAGAGCTTCTGCCGTCTGAAGCCCACCTGCCCTCCCCCAACCACCCAGCCTAACTATTCCCTTGACCTTGGTCACCATATATATCAGGTACTAAGTCCTTACTGAGGGAATGATGCACTAACAAAAGTGCAAGCTTTTAGGAGAGCAATGGCCTAAAATCCTCAAGGGAGATAAAACTGAAGCCCACCTCCTCACCCAATAAGGATAAATTGGGCACTCACTTGGCATTTACAGTGGCACTGGTGTAATATAAATGTTCTCTACTGGGGGCAGATTTGCCCCCCCTCCCCAGGAGACAATAGCAGTTCCTGCAGAGGTTTCTGGTCGTAACAACTAGGGGTGGCCCCAGCTACCGGCATCTAGTGGAGACAGTTCGGGGATGCTGGTAAATATCCAGGATGACCCCCATGACAAGAATTATCTGGCACAAATGTCAATAATGCTGAGCTTGAGCCACTCTGGTGTCATACAAGGGGCTGACCCTCTCAGGGAGTTCATCATTTCACCATAGATGAGATGCATACCAAAAAAATGGAACAACCCAAACGCAAGTCAACACATTCCCAAAGAAAAAGGACACCACTTTCCATGAATAAAGTAATGAATTCATTCAACAAATATTTATTGAGTACCTATTTGACACCAGCTACCAGGTTAGGTTCTAAGCAAACATGAGTGAATGAGATAGACGAGTTTCATCCCAGGAGTCAACTCAGACTCACCCTCTGTGTCCCAAAAGATCCTCCCCTGTGTCTTGCATCTCATTCTAGAACAGAGGAGTATTTCTCAGGTCTGCAAAACCCAGAGAAAAAAACTCACTTTATGATCTGAAGGGAGATGAAAAGCATATTTTAACAGCGCATTTCAAATGCATTCTGTGCTCATCACAGAAGCATCCAAGTACCTACATCATTTAGAAAGCTGCAGGAGAGCGAATAATGAATATGGAATATGTGAACGATTCATTTTCTTTTTAAAAAATGCAACGGAGCCAGAGAAAGCCTCACAAAAGATTTAAAGACAAAATAGAACCTCTGCTATTTGTAGACACAAAATTAAAGAGATGATTAAGAAAAACTGAGAGTTTTAATTTTTTAAAAGGTGGAGAAAATGCCATAAAAGGGTGCCTGCGGGTTAAGGAAACCGCTATGAAAATAAGAATGATGCGCTCTGGGCTGTTCACAGCTCTGTCCCCAGAGTGTGAAATTAGCGACTGAGGCGGATTTCACAGGCACTTCGGGGGAGCGTGGCGGTGTGGCGGTGGATTTGCGACAGGGGCCTCCCCGCCAAGTCCTGCCCACTTGCAAGCTGCTGTCGCTATTCATGCAAAGCACAGATAATCCTGTGTTTCTGGAGCGGTTTGCATTTATATTGAATGCAGCCTCTCCTTCCGTGGGGGTGAGTCTAGCCCATGGGTGGAGTGCCCGGGATGGGGGGGGGGGGAGGCATCACGAGACTAACATTCTCACCAAAATCCTATTTTTCTCTCTCAAAAAAATCACATGGGGATTTACATTGGGAAATCTGTAGGAAATAGGAATATGGTTAAAGAGTTAACTATTAAAATCTTTCCCAGGGATTCTCATGGTCTGGGGCTTAAGACTAAAATTAACGATGACATTCTTTGTGTTCCATTCACATCACCCCTCTTGGGAGTGCAGCTGGACGGGAAGTTTAACAGATAGTAAGCCCTGGGAGATGGTGAATGTGGGGAAGTGAGCCACACGGTTCTCATCTGTCTCTCCGCGTACCTCGTGCACGCTCACGCGGTACATAACCACCACACATTGCAAGCGTGATTACAGCTTTTACCTTTTCACACTTTTAGTACTGATTGTGGTCAGCTGGACTATCCTGAAAAGGTCACAGAAAAAAAAAGACATCATTTTAAGTAAGGCGCCTCTCTTAGAGCCCGAGAAAGCTCCGGTCTCAGGTAAAAATCACCTTAGTGGGTTTATCATTTTAAGAAGCACTTGTGATCATTTTTACGGATTATTTTTTTTAAAGATTTATTTATTTATTTTAGAGAGAGTGAGAGTGCTCGAGTGGGGGGAGGGGTAGAGGGAGAGAGGAAGATAAAGAATCTCAAGCAGACTCCTCCTTGAGCGCGGAGCCTGACTCCGGAAATCAAGAAATCAGAGATCAAGAGTTGGATGCTTAACTGACTGAGCCACCCAGGTGCGCCTTGTTTTTATGGATTATTTTTTAACAGCATTGTATTTTCAGAATTCAACCCATTCTTGATCATTAAAGAATCACCTCTTTGTAGTATTCTCCCTTACATGAATGGGAACAGACATGGGAACAGCACCTTGCAAACATGGTCCTGGACATTCTTGTTACAAATAGAGATTAAGAAATAGACAAATGATAATCACAACAACAGCAAAACAACAAAAAAACCAGCTCACAGCTCCTCGTCACATACTGTAAATCCAATATGAACTAAGACGATTTTGCCCAAATTTCATATAGGCTCACCGGCAGCGCAGTGTGTTGGCTCCTGTAACTGGTAGGAGAGAGGCAGCGGGGGCTGCAGGACGGGTTTGTGTGGCAACCTGAAGGTGCCCTCAGGGATCCAGGTCTTTCCATCTCTGCTCGGCTCCCCACAGTCTAGGCTTCATCTCAGTCCTATCTGATCTCTTTGTTCCTGGCCAGCAGGAGAAACATGGCCACTTTTGGACTCTCCCCAAAGAGCAAGGGCATTGTTCATAAACCCCCAGCAAATGCCTCCTAGAATGTCCTTGGCCTCAGTTGGGCCACATGTCCACACATGACCCCATCACAGATAAGGAAGATGGGGTTGTCCTTTGAGCAGCTTTGTAGCTAGAGTGGGGTCAGCCTCCCAGAGGCCCACGGGATGCAGGATATTCCTGGACAAGCCAAGGACTGCTTGGTGATGAGGAGAGAGGTATGGGAGGCCCGACAGGCTGTCGTCAATACCAAAGATGTCTAGGTCAGCCTGGGAGGCAGTCTGAGCACCTTTCATGGGTGTGCTGGGCTGAGTTGGTTGGAATTCCTGACGAATTTAGCATAGTGTAGATGGGTTTTTCCTCCTCCAAACTGTTCCTCAATGGATGTGCAAGGAATGAAAACCACATAAACTCGTTCTCATGGACATCTATGGATTGGAAGGAATCAAAGTTGTGTTCTTAAGATTGATCTTTCTTTTGGGGCACCTGGGTGGCTCAGTCGGTTGAGTGTCCGACTCTTGATTTTGGCTCAGGTCATGATCTCAGGATCATGAGATCGAGCCCCATGTCGAGCTCCACACTCAGTGCAGAGTCTGCTTGAGATTCTTTTTCCCTCTCCCTCTCCCCCTGCTCATACTCTCCTCTCTCTAAAATAAATAAATAAATCTTAAAACAAACAGAAAAAAAAGCTTGATCTTTCTTTCTCTTTCTGTCCACAGGGGCTCAGCATGTTTCAGGTGAGGCTGCCCTGCTCCGTCTCCACGCCTTCAGCCTCTAGTCCAGGCTCGCCTGTCTGCAGAACCACCATTCACCGGTACTTTCCATCTGGACCTCTCCATCTCCTTCCACCCGTGGCATCACAGCGTGAATTCAATCTTCTTTTCATGTTGTTTTTACCTCATCAAGGATCATGACATTTTAAAAGATGATAAAAAAGAAAGAAATGAAATGAAACCACCACTGGGACAAACTGGGATGATTGAACTGGCCGCCTCTCTGTGCCAAATATTGAAAAGAGACCAACAAAGCCCTTTGGGTCTCTAGACCTAGACTGTTTTCTTATTTCATTTTGTAGGCCTCTCCGTGTCTTTGACATCTCTTATGATTTATTGGAAACAGATTTAAAATTAAAGTATCAGTAGCATTACATTCTGCTGTGAGTGACCCAGGCCCAAGATAAGAGAAGCTTGAGCACAATATAAATTTATTTTTGTCTCATGTAACAGGTTGGGGGTGGGTAGGCCAAAGGCTGGGTGTCAGGGCTGTGCTCTACCGAGCTCTCAAGGAACCGCATTTCTTCGTTTTGTTCCTCTGCTGTGAGTGGCTTTCGCTCCCTGGGTTACCTCATGGTCTAAGACGGTCTCTCCAGCGCCAGCCATTATAGCCACTGCCCCACCAACAGGAAAGAGGAAGAGATGAAGTCAAATGGGGACAAAGGACACACATCGGTTTTCTTCTAAGGAAGGTCATTTATACTCCTTCAGTTACAAACCATACCTGGCTGCAACTTTATTTCTGATGGGTTCAATATTTAAAAAATCAATTTATGGGATGCCTGGGTGGCTCAGTCATTAAGCGTCTGCCTTCGCCTCGGGTTGTGATCCCAGGATCCTGGGATTGAGCCCCGTATCGGGCTCCCTGCTTGGCAGGAAGCCTGCTTCTCCCTCTCCCGCTCCCCCTGCTTGTGTTCCCTCTCTTGCTGTGTTTCTTTCTGTCAAATAAATAAATAAAATCTTTAAAAAAATCAATTTATGAATACTCTGTAACCATCATCATCTTATTATTAATAGTTAATACTTAACTAGCAAATACTATGTACCAGATACACCTATAAGTCCTCAACGTATTTAATCCTCATAATGACCCCATTGTGGTCAATGAATAACGTCCCCCTAATGATGTCCATGTTCTAATCCCCAGAACCCATGAATGTGTTATTTCACATGGTGAAAGAAATTTTGTAGCTGTGATTAAGTTAAGGATTTTGAGATGGGGAGATGAGCGTGGATTACCCAGGTGGGCCCAATGTAATCATCAGTGCCCTTACAAGAAAGAGGCAGGAAGTCAAGGAAAAGAGAGGATTTCATGCTGCTTGCTTTCAAGATGGAGGAAGGGCCCTTGAGCCAAGAAATGCCGTTAGTCTCTAGAAGCTGGAAAGGGAGAGAAACAGATTTCCCCTGAGAGCCCCTAGAAGGAACGCAATACTGTGGACTGACTTTAGACTTCTCCCCTTCAGCACTGTAAGATAATAAATGTGTGTTGTGGTAAGCCTCTAAGTTTGTGGCGATCTGTTACAACAGACCTAGGAAACTAACACCCCTATCCTGTAGATACTATTATTATCCCCATTCACAAAGGAGGAAACTGAAGCACAGAGAGGTTAAGTAACTTGCCCAAGGTCACACAGCTTACTAGTAGGTGGAAAGTCTAGATTTGAACCCAGACAGTCCCACTCTGGAGTCTACCCTATAACCACGACTCACCATGTGGAATACACATGCTGCCTATTTGGCATTTGCTTTGATTTATAATTTGGGGTTTACAGTTTGCCTTTTGACAATTTCATTTCATAGTTTGGAAATTTTCAGACATACGTGACAGTAAAAAGAATGCTGTGATGGACTTCCACGTACCCATCACTTACCCTCAACACCGATGGCCAAACTTGTTCCATCTATGAGCGAGGGCCTCTTCCGGAGGAAGCTGGAAGGAGGGGTCAGGTCACTGCCTCCCGCAGTGAAGGGTTTTCCCCCCAGGAACAGCCTTGAGGGGAGTGTGGGGGGGGTGAGACCAGCATCGGCAGGTGTACCCAGGTGAACGTGAGCCATAGGATGGATCTGGGCATGGGAAAATGCTCCTGCACTCATGAAACTTCACTCCAGTTCAGGGACACAGACAGATTCCCCCTGATGCTTATTCTACTTCTCTGTAGTGAGGGCTGCATCTTTATTTAAACGAAGCTCACTTTTTTGGCTCTTACTCCACCCACCGAAAGTTACGCCCCCAGGGGGACACACTTCAGCATTTACGTGAAAGGGAATTACCTCCTGTGTAATTCTAATCTTCTCAGCCATGGTTGTTTCTTTGGTGTCGTGGGGGTATTTTTAAGCATCAAAAGGAAAACAGAGGAGAAAATCCGAAGAGACCACCCCCCAAGTCTGAAATCCTGTTAAACCTCCAACAAAACCAAACCCACCAGGGCTTGATGAAATAAGCTCACAAGCAGAAGAGGGCAAGGCCGTAGTGGTGAGATTCTGCAGGTTCCTTTGTAACCCCAGTTCCTTCCATCGGGACGGCAGCGGACAGGGAGGGGTTCCCATTTTCCTGGTATTCTGGTCGGGCTTCGTGGAACGGAAGCGACCATGCTTTGATCATTGGATTTTGTTCTTATTTTAAGGTTCCTTACATAATGAAATTTATTCTTTTCAAAATAGCCCAGGTCCTTTTAAAAAGAAGGGGCAGAAATGATTATCTAAGGTATGTAGTAGAGCCGGAAACGGGGCTTGGAAATATTTTGTTTTCTGCTATTTAAAGTGAACATCCTGACAAATTAGGGGCTTGCCATCGGGAGGTTGGGGAGGGGAGGGGATAATCTTCCTAAACCCTAAGATCTTAATCACTGCAGGACACATACCTAATGCAGAGCAGAGCTTCTCTCTGAAGCCCTTTTCTGTGGGGCATTGCAATATCCAGAGTATAATTGTTGTGAAAGTCTCAAAAATAACCCAAAGATACAAGAACCCCAAAGCTGGAAACAGCCCAAATGTCCTCCAGCAGGTGAATGGATGAACAAACCATACCACGGGACAGGATGCAGCTGTAGAGGAAGAAGCTATTGATACGTGCAACAAATGGGGTGCATCTCAAAGGCATTATGCTGGTGACAGAACCAGTCCCCAAACGTTACATATTTTGTGATGATCCCATGCATGGTTCTCAGAGAGACAAAACCATGGTGATAGAAAATGCTGAAGAAATCACTGAAGGGATAGTGACCAAGGGTCTTCCTCTTTCCTGCCCTTGACTCTCCCCCTTCCACCTGCTCTGTCCACGTGGAGACAGCTCCTCTCTGATGCCGAGTCCCCAGGCCACCCAATTTCCTGTGCGTTGTTAACATTATTAAAACACAAAATCCAAGCACTGTTATCTTTCTTGCAGACCGTAGAGAGAATGAACAGGTGGAGAAAAGAAGAAAATACGACCCCGTGACGCTGGATCCTATCGGCCCAGCACAGCGAGACAAAGACTGGGCGATTCTCCGGTTGGCATGTGACAGCTCACCGGGCGCTTGGCACAGGGACCTTTGAAACAATGACACCGCGTGGAGGCTGTCATTCACCGAGGCTCGCGGGGGCTGTCTGGCGCTGGGGAGTCAGAGAGGGGACCGCGTAGGTACGGGGCTTCAATATATCAGCCAACCTTTATCGAACGCATTTTTATTAAAGTATTAAAACATAAAATTCAAGGGCAGCTGTTATCATTTCTGTTCATCCGTACAGAACACAGGCAGAGGATAGAGGAAAATGCAATCCTGCGCCCCTGGATCCCAGGCACGCTCCGAGCACACACACAGGAGTCACCTAATCCTCACAATGGCCCGTGGCGAGGGCCGTGGTATTGGCCCTGCAAGCTAACTCCACTTTGAGAAGGGCTGTGGCCTCCAGCCCTCGTAGAACATCACTGGTAAGATCTGTGAGGTTCCTTTGCAAGGACAGTGCGTGACTGGGTCTCAGCTCTTTGGCTGATAATCATGTGCAAGCAGGGACGAGGGTAGCAGTGAACCCTGCCGTCCAGCATTTCAACACTTGCTTATCTGCTTTACTGTGCTCAGGGACTTCTCCCCTTCAGATGGGGAGGCATCACGATAACCTGACTGAGGTTAAGTGCAGGTTCTGTCTGAGTTGCTGCACGAGCAGCCACAGAACACTTCAGCCCCCGGGCTGTGATTCTCTCATCTTGTACGTGCATGCACGTGTGTGTGTGCGCGCATGCGTGTACCAACATATGTATGTGTGTGCGCGCACACGCACGTGTGTGCAGCAGTTAGGAGGAGGGGCTCTGGAGTCAGAAGGGTCCGGACTTGAACCCTGGCTCCGCCACTCCTGAACCCATAGCCTTAGGAACATTGCTTACACACTCTGTGCCTCAGTTTCCTCCTCTGTCACACGGTGACAGGCAGCCCCCACCTCATAAGGCCAAGGCGAGGATTAGGTGAATTAGGCCGTGTGCAGCTCTTGAAAGGGGACCCGGCACAGGGTCGGTGCTTGAAAAATGTCGCTGTGAGTACTGTTGTTCGTTGTTCACCATGTCTCTGTTGTGTGTGCGGCTCTGTGCAGGGCCCCCGACTGGGTGCAAAGTTGTTTCTGTGGGAGGCGTTCCCAGGAAGCACACTAGGGGAGGGGAGACAGACAGGGTGTTTTCACGTGGGTAGCTGGAACTGAATCCGGGACATTTGTGCTCTGATGTCCACGAACCATTGGCTGAGCGGCCCCAGGGCTGTCATCTCCTGCACTTCTGGCCCCGGGCCAAGAGAACGCGGTCAGGTGGCTGGTCTCAGGATGCCCATGATGGCAGAACTGTGTTTGTTTCTTCACACCGGCTTCTAGGAGATTGCTTCACATACAGGAGACATTCCATAATGTTTGTGGAAGGAAGGAGGCTGTGGGGGGTGTAAGAAAGAGAGGTGTCACATTTAACCAAACGGACATAAAGCATCATCAGGGGAAGAATCCCACTGTCTCTACCAACTGCCTTAGAGCTCAGAAAGCCCTAGCACGTACATTGTTCTCATTTAGCCATAGAAAGTTCACATGGAAGACATTTTAAAGGCCATCTCATCCATCTGCTTAATTTGCTTGAAATGGGAGCCCAGAGAGGAAAGCGACTCACCCAAGGTCACCCGGAGAGTTAATCACAGACGGTAGGCCAGAATCTAGGTCTTCTGATTTCCCAGTAAAGTGTCCTTTTCACTATGGAATTAGTTAGGGAGACGCTTTCTCTGTGGGTTTCCTTCTCTTACTACATAGTCGAGCACTGTCACCGCCTCAAGGACCACACTCCCCAGCCCACACGTCGTCCTTATCCCTCAAAGACCGCCTCAGGCACCTGCTGCACCAAGCATCCTGTCCCCTCCTCCCCCACTCCACCAAGTCTAACTTAGGCACGCGCATACTCTTCCACCCAGCAAATCCTACTTTTAGGAATGTATCTCATAGAGACAAGAGCCCCCTGTACGAGGATATATATATTCGAAGGTATTTATTATAGTGCTAGTCATAGTGAGTTGATAACAGGCAATCCTAGAATGTGAACACCACCTGATCAAACTGTAGGGTATTTCCAGTATGGGATGTTAGCTATTTCAGAATGCTGAGTTGGATCCTATCTTGATACAGTTTCGGTAATAAAGGTAATTAAGTCAGCAAACTGATAAATAGAAAAGGGCCCGTAGGCAGAGATCCTCAACACCCACACAGAAAGCACCATCAGCGTTGAGGTATTTCTCAAATAAGAGGTACAAGAGGGAGGTTTTCAAGCCCCTGGGAGCTGGGATTGAAGCTACTGGGGCCTTCAAGCACCAAGAGGCTGCTCTCTCTATAGGCACCCAGTTGGAGGACTCTGCTGTTCTTTGTTTGGGGTGGGGTAGTGGCGGGGGGAGGCCTGAGGCAGCTGGGGTGTCCTTTGGCTGCCTGCTTCCTTCTGGGCAGGGTGGACAGCTAGCCAGGGAAAGGCCACAGGAAGAGGAACTTCAGGTGGGGCCAACAGTATGCGTCAGCCTCTGTGATATGTACGTGCTCCCCTGTGGGGCGGTGGTTATCAACAGAGGGGTTGCCACCTAAGAAGTGACTTTGGTGGCACAATGATGGGATGTTCAGTGGGTGGGAGTTGGGGGTACCAGATCACCATGGTACCCAGGACAGTCCCACATCTTGCAGAACTGTTTTGAGTCTCGCATCAGTTTCAAATGTCCCACTGGACGTTCATGGAAGTGAACCTTCTTTACAATGACCTGAGGCCCAAATAGAAGATCCATTCTTTGTGGAAATCATAATGCTTTTTGCACTGTTTGAATACTCACGGTGTTTCTTGGGATGTCAACTGTGATGTCAATCAAGGGAAGCTTGTATTTGTTTTGAAAATTTGCCAATGGTGGTGCACCAATAGGAACCTTCACGTCTCGGGCACCCACGTGTCCAACGGCATTTGAGAGGCCAACCTGATCGCTTCTTGTCCTTTTGGCTAAGATCAAGTGGAGAGGCCAACGCGACTCCCTTTATACCAGCCTGCATTTACAGCTTACCCAGTTCAGAGCATCACTGACAGAGCATCTGCATGCGAAGTTTGCATTGTTTTATTGCAAGTTACTGTACATAAATTATTTGTCTTATATTTTTCTTTATATTGTAGTTAAGCCATTAAATTGAATTAAAAGGGGCGCCTGGGTGGCTCAGTCGTTAAGCGTCTGCCTTTGGCTCGGGTCATGATCCCAGGGTCCTGGGATCGAGCCCCGCATCGGGCTCCCTGCTCAGTGGGGAGCCTGTTTCTCCCTCTCCCACACTCCCTGCTTGTGTTCCCTCTCTCACTCTCTCTCTCTGTCAAAGAAATAAATAAAATCTTAAAAAAATGTTTAAAAAATAAAAAAAATAAATTGAATTAAAAAAGATATTTAGGTGGCTTATATTGTTTAAATATTATTTCAAGATACCAAAGTGGAAATGATAAAATATTTGTTTTACAAAAAAAGGTGTCATCGGGTCTGACAGAGTTGAGAACTACATTTCTAAAAACCAGCAATGCCTTCTCTTTCCCCAGGGCACCTCGTTTAGGGACACTTTTGAGCTTTTTGTTAAATTGAGCTAGAAATTTACCACAAAAGAGGACCTTTCATTTCCTTCTTAAACATCAAGCCTTCCTTTGCCAAGATCCCCCTTAATGAGTCTGCTGGAGACCAACGTAATTTTGATCTTTAATCTCCGGGACTGTGTAAATTTCTCCTGGAATTGTTTCCACCAGCAGAAGTGAAGCTGTCTGGCTCCAAGTTCACTGCAGACACAGCTGAAGCTTCTGTCAAATTTAGGTCACTGCTTGGTGGGTAAATAATTTGTCCCTCCATAGGAGACAGATCAATAATCAACAAACAAACACATTAAGAAAAAAAAAGGCAGAAACGCTTAGTCATGCAAATCAGGGCAAGCAGAGGGTAAAGAAAAGAGCCTCATTTGCATGTAGCAGCTCCTGCAGGCCCGGGCCCACCGGCCTCTCTCTAAGAAAATCCGCAGCCCAGAGCAGCAAACCCCCGGGCACATCAATGCACAGTAATAAAGGTTTGTCCCAAGCGGAGTAAACACCACTCATTCCCAGGACACCGAGAGGCAGAAAATGATCCGGAGGTTAACTGGGTCATTAGCTGTGGCACAATATGGGTCATGCTGGAGGTAATTTCGTTCCCTTCCACCGGTGGCTGCAATAAAGCCACCGGCTCTCCCAGCGAGGGGCCAGTGACTCAGTGGCAAGTTGAGGTTTCCTGGATACCGGACCAAAGCTGTCATTAGGATTCATGGCACCTCTGACATCACGGGAACTTTTGTGATGCAAAGTTCCATGTTGTCTAAACACACGAGGGACCCCGGAATCTGTGTGTCCTCGCTATGTGCGCTGTGCCCACAAAATGGGACATGCAGATGCACACATGCGGGACTGAAGAACTGGCTGAAGCGCCTTCCATTCTTGTAAATAGTAGTTAGATCGCTTTCCCTGAAGAGTGGGTCCTGCTGCAGCCCTGTTCTTCAACTGCGCGGGTATTTGGGAAATTGCGCGGGTAACATTAAACAAATCCGAGTGTTCTAATTATGCCTTCTGCATATGTTCTGCCTTTACATCTTGTTTGGAGAGTCTAAGAACCAAACAGACAGAGAAGGAGGCTCGGGCAGCGGAAGTCACGTGGGCAGAACCAGAGGGAATTACAAGGGAGGGACCCCCCCCACCCCGCCCGTCAGGGTCACCTCCGTGGGCACAGGGAAGCCTGTCACAGGATGCTACCTGGGTCTGGAAATCGGGAAGCAGGTGTTCGCCCGTGACAGTCACACTTCCTGCTCCTCATTCGGAGGTGCCCCAGCCAGATGGCGGAGGCCCGAGGAGGAAAGGAGCAGGCTGGGCTGAGGCCGCTGGCTGAGCCAGCCCTGGACTTCCGGCAGGGATGGCAGGGGCTTGCCTCCCACGCCCCAGCGCCCTCCCCACCTGCCCAGCACGCCCTTCCCGCCCAGAGTGGGGGTTCTCTCTGCCCCGAGAACATGCTTGAAGACTCGGAGATGTTCCCGGAATCACAGGTCCTGGGGGCACGTGGAGGCCTGTGCACCCCTCTCCCTCATCCCCCTTCCCCTGGACTCACTGACCTTCCTTCTGTGCCTCAAACGCGCCAGGTTCGTCCCAACCCAGGGCCTTTGTCTGGGCCGTGAGTCCTCTTCCAGGCTGTCCCCAGCTCTTCGCACAGCTGCCCCTTCTCACCTTCCAGGGCTCTGCCAGGTGTCACGTCCACAGCGGGCTCCCCTGACCGCCCTGTCCACAGTCACCCCCTCCACCCAGGCCCTTCCCAGCATGCCGCTCTGTTTTCTCTTCTGGGTACCACTCATCACCGTCGGAAGTGACCCCGGGGGCATGTTTCCATGGTGTCATCTCCCTGGCCTTCCGTCTTGAGTGTGAGCTCCAAGGACGCAGGGACCTGCCTGTCCTGCGAAGCCCCGTGGGCCCAGCACGTGCAGCAGCGCCTGGCCCAGAGGTGCCGCCCGGTACGTGGCCGGGGGACGGCTCGGTGGCTGAGCCTGGCGTCCGGAGTCCTGGGCTCAGCTCCCGCAGGCTGTTTCCTGGCCCCCTGACTGTGGGACAGGGACGCCTCCTGTCTGGGTGCAGGCTTCCTCCTCTGAGAAGCGGGGCTGATACCAGAACACTTGTCTCCCAGGACTGCTGGGAGGCGCAGAGACAGAGGAGACCGACATCGGAGCTCGGCCAACCCGAGAGCTGAGGGGACGGGAGCGGCCCCGTCACAGTCACGGCGCACCTGGGCGGAGGTCAGGGCTCGGGCTGAGGGGTGTCGGTGCGTGTGCGTGTGCGTGTGTGTGTGCACGTGTGCACACTGAACGTTAATATTGACAGCTCTCTCCCTATGAACAGCCATCAGTATTACACGCCAGGCTCTGTTCTAAATGTTTCACGCTAATTAACTCACTTAATTCTCACGACTGTACCTGCCTGTGATTGTCCCCATTCTATAGATTAGGAAAAGGAGGCACAGGGAGGCTAGGTTATCTTGCTGTGGTCACGCAGACAGCAACTGGTGTGGAGAGTGAGTCCCAGCTGGGACAGAGAGCTGGCTTCTGCACAGGCACGAGCCCCAGCTGGAAGCAGGCAAGGAAGTGGCTTGACCCTACACGGGACAACATTTGTACTTTTTCCCTTGAACTTGGCAAGGCCTAGGTCATCCTGTGGTGAGATAATTGATCTCGCCAAGTGTTTCTGAGCAGAAACATCTAGCTGCCTCTCAATGTCCTTTCTCCCTTTCTGTCATAGAGACAGAGCCCTCAGATCCTCAGTCGGACACAGGGCTGCTAGAATAGAATAGGGCTTCTTCCCTATGCTTCAGATTGGAGTGGTGTGTGACTAAGTTCTGGCCGATGGGATGGGAAGAGAAGCAAGGGGTCTGACTTCTAGGTTTTAAAGTGAGAGTCTTCTTCCTTTTTTCTCCCTCCTCACTGGCTGGAATTTGGACCTGGTGGTGGGCCATCTTGGCCACCTGGATGAGCACAATACCCCAGGAAGAGTGGGACAAGAAGAGGGGCAGAGCCTAGTCCTCAACCCCTTAAACCTTTCAGGTAAGAGTGGAGGAAGGTGATGTGGAGGGTGGGGCAGGGCACAGTTCAGGGTTGTACATTTGGTCTATGGGCCTCCTCCATCCACCACGAGTTGAGGCTCTTCTCTCCCTCCTCCCACACGACCTCCCCTGCTGCCCACACCAGGGTTGAAAGTCTGGGCTCCCGGCCTGTCCTCCAACCACCCACAGTCCCTGCTCCACGGAGTGACCAGCCCGCAGCCCGTGGCCCGAGAGACCCAGAGGAAGCCTGGGGGTTCCCGTGCCCCTTCCCTGACTGTGCCCCGAAGTCACACTAGCCACATGTCCGGGGCCCTGTAATGATATGTAGCGGATGGTTACCATCCTGGGCAATGCAGATGCAGAACAGTTTCATCATGGTAGAAAGTTCTCTTGGACGACACTGGCCAGACAGACAAGGTTTTGAATCTAGCAAGTCATCAGGCGGGAAAGAGGCACCAGGCAAGAAGGAAATGAGACATAAAGGGAGGTTTGACCAAAAGGTCCTCCCTCCCTCATTCATTCGATATTTCATTCACTCACCGAATTCATTTCACATCTATCGAGCTCCTTCCAGGGACCGACCACTGTGCTGGCCCCAGGGAAACAAAAGAGAATTAGGCAGACACAGCTGCCAACCTCGGGGAGCTCATGGTCTAGTCCGGGGAGGCAGACAAGAGAGAAGGAGGTAAATAAATCAGCAAGCAAGACAATTTCAGAAAACAGCAAATGCCACAAGCAAAGCAGAGTGGGGTCGTATCCTGGGGACTCAGTGTCTGCGGAGGAGGAGGCCGGGACTTGGTTTAGGGAAACGTATCATCTCTGGGCAACCTAAGATTACAGGCCGGGGGTGACGCCAGACCCTCAAAGGGGTGAGGAGTGAGATGCTCCAGAGCTCACCTCCTGAAAGGCAGGGAGGACCTGGGGCCAGGACGCCCCTGAGCTCGGGAATTAGGATGTGGCCCCAAACCTGGGCCTGGAGGTGCACCGGGGCCCCCAGAAAGCAGAGAGGATGTGAAATGCAGCAGTGGTCCCAGCCGTCCGCGGAGTTTACTCCGAGGACGAGGACGGATCAGAGAGGCTGTCAGGGAGGCCCCGCCTGGGCCTTGACCTGACACTTGCCTGGTGGGGGTTGCTCTCGTTTCCAGCTCTGGAGGCGTCAGCATCCCTCCCCTCAGAGCCCCTGTGCACGCACTGTCTCCGGGCGCTCGGGGCACGTCGCCCCGTCCAGGAGGCAGCGGGCTCCCGCTCAGCAGAGGCTCCGTGAGCCGCGGCCCTCACTGCCGCCTTCATTCCCAGGACAAAGCTCGCGGGAGGCCAGAGCCCGGGACGGGGCTGCGGCGGCCCCCACCGAGGGCCCGGGGAGCGCTGGGAGGCGGGAAGGGGACCAGGGAGCCTCCGCGACAGCAGAGTTTGACATCCGGCAAGGCGCACCCAGCAGGGTTGTTTTCCTTGAACAAAACCTCAGAAATAAAGGTGCCCACCGTTCCCTCTGCAATAAGAACTTTCCATTTCTGCATGTGAGGGGCATGATGATGTCATTCAGGCTTCAGCACAGACCAGAATGTGTTCTCCTGGCAGGAAGTGAGCAAAACCAACCCCAATTACGGTTCCCTGACAGTTCAATGATTTCAGCCAAAGGCAATGACCCCACACGGCGCGGGCGAGCCCCACACAGGGTGATCATGAGAAATAACTGAGCAGGTTTAATGTTCTCTTGGTTTCTGGGCAGGCTAGAGGTTTCCCAAGGGGCCAGGGAGGTTCCTGCCCCAGACTGAACCGTCTCCTCCTGGATTCTCCTGGTGACGGGACACCAGGCCTGACGCAGGTGGCTCGAGGGCATCAGTAGGCTCATGCGCTGGTGCCTGGTCTTCAGGAAGAGCTGGGTCTGGGTGCTCAGACGCATCCCCTGGGTTCAGCTGGTCTCCTGTGTCCCCCCCTCCCCCACGGCGCTGGGTCCCCTGCAGGCTCCACTCAGGGTCGGACAGCTGCAGGTGCCCTGTGCACGGTTGCAACGACCCAGGGTTCCAGCTCCAGCCCCACACTCGCTCAGGTCCAAGTCCAGGGCCAAGAGCATGATGCCATGGGAGCCCCCGAGTCACAGATAAGCCAGCTTAGGGCCTTCCTGTTGCTGAACCGATGCTGGGCAGTGGTGGCTGGTGCGGGGTCTGGGGTTTGGGGTCAGCTCACCCCAAACACATGCACTGAGGTGGGAAGGGAATTCTCAAATGCCGCTCAGGCTCTGTTTACAGCAGAAGGGGAAGCAGACGCCGGAGCGGGCGGGGGGTGTTCATCGCAGGAAGGGAGCGTGTAGGGTCAGCCCCACAGCGCCAGAGCGCCTTGAAGCAATCGGACGGTTGGTGCCGAAGAAGCTCCACAAGTTCCAGATTTAGTTTTGAACCCTTCAGCCCCCCTGGGAATGGATAACCGTGCGCATGGTCCCTGAATCTAGGTGACGGCTACATTCTGTCTGCGTCAGAGAACAAGGGGGTTTGGGGACCCCACCTGCTGTGACACCAGGCCCCGGGGAGTGGGTGCAGCCCCTCGGTCACCGGGGGCCAGTTGTGCTCGCTTCTCCCAGCCAGGACCGTGCTTGGCTCTGAGCCCCGGCAACCAGCTCGGGGAGCCTGACCAGTAGTGGCTGGCCTTGTTCCTGATGAACAGGTGCGGGGCTGGTGCGGGGGCTGCACAATGTCACCAAGGGCCGCTCCTGCTCTGTGGCCCTCTGTCCTCAGCTTGGGGTCTCTTGTGGCTGCAAAAGATGCTGCTCTTTCCCGCCAGGACAGAGGAAGCGAAGGAGGGGGAGGAGGGGGAGGAGGGGGAGGAGGAGGACGAGGTTGAAACCAGAGAACAGTGCTTTCCCAGATCCCCCAGCGGCCGCCCGCTGCCCCTCATGGCCAGAACGGTGTTACGGGGGCACAGCGGTGGGGGCTGGGTAAGGTTTAGGGGACTCATGACCATCGGGTCCCGTGAGCGAGAAGGAAGGGCGTGCCCTGGGTGGACACCTGGCGGTGTGTGTCAGAGTCCAGAGAACTGGCTCAAAAGATTGGTTTGTGTGCAGAGGACACACACAGCTGCTTTCAGTCAAAGGTACATAATTCATATCTTTGCAGACGCAAATTCCTGCTTTTGCGTAATGAAGGCAACCAGACCACATGATTCTGCCTGCAAATATTCCACCGGGCCCCGAGCTGCCCCAGTGAACCATCATGTGGCTCAGATTCAACAGAAATCCCCAAATCTCCTCCCTCCTGGGGGTGCACAGACATGCTCTCCGCAGGGGCCTGGGTTGGCTGCTTTTCTGGGCCCAGAACGGATCAGCCCGAGCCCTGGTCGCCTGGGCCCACGGAGGCTCAGCCGTCCTCCATCTGCAGACAAGCCGGCGAGGTATGAAAACCTGCTCGCCGGCCAGGGAGCCTGGGATCGTCCTCCAACAGCTCCAGCCTGGATGTGGTCCCAGAGATAAATCATTCCTCTTTAAAAAGCCACAGTGGCCCATTACTTCTGCTTGAAAATACCCCTGGATCTTCACTAGAGAGCAGGGGTGACGGGCCCCGGCTGTTTTGCTCAGCTCTGCATAAAATCGCCATCAGCCAGTTGACTTCTATAATGAGCAAGCTGGTCGCTTCTGATGGGTGTAAATAAAATCCTTCCCCAGCATGCGGGACCTGGCTGAAGGTTTCAGAGTCCTGTCTGCAGAAGTTGTGGGAACATGCACAGTCACGGGCTCGTGCCCACGTGAAACGCCCTGTTGTCGCGGGCTTCACATGGGGGTGAGCCAAAATGACCGAATGGCGATTCCTGGTCTGCCTTTTGCCATATCCTGCAATACTTCCTCAAGTAAGCAGCAATCTCACAAAAATAAACGGGGCACATTTAAACAATTATTATGGAGATTTTCCAGCAGAAGAATATAATGAACCGTCATGTGCCCATCACCCAGATTCCACAGTTACCAGGATTTGCCCCACTCCCTCCGGCTGCCTCCCCTCTTTCCGCCAAAGTATTTTAAAGCAAATCCCAGACTGCGCGTGGATTTTTTATTAACATAACTGCAATGTCCTTATCACCGACCCTGTGCAGATTTCTCTGTCTCACAGACGTCTTTTTCTCGTTGCTTATCCGGAGTCAGGACTCAAACAAGAGCCGCCTGGCCTTTGGTTATGTTTACAGGCCCTCGGTGGAATGTGATCGGCTCTTTTCTTTTGTAGCTCGCGTCACTGCCGGGTGGAATTCGCAGGATCAGTGGCCCTAAGGGGCCCCACAGTCTGGCTTTGTTGGTCCGCTGCCCCTCGGTGTCACATTCCAATTCCTCCACCTGGGAGGAGAACGGGATGCCCCTGAGCAACGTTGGCAAAGGCCGTGGTCTCCAGTCAACCCAGCCTGGGGTGTTGGAGCCCAGAGGAGCCAGCCTCAAGCAGTTGCAGCAGGAAGTGACTGCGGGTGTTTTAAGGACGTTTCCTGGGTTATTGTTGGCTAGCAAAGTCAGCGTTTGCTCCCAAGCGTCACCACCTCATTTGGTGTCTGCTCCGTTCCTTCATTCTGCAGGTGAAGACAGAGGCTCAGGAAGATCAATTTGCTCAAGGGCACTTGTCTCGTTGACCTGGGGATCAGCCTGACCCCCTGTTTCCACGATTGCCCCACTGTGGGTTCCACCCCACATTCCAGCAGGGCTAATCAGCCCCATATAAACCCCTCCAGTTGCTTCCCACCCTTCTTCTTGTGAACCCCAGGGTCTGCCCTTGGCCCTGGAGGCCCGGCCTCCACTTCTTGCCTCCCTGCACCCCACCATCCCCCACCGCCCCGGTCCCAGGCCTCCTCTCTGAGTCTTGTCCAGCCGACCTGCCTCCAGGCCTTTGCACGTGCTGTGCCCTTTGCCTGGAATGCTCTCCTGACAGCTTCCGCCTTGGCTGGAATGTTCTGTGTTCACCTCTCGAGAGGCCGTCCCTGACCTCCCTGTCTAACGTGGTCTCGAGGCCCTGCTTTCTTTCAACTCTCGGTTTGCTTCCTGTAGAGCAGTTCCGTCCTCTTTATCAACCTGGTTTTTTCTGTGGTCATTCATTGTGTCTCCTTTACTAAAAGTTTCACCCTCTGAGGCCAAGGACTAGGTCGGCCCTGCTCAGGGTGGTGTTCGGGGGCCTGGAGCAGTTCCTGACATAGTATTTGTTCCTCGGAAATGGTTGAGTAGCTGAACGAAACAGGGACTGGCCTTAGATATAAGAGAGGTGCACGCACTGAGCCCTCAAGGGGCATCTGGGCCCTTGGCTGTTTGTGTTTCAATTGTACTTAAATCCCAAAGGGCCTGGACAGGTCCTTGCTCCTCCCTCTGTCTCACTGGCCTTTCTCGCCCACCTGTCCACCTGAGAAGGTGTTCTCAGGACTAAGTCAGTCACGGAGGCCTGAGTAGCAAAGGCCAATCCCCAGTCGCAGGGAGCTGAGGCCTGGGATGTGTGTTCCTGCCTCACCTGTGTATCAGACCAAAGAAAGGCAGCTCTTCCTTCCTGCTTGTATCCGCTCCCTGGGGCGGCCCGAACAAATTACTACAAACTCCAAGCCTTAAAACAACAGAAAAGTAGATCAGGAAGCTAGAAGTCGGAAATCGGCGGGTTCCAGGGGAGAATCCCCTCCTGTTTCGTCGAGCTTCTGGTGGCTCCTGGGGGACTCGGGCACGCGCTGCCCCACCGCGGTCCGTGCCGCCGTCTGATGTGGCCACTCCTGCGTGTCCCACAAGTTTGGCTCTGCCTTGTAAGGCCACTCGTCATGCACGGAAGGTCCCCCTGGGCGATCTAGGTGACTGCCTCATCTCAAAATCCTTAATTACATCTGCAGAGTCTCTTTTTGTCAATAGGGTCACGTTTACAAGTTCCAGGGATTAGAGACCTCGATGTCTCGGTGTCGCGGTGTCCCCGTTACTCAACCTGCTCGTCGGGTGCCAGACCCATCACCTGCTCTTTGTCTTAACGTCATATTCATGATGTCCTAGTCCCTAACCCCCTCCGTGCCTGAGAGAAAGGGGAACCAGTTGTAAAAAAAGAAAATACTTCTCTTAATTACCTTTCACCCAGAGTGTGCTCTGGGCGGGGAGCCGAGGCGGTGGGGTGTTTGTGAAAGCAGGGGCCATCAGTCATGCTGGCCCTGCTGCTCGCCGAGCGGCCTCCTGTAGACCATGTCACCGCTGCCCTCGGCGGCATTTGATCAGCCGTTTTTCTGGGAGCTCTGAGTGATGCTGTCCCCTGTGAGATGAGACTCCACCGGCAATGGCCTCTGGAGGGAATGTTCCAGAAGGGGCTGGCCCCAGGTTCTCCCTCTGCTGAGTATAGGGAGAGCTCACAGGGGATGCTTTGACCCACCCGGCGGCCCTGGTGTTCCTCAGACTCAGCGGATGCAGCCTCGGCACAGAATATTCTGTAGACCACGCTTCCTCCGTGTAGGCAGGAGGGAAGAGGCCCCTGACAAGGCCCCCAACTCCCTCCCTGTCTGCTCACAGCCGCTCTGCCATCACCTCCCTGGAGACCACTGGCTGGTTTGATTTCACCTTTGTCCTGTTCAGGTCAGTCGGTGAAGGCCACCCAGGATCCTGGTCCTCCCTCCTCCCCAGGCCAGCCGCCCACAGCTGTGGGGCCAGAGAGGATGCCCCCACTCTCCTGAACCCCCTTTCTCTCTCCCACAGCACGTCCACCTTGCACACACCCAGCGTCTTGCTCATTTACCTGGTTGAGTTCTAGAATGCAAGCTCTTGCAGTCGGAGTTTTGTCCGGAGATTTTTATCTCATGAGAAGCTTGCAGCAGCTCTAGGAGAGGGAGCAGCCCCCCCCACGCCCTGTTTGCAAAAGGGGTTCTGAGCCGCAGGTGGCCCACGTGGAAGGGCCACATGGGGTGAGGCCGTCTGCTGGGGTCGGGCTGGGGCTCTGCGCCCTGCCGAGCTCTGTGTGTCCTTGCTGACCGGGGACAGGATGAGTGAGGGGACACACGAGTCATGCCTGGACCACCACTGGCCCTTTGCTTTCTGGACGGCCCACGGGACAGGCCAGAGGGGCCTGCTCTGAGGGCGCGAGGAAGTCACCAGACACCAGGGTTCCCTGCGCTCCGGTTGTCCCCGAATGCACCACTGTCTCAGCTTCAGGAGCCCGGAGGTCCGTGCGGGGACAGCACTCCGCACCCCGGCCTGGAGCATGGTTGGGCTGCAGCCCCGTCACGGGGGCTGTGAAACCCGAGCCTCAGTGACCCGCGCCGTCCCGGACTCGGTTCCCAGCTGCTGAGGCCACGCTGCCGCCAGCCCGCCCCGAGGTCTGAGCTGGTGACAAGGCCGCAGGGCCCGGAGGTGTGGCCGCCGCCCCTGCTGCGTCCTGCATCCCGGCGGCTCTGTGCCTACTTGTTGGGTCTTGTCCCCCCCCCCACCCCAGGAGAAGATGCCAGGGGATGGCTTGCTGCCTTCCCCCACGGACTTCCAGCACTCCCGGCTCTGAAGGGACAGACAGACGCCTTTCCTTGTTCCTTCTTCCTTTTTTCTCTTCTTTCTCTCTCCTGTTTGAGTTTGGGTTTTATTTGCCCTGAAGGGAAGCTCTGCTAGAAGGATGCTCACTGAGCGCTGTCCCCTGACAGCAGGATGCGGGCGACAGTCGGGATGAGGCCTGGGGCAGCCACTCAGCGGACCGCACGTAAACTGCGAAGGGACGTGAACTCGTAGGAAAACTGTAAAAGAGCAAGAAGAACAGTGAAGTGAGAAGTCAGTCTAACACTTAAGCACCTGCGTCAGTGCCCAGCCCGTACGGGCTCCTGGCCGCGCACCTGGCAGCCCGCTCGGGGCTGTGAGACAGTGTTTCCGTCTCCAAGGCCCCCACGAGCCACCTGGGGTTCCGGCTAAAGTGTGGGGCCCCCAGGAGGACCTGGATGGGACCTGACATTCTGCATTTTCAGGACGCTTCTAGGCGAGGAAGATGCTGCTGGGCTGTGGACCACACTTTGAGAAGCAAGGCCTTGGGTTTTGACTTTGAACCTTCATGACTATCCTTGAACTGAGAGAAACTGGTTCAGAGAAGGTAGGTGACCTCCTCAGGTAAGTGACCTCTCAGGTAGGTGACCTCTTCAGGTAAGTGACCTCTCAGGTAAGTGACCACTCAGGTAAATGACCTCTCCAGGTAAATGACTTCTCAAGGTAAGTGGCCTCCTTAGGTAAGTGACAGTGTCAAGTGACGTCCTTGGGTTAGTGTCTTCCCTGGGGTCATGTGGCAGGTATACGATGGAGTCAGGATTTGATCTCCTCAATCTCAAAGCTCCCGTCTTAACCTACACACGCCTATAACTGCAAGTACATGGGTGATTTTCCTATAATTTTTCCTTAAAGTCTGTTTTGCATGATGGTTTTACTAATTAAAAGTTGTAAGATGACTTCTCAAAGTCACTAGACTACGAAAATTGCTCCCGCGTTAAAGCGCTCTTATCAGACTGGGAGAAGTGAGTGAACGTCCAAGTCGCCTTGGAAGGAGGGCACACGCAGAATCCGTATCCCCAAGCTCTCCGTGTCAGTGCTCAGCAGAAACCAAAGGCATTTTACAAGGACCCAAATGTGCAGTTGCTTTTACCATAACATTTCAACGCAGACTCTTTACTGTGAGAGTGCTCAGTGCTCGAAGAGGTTGCTGTTACCTTGACGAATGTTTTCAATCGGGTGAAGCCCGAGAGGGAGAATTCTCATCTGGACACCAACCTGCACAAAGCTACAGTCTCTCGTCCAGGTGCCCTGCTTGTTTGCCCCCGAGCGCTCCACCGTGCCCATGCCGGGCCAGATCCCATTTGGGGTCCGCCTCTCACGGGCCTGCTTTAGGTAACGGGGGGGGTACGTCAGTCCCTGTCTCCTTGTCTTAGGAGAGAAGTGGGTGAGAGGAGACCACCCAACAAACAACAACGATGAAAACAAAACCCCAATACAGAGTCCAAAAGGGTGTGAGGACGGAACAAAATGGATGTTATTAATCTACATTCCATCTATGCACTAGGTTTTTTTTGCTTTGTTTTGTTTTTGGGTTTTTTTGTTTTGTTTTGTTTTGGTTTTTGGTGGTAATGTGTATAAGGTGACACTGCAGGACTATACCCAAGAAAAAGTATCAAATAACACATATTTTAAGTCACAGCCCCTGTCTTCTATCTCCTGGGCCTGGTAGTGGGGTAGTTGGGGGTGAGTCTCCCTACCCTCTCTTGTGCTCAGCCTCAATCTGAGCTTTTTTGAGGATCCCAATATCATCTGCACAGAACCCACTGGACACTCAGAAAACTCAGGGCCTTTCTAGGCTGCTCAGATCTCCTCGGGGGCTGAGTCCACAGATATGTGTCAGGAAGGAGCTGTGACTCCTCACTGGGTGTATGGAAGGGTCTGGAACCAGAGTTTGACTTAAGGGTTTGTCAGGAACCATTTGTACTGGCCAGTGACTGGGCTGGTCCCATCAACAGGGGAGCTCTGATCACTTACTTCCTCCCCCTCAGATGGTCTCACCAGAAGTCCTTTCATAAACCTCTGACCCTCCACCCCATTTGGTGGTGGTGGTGGTGATGGTGGTGGTGGTGGGTTGGGGGGGCAGGAAACAACCATGAAACCTGGAAGTGCCCTCATGCTCTCATGCTCGTGGCTGGGATGGAGTAGCCCTATGGAGCGGTCACCCATGTGCTCTTGTCCCTGGAATCCCTAAAAAGCCACCAGGCAGTCATCACAGAGTGGGGACTTTTGTCTGCCTCCTTCACTGCTGGGGGCCCAGAGCCTAGGGCTCCCGCGGAGCAGAGCAGGTGTCTGCTGGCCTCTGCCAGTCCACGGAAGAGCCCGTCTGTCCCAACCACACTAGACAGTGGGCAGGAGGCGGCTGTGGCAGGGATGCAAGGACGTAGTCCTGGACCGTTTCATCTGCTTAGAACAAGGAGATCCAAACGCTCTCTGACCGCTTGGGAACTGTTTGGTAGGGTCCACCACAGCTAAACATAGGTGCATCAGGTTGGGGCGGGGCCAGTTTAGGAGGCGGGGCCAGGCCAGGGGTGGAGTCAGGGCAAGACTAGCAGTGTAGCCCCTGGGAGTGGGGTCCGGTGAGTAGCTGGGTCCCTGGCAGGGGCGGGGCCAGGCTGCAGGTGGGTGAAGGTCTGAGCCCACACACAGGCTCTGCTCGCCCAGCGCCTTCTCCAGGTGCCTCCCATTCCCACCACTGACATTTCAGCCGACAGTTCCCACGGCCTCCGCTAATGTTTTTCATTAGTCTCAACGATTGTTGTGCCAACATGTTTCCTTAAAAAACACCATGGAAAAAGGCACGACTTTGGAGGAATTTACTCCAGCCTTGTCTGCTTGCAGTATGATTGTGGGAAATTCCTGGAATAATTCAGCTTGTGGTTTCTTTAGCATAGAGAAGAGTCAGCGCTCTGAGTTGATCAAGTTGAGGTTCAATCCTCTCTCGGACAGAAAAGGTACAGCCTGTGGTAGAAAAATCTGTCACGGAAAGACTGAGGGCTTTTAGTTCAGCACCCTTCAAACATTTGGAAAATGACACACAATAAAGAAGTGCACTTTACAACGGATCCCAGTATGCACACGTGCACACACACAGGAGCATGTGCCCATGGGAATAAAATGTGCACGATATCATAGGGAGCCTTAGTCCATGCGATGCACTCTGACGTTATCCCAATTGATTTTATGCAATCTGATTATTTAAGTGGTGGTTCCAGCTCATCATGTTTGTTTTTGGATCCACTTCTAGGTCACACCGAGCAAGTAAGCCTGGATTGCTAGTCCACGTGTGACTGTCTTTGCATCTTTGTGAAATTTCCAGGACTTCTGTTGCTTCTCTGTTTCCTTCCTTGTCATTCTCTAAATGCCTGAAATTACACTATTGCTGCAGGTAAGATGACATCATTGTCATTATAATCAAATCTCTCTTTTTATAAAAATACAAGTATCTGGAGGAGCTAAGTGAATTGCCTGAGTGACAACAAAGTTTATAAGATAAAACTTACCAACAAAAGAGATTTTTCACAATTCACTGATGTTAATGTGTCATAGGATAGAGGAAGGCGGAGTTGTTTCCATAACCTTGATTATATATGCAGCTCATGCCCTAAACACTGTTAGCCTGGTTGTTCCTGTGGGAAGCAGATTATCAGACGAACCAAATTCCAAGGAGAGATTTGTTCTTCCATGGAGGACTGTGACAGATCTCCTGGATGTCACCGTTGCTCGCTCTGACCGGCTGCACGGTGTTTCTCAGCCAGCCGGAGGAGCTCTGAAAGGTCACCCCACAGTCTTACCTTCTCCATAAGTGGCAGCACTCACAGCCCCGAGGCCAACACCTGGGCACCGTCCTCCCTCCTTCCTTCCACACTCCACTTCTCAGCCAGCAGCACGTCCTGCCAGCTCCACGGCCTCCCTCTCACCTCCAGCACCGTGACCGGCTGGCTCAGGCCACCTTCCCCTCGTCCTGGCCTCCCGGGTCCCCTGCTCCAGCCCTGGCCCCACGCCCCGACTGCACCAGCCAGACGGTCCCGTTCAAATGCGAACCAGGTCTTGTCCCGGTGGCTCTCACTTCCCTTGGAGGAAAAGCCGAAGCCTTCACAGGGGTCCACGGGCCTGAGAGGATCTGTCACCCCATCCCCGCCATCACCTGTCACCTCTCTGGCCTTATGTCCCCCCACGCTCTCCTTCGCCCACTTGGCTCCGGCCACGCTGGCCTCCTGGCCGCTCCGCAAACTCATGCTACTCTCCCCTCTCAGGACTTCGTCCTTGCTGTTCCCTCTGCCGGCAACACGCTGTGCCCCACCCCGTCCCTCCTTCCAGCTTCACCCCGGGAGCCGAGCCTTCCCTGGCCGCCTGGTCACCCTGGAACCCCATTCCTGGCCGCCGCCCCCCCACGATTCTGCTTCATCAGTCTGCATGCACCCGTCTGCACTGGATGTGGTGCATATTGTCCCTCTGCTCTGTCACTGTCTGTTGTCCCGGCAGAGCGTCAGCCCCATGAGGACGAGGGTCCCTTGCCGTGCTCATGGCTGTGTCCGCAGTGCCCAGAGCTGGCACCCGGTGCATACTCGCTGCATGGTCGAGGGCATGCATGCGTGCAGAAGAGCATGCCTTCTCTGCGGGGCCGTCTGCTCCCGGGGGGAAAGGCGCTTGCTGGGTGAAAAGATCCCCCTCTTTCTGTGAGAACACGGACGGACGTTCAGCACATAACGCCGAGCGGTACTTCTGTGGTATTAAAATGTCACGAGGGCCAATCCAGAAAAACTTGTCTAAAATGGCTCCGTAGGGGACGATGATGAAATGAAGGTTGAGAAGCGAATTAGAGGAAGCCCAGACGGCCCGTGCTGCCAAAGACCACTCAGGATGTGCCACGCCGGGGACACTAATCACAGGCATTTTCCACGTGGGGAAACCGCGGGAGGAGTGGCTCGGAGCTTTGGGGAAACGTTTCTCCTGCCAAGGGACAGACTTACAAAGGATGATACTTACATTTTCCTGAAGCCTCTAATTTCCTCATTTATCATTTGTCAGCGCCCGAGGCCCTTCCACGGCACGTGGAATGTTTGCACACATCTAATGATCCCTTTTGCCAAACAAACGTCACAGTCTCCGCAAGAAAATTCGTTAACGCTGCCGAGGCTGCTAATTTCATCCATTAATGTCACACTGTGCGTCGCACGCGGGGTCTGGGGCAGCTCCAGTCACCCTGCACCCCGGGGCTCCTGGGGTCAGTTTCCCGGGAGCTCTTCTCAGAGAGGGAACCATGGAAACCGCCCCTCGCAGGGGTGCGGAGAAGATGAGCAGAGTGATTGGACGCCCCTTCCAGTCTCTGTGCTGGGGTGAATGGCGACCTGGGCTGGGGACCCAGGCCAGGTTTCTAGAACTCCGCCCACGCCGAGGTCAGCGGCCTGCCCCTGCTCCCTGGACTCACCCAGTGGGGAACGTCAAGGAGGGCCTTGCACCAGCCCCAGGAAAAGGCAGAGCAGGCTGGTGCCTCTGCCCCTGGGAGAGTCTGGGGCGCCAGGAGGCCCCCTGAGGAGCGCTTTCCTCCCTCTCTCCCTCAGCTCGCCCAAGCTGCTGACCAAACCCCAGAACCCCCAGGTTCCAGCTGAACCTTCAGGGAGCACTCAGGTCCTGCTGAGTCCCAGGGTTCTTGTGACAAAGGGACAGGGGAACAGCACAGCACCCTCTGGATCCTTCCCTCTGAATTAGCTTAGGCAGCAGCACGCTGACGAGCTGCCTAACTTCACAAACAGAATCTCAGAAAATGGGAAAAAATGTTTTATAAGTTGTTAGATACTCATGAGTCCCAGAACCTTTGAGGGAGATTGAAAACATCTCCAGGCTGGGTGTCCACATGACACAAGGGAGTTGGGGGGACGTTACTTTTACAATAGAACCTGTATCCACAGAGAAGCCGGAGGTTTACTCTTCACTGAGTGCAGCTGAGACGTGTTATTTTGCACAAACCAGAAGCGGGGCACCCCAGCCACAATGGGGCTCCTGACCTCCCGGCCTCACTGAGGTCCTGCTCAGGGCATGGGCTGGGCGAGGGGCCGATGACCTTGGGGACCGTGCACAGTGTGCAGAGGACAGAGACAGGGGGTACACGGGGAAAATGCCTATGCCTTAAAAACCAATTTAAGAATGCTGAATTCAGGCAGCTTTCTGCCTTTCCCAGCGTGGGGTGAGGCCTGCCTCTGTCACTGTCCCAGCCCCTGCTCTGACAGTAGTCACATTCCCTGAGCCCTTCCAGACCCTGCTTCAGGCATTTGTCTGAGTGCTTTAAGCAAATTGGCCTTTAGCAGATTAATGCCCATGGGTGGGCTTCCTCGGATGGTGGCTCGGCCACTCAGCACACTGGCTTTGGCTGATGACGCAGGGTGGCCGGGGGAAGGCAGGTGCACGTCTGGGCAGCAGGGGTGACCTGCTCTGTCCATTGTCTGCAGAGTTTCCATAATCGCCCTCATGCCCATGTCTGCAGACCATGGAGCTCCAGCAAGACATGGGGATTTGTTCTGTGTTCTTCTTCAAGCTCCGACGGGCTTGCACTTCCTTCCCTGATTAGAACCTAGAGACACCTCTTCCGGCCAAGTACCTATGTCAGGGTCCACATGGCTCCACGCTCTGGCCCTCTCCTGCCCGTGGGTTTTCCTACCCGGTCTCCTTTGGTTCTGACAAGCACACGGGGCTGGTACGATCACTGTCCCCACTTTACAAGCGAAGGGACACAAGGTAAGGAACTTGCCAAGGTCACGGGGATGGCTGGCTCCAACACACTTCAGCACACACAGATCTGAGGACGTATATCAAGGGGATTTCAGATCTCGAGCCAAAGTGACGTCACATCGCTGCCTCTTGGGAACGTCCCCTCCGCTCCCCAGAAGGTATTAGACACAGTCAGTAAAGACACCTACATCCCCTCGTGCACAGGGAAAGAGCACTGTTTAATAAGAAGGACAATCGCGGGGCGCCTGGGTGGCTCAGTTGGTTAAGCGACTGCCTTCGGCTCAGGTCATGATCCTGGAGTCCCTGGATCGAGTCCCGCATCGGGCTCCCTGCTCGGCAGGGAGTCTGCTTCTCCCTCTGACCCTCCCCCCTCTCATGTACTCGCTGTCTCTCATTCTCTCTCTCTCAAATAAATAAATAAAATCTTTAAAAAAAAAAAAATAAGAAGGACAATCTCATCTTCCCCACTGTCCTGAGAAGTCGATGGGACTGTCCCATGGGCTGTGTTCCATCCCAGCCACTCTAGACTCTCTGCTTCTGCAAAGCCCGGGCTTCCTGCCGGCGAGCTGGTATCACACGGGAATTCGGGATTGCTGGGAGCACACCAAGCACGCCAGATGCAGTGGGTGCTGGGGTGACCTCTGACCCAAGGCAGGCGGCGGCCGTTTGTGGAAACGGAAGGCCAGTGCACATCTGGGTCTGAGGCTATGGGACAATGAGACCTTTTGTGTGAACGCTCCTGGAGGACGGGGGAGGAGTGGGGGGAAACCGGGGACTTAAACTGCAGGGTCAGCCAGCCAGGTGTTAGTGAGCAAATTTAGAAAGTGACCTTTGGAGGTCGGGCCACCGCACAGCAGCACGGGCGCTGGGTTACTAGCTACCTAATGCGGCCAACAATCAGAGCTGTGAGGCAGGGAGCTGGGGGCCAGCCAGGCACCTGCAGGGCTCAGTGCCGAGGCCCCCGCGGCAGGCAGGAGGGTGACCCGGGCTGCGGAGGCCTCCGTGTTTCCCGGATCCTCGCTCGGTTTGCTCGCACTTTCCTGAGAGGAAGTCTGTGCCTTTGACCCCCGACCCTGGTTACCTTGCTGCTCCCATGTGCCTCACATCACCTTTCCCAAGTGGACGTGGATGCAAGGGACCGGCTGTCCATGGAGCCCCGGAATGGAAGACAGGCCCTATCAGGCAGTTTCCTGAGCTTTGGTCCCTCGAGCGTCACCTTCGGAATCATCACCAAATCCTGTGCAATTATGTTATTTAATATTCCCTTTACGCCAAACCAGCTCCCACTTTTCTTAAATAAATTCATGTATTACCTTCTGCTTCAACCTCATCCCCCATCCCAATGGCATCATGGGCTTGAGGACAAGCTGGAATTTCCCCCCTAACTCACATTAAAGTGAAAAAGCAACTATTAAAATTAAAAATGTGCTCCCATACTTGAGGGTGTGTAAGTTCACCAGCTGGTGCAGAGACATGCGTTCCAGTGGCTTAAATGAGGCAGAAGTTGGGTCCCCTCTGCAGCAGTCTCAGCGTGGGAGGCCTGGAGCTGGTGGCGCAGGTCCATGGGGGCACTTGCCCTTCTTCTCTTGCCACTCTGTCACCTTAGGATGTTGTTCCTGGTCACCTGGTCCAAGGGGTGCAGGTCACATTAGGCAGGAGGGAAGGGAGAAAGAGGGTAGGGGTGCACCCATCCATTTGAGGGCACACTGGGAAGGTGCATTCTAGCTGCATCTGATTGAGTGGGGAATTCAGGTTTGGTTTAGAATGCCACGTGCCCAGCTGAGAACTGGGATTTCTAATATTGCACAAAGGGATGATGGGTATCGAGGGACCACCAGCAACCTCTGCCTCTTCTGTGGACTCCCCCAAATCATGACCATACCATCAGGGGTGTGCATCCTGTTCTTTGTGAAAATTAGCTTTTAGGAGAGTATCCTTTCTGACACCACCATGGGGTGTAAGGATGAGCAATTCCATAAATCATGGTTAAGAGGACCTCACTCATCTCAGGGAGCAAAGGTTGCCTGTATGTTCCCCCAACACTGATGAAATCCACCACGTTTCCTGATGTTGCTCTCCCAGGCACTGTGTTCATTTCGCTGATGTTACTTGACATAGAGACAAATGGGCTTGCTCAGAATTTCAAGTTATTTTGTAGTGAGACAAAGACCCACAGGGCTGAACGAGAGTGGTCAACACAATGTGGTCCGACCTCTATTTTAGGGATTGGTCAACTGGAGTCAAAAGCTGGGAAGGGACTTGTTCAAGGTTGCACAGCTTAAGTCACAAACCAAAAGCCACCTGGGTCCCTGGGCTCTTTCCAGCAACCTCACCACATGCTTGCTGGTCCTGAGTTCGCCTGCATTTGAGTCCCCTTTTGAAATAAGGAGATACATGGACACTGAGTGAAACATTGACTCTGTCCATTCCCTGCCCACCTCTTCCCAGAGACATCCACAATATTCCTTTAGCTAGTGTACAAGTTACTTTCAAATCTTGGATGAGTAAGCCATTCATGGAACTTTCAAGTTGTGTTGTTATCTCTCAAATGTCTGCCACCCTAGATGAGGGGTGAGGTCTCCTATTCCACCTGCACCATCCCTCCCACCACCCTCCATGGGTCAATCCTGATTTTAATTACATCATAATCCTCATTTGTGTCATGTGACCAGGGAGATGTTAGGCACGGCAGAGCCAATCGTTGTAATATGATTACATTTTCTTTCATATGCATCTTTTGTTTTCCCCAGTTAGTAATTTCCTTTATTTTTTGCTTGCAAAATCACTTACATATACTTAATTCTCTCCAAATCCTCCATCATTTCATCCACTCCAGTGTTTTTCAAGTTGTTTTGCCCACAACCCGTGGTAGGAAATATATTTTACAACAAGGCCTGACAACACAACACACATAAGCTATGAAACTAAAATTTCACAACATAATATTCACCTTCACTATAAATGATATCCTTTGATATTTTCTACTCAATTTTGTTATTTCACATCTTAAAATGTTGGTTTGATCAGCATCAAATCATGAAAGTGATCTCAGGCCCCACTAAGGAGGTATGACCTGTACTTTGAGAGGCTCTGACTAGCCTCACATGGCCCTGCTTTCCCTGGGTCCTCCTGAAGCCTCTGTCCCCGCCACACTCAGGCGTGGTGACTCATTTGACTGACCAATGTTCCTGGAGACTTTTCTATGCTCCTCTCTGGGATGATCCCCTGTTTGATGAACCCATGTCTTCTTTCTTCACTAATTTTCAGCTTCCTATGAGTTGTTTCCAAATTACGTTTTTTATTGAGGAAAACAAAATTTTTTATCAATTCTTCAGGCTATTTTATTTTTTCACCATTTCTCCAGTAACAAAAAATAGAAGTGGGAAGGAGAAGATTACCATAGGAAAAAGCTAGGGAGCATATAGAATTGCTTTATGCACGGTTTTGGTTGTGCACGAATCCAGTGAAACCCAGATGAAGAGCCAGACCTCCAGCTGTGTATCATTCCTGGCAATATCCAGATGATGGGATGAAATGTTGCCTGTGGCTCTAAATCAGGGCTTTCACTCTTGGCTCTATTGACATTCTGGGCAGGATCAGCCTTTGTTATGGGGGCATCCTGTGCATGACGGGATGTGTAGCAGCATCCCTGACCTCTACCCGCTAGATGCCAGTTGCCATCCTCCACCGTTGTGACAACCAAAATGTCCCCAGATATTGCCAGATATGTCCTGGGTGCAAAATCCCCCCTGGCAGAACCTCTGCTCCCAGGCTCGGCTGCAGCCTGTACTTGCAGTTCCACGCAGCCCTGTGGCTGATTGATGATGTGTCAAGTGGAGCTTGATCTGGCCGAGCGCATCCACAAGCAGCCCCGCCAGGTGTAATTTGCTGACGTTTGTAATTTGCCATCTTGGTGAAGTGGGGGACAAAACATGGACTCATGCAAAGCAGTGGGCTCAGGGTCCATCCCAGGTCGCATCTGCACAGTCTCGATGCTCCTGCTGGGGGGGATCTTTGCCTCCTCTGACTCCCTACAAACTAACATCGTGGATGGCCCAGAACTGACTCTGCCTCTTCCTGATGGCCTCAGGGGCAAATCACGGTAAAAATAATCTGGGGCTTCTGTGACTTCTGGGGCTTCTGGCCCATCAAAATGGGCCATTTGGGGACCTGTCACCATGTCTGTTTCAGCATCGATGTCTGTGATGACGTCTGTGGGGAACAGGAACCAAAGCTGCAGTCGATGCGGGGACCACAGACAATCCCGTGGCCAGGATGTGTCACTCACTAAGATGAAACCCATGTCACAACTGTGGGTCTAATGTTTCCTAGGAATTCCTTCCAGGGGCAGGAGGGATGTACAACCACACGGTGACTGTCCCGTGTTTCAGAGCAGGTCTCTCCCTGCCGGCGGCGAGCTGAGGGACCAGACAGCATCCCCGGGCAGCCAGCGCTTCCGGCCAGAGCCGCCACGGCCGTGCCCCCGACACCAGCCACGCGGACCAGTTCCCTGAGGCTCGTGGCTGCAATGTCCACATCTCCACCAGCGGGGCGGTCGGTGGTGGGGGACAGGAGCAGAAGTGACAGGAGAATGTCACAGGGCGGGTTAGGGAGGATCCGGGGATGTTTGTTAGATTTGTCCTCCCAGGCCACCCACACCGCCCTTCCCACCTCACTGGTAGGCCCTGCGAAGGGTTCCCCGGGGGCCGCTGTCCTGGGCGGGAATCCACCTTTGGGACCCTCTCGTCCCCGTCCTGCTCACCCTGGTGGCTGAGCCCCGACTCCTCCCACGGCCGGAGCCCACCCGCGAACCTGGGGCACAGCGCATGCGCACGGAGGCACTCGGAGCCGAGGCGGGGTCCGGGGGTGGCCTGCGTGGTGGTCATGGGTTTGTCATTTTCTCTCTGCAGTTCCGTTCTCAGAGCAGAATTCAATGGCCCTTTTAGAATGTGGGTCACCTCAGTGTCATGTGTCCTAGAGGGAGGCATGGCGGGGGTGGCGGCTGCTGAGCATTTCATGTAATTCTGTGCCTTTGTCCCCGCGCTAATTCTGGGTGTCACACGTCCCCTGCCCGCCCGAGCGGGGGACGGAGCGACTCACAGGGTCTCTGTTAGCTGGGGCCTCTGCAGGAGCCGTCGCCCCCTGGGCCCTCACTCACACGGACACCTGCTGCTTCCAGCCATCACGTCCACGCCACCGCTCAGTGCGTGGTGTGCAGTGACGAGTCTCAGGACCCCGCGGGTGAGCGGTGGGCTGGCCGGGGGACCCCGGGCCTGACGTCCTTTCCTTCTCGGCCCCAAGGTTTGAGGTTGGGACACAGCTGTCCTCTCTGCGGTCGATGGATCGGAGCTCACAACCAGGCCCGCGGGTCTGCAGTGAGCCTTCCGATCCCTCTCTGTCCGGTTGTGCGGAGAGAATTCGGCCCCGGGGGTCGCAGCATGAGGTCGACCTCTCTGTCCGATTGTGGCCCCCAGCCGAGTTGCTTCCTGCAGAGCTGCCTCAGGAGTAACAGAGTGAGGTTCACCCACCGCCCCTGGGACCCCCGAGCCTGTTTCTCAGGGCTCTGAACCCGGAGCAGGGGAGGCGTGAGATTCCCTATCATTTACACGTCCCAGCACAGACTTTAAAGTCACACGTGGTTACACCAAGTTCTTCTCATGAGCCTTATTTGTGCGATCAGCAGTGATGTTTATCATCTGTGGTCTTCCCACTGTGGGATGGTGGGATCTGGGAACAGGTGTTTTGTGAAAACCGTCCTTGCTGCGGGGACAGAGACAGGGGTGGCCGGGAGCCCATCGTGGGCCTGGGAAAAGCCGGCCCAGCTCCTGGCTGGCTCCTGACTCCCTCCAGGGTGTGGGGGGCGGTCTGTGGGGGGACATCACGCAGGGGAGGTCTGCCCCAGGCCAGGCAGGAGCATCCACGAATAATGCTGCGCCCCAGCGGAAGACCAGCTCCTGTTTGTTCTCTGAGAGGCCCCTGCAGGCCGGACACGAGTCAATAATGGCCCGCAGGCTGAGGGAGAAAAGACCTCAAAGGAGAAAGAAAACCCTTGGAAATCTTGTCTGTGAAGCACAGTCTTTGTTGCAGAAGTGCACTCCCCGCCCTGAGCTAACGGGGCGCCCCTGGGCTTTGTGGGAGCCTGCCAGGCCCAGGGTCTGGGGACGCGTGCGCAGAGCGGGGGTCCGGAGAGCTGCAGGGACCTGCGTGGCCTGACGGCTGCAGCCACCGCCTGTGCATAGGGGACCGGCGAGGCTCAGGGACCCCCAGGTAGTGGGTGGCAGGGCCAAGGCCGAGGTCCCAGCTCCTGCCTCAGTGCTCTCCCTCCCGGCCCCTCCCGGCCCCTCCAAGGCCCAGCCATGCTGAGCGCTTAGAGACGTCAGGCCATTTCGTCCCGATCATCACAGACAGGGCACTGGGATTCTACCCATTCTGCAGATGGGGAAGGGGCCTGTGACTTGCTGGAGGTCCCACAGCTGTTAGGTGGCAGGCCTGGGACTCCAGGGCCCCAACCTCTGCTCTCCGCTCCTCACACAGGATATTCTGCCCCGTGAACGTTCGTTTTCCTCACAGTAAAAGAAAAGAAAGCGTAAGTTGTCGGGGGGATGACACTCCAATGAGACATTCGGGGGAATGTGTACACCCCGGGCATGAACAGGAGCGCTCATAGCTTATACCAGCTTCTGCCCCACACTGTGCCCGGCCCTGCTCTGAGCACGCTTCTGGCCTTTGCTCGTTTCAACTTTAAACAAACGTATGTGATAAGATTTGATGTGACATCATTACCCCTGTGCTACACATGTGGAAAGTTCTGGAGGGAGGAAAGAAATGTTCCCCTAAAACCCAGGGTCCGGGAATCTGTTTCCTTGGCAATATGCCCAGATGGGGCTTGACACCTGTGGGAGGCTATGTTGTTGATCAACCTTGTTCTACACCCTTTCTTCCCTGATCCATGCCCCTTATCACGTCATTTTGGGGTTGTCCCTCTAGATGGGAAGTCTCTGGCTCATTGACACTGAGTTTGATTGTGTGATTTCGTTTGGCTGGTGTCCTGCGGGCAGAGGGTTGAAATGTGCTGCACAGCTGGTCTTGACCTCTTGTCTCTTGCTTTCTGTTATGATAGGAGCGTGCTCTGGTCATCGCTGGTCCTGGGAAGATGGGAGCCACGTGGTGCAGCAACCTTGGACTCACCCTACAGCTTGAAGCCATGAAAAGCCAGGCCCAGCCTAGACGTGATGGACCCAGCAGCCCTGTAGACAAGAGAACGAGTAACAGATGCTCGTTGTGCTTCACAGCTGCGTTTTGAGTGGTTTGTTACACGGCTTGGTTATGCCAGCAGCTGACTGCTACAAGGCTCGTGAGGGGACACACTGCAGTGCTCAGCAGGATCTGGGTCTCCTTGCCCTCAGCATCTTCCCCCTAACGCACCACACTTCCCACTGCCCCCTGGAGCAACTTCACGTTAGACCCTGTCCCTGAGCACCACATCGTCTAACACATGTTCCCAAGGGGCAGGTGCCAGGGTTGTCTTGTCTGTGTCCAGTGGAGTGGTAACATTGTGCCCAGGTTTTGTTTATTAGTGTTGTTACTTTCTTCTCATCAGACATTCAAGGACCCATCAGGTCCCACTGATGCGGAGAACATCTGCTTGGACATCAGTATGTCAGCTCACTTTCTACTTCTCCCACCTGTTTTCACGAAGCATTTGTCAGACCTAGAGTCGGCCTTTTCCTGGGGACAGGAAAACAGCAGGGGTGGTGTGTCCCTTCTTGGGATCATACATCACTCTGTTTCCCGCTTGTTCATCCTGGCATCTTTGCTGGAGAGAAGCGACCTGGGTCCCCTCCTGATGACTGTCCTTATGTGGAGTTTATGACTGAATAGCCACCAGCATCATTATTATGACTCCTGTTTGGGGGCAGGTGCCGGGAGCACAGCTCTGTGTTTCCCTAGTCAAGAGAGAAGAGAGAAGTCAAGAGAGAAGTGTCGAGAACTGCTCCTCACCGTGTGCTTCCCTGAGAGGTGCTGTGGGGCTGGGCTGCTCTTTATGTGCCATCTCCTGGCTTAGACTGCCTGCTCTGGAGGACATCGCTATCATTATTTCCATTGCATGGAAGAGGTGAAGCTCAGAGAGGTACTGTAGCTAGCCTGAGGGCACACAGCGGCAGAATTTCTATAGGGAAGAATCTTTGGGCATTTGACTAGAAGGGGCTTTAGGGGGCATATCTGTTGCTCTTTTCCAGAGCACTCTCCCTGTTTATTTGGGGCGAGTTTGGGGGAGTGGGAGGGAATGGACAGGGCCTGAAGCCTCCCCAGGCCACACCTTGGTGTCACCCCGATGACAAACGGTAGTCACACTCAGGTCAGAGCCGAGGGGTGCGGGCCTTGGTGGGAGAGGTTGCCACGTCATAGCTGCCCGTGTCCTCAGTCCCGGCGGCTCTGGCTCCCCCCAGCAGGTGCCCTGGAACGCGCTCGCTGCACGCCCGCGGCCTCTGTGGGGTTCGGAGGGGTGGGGTGCGGCCATCCCCTCTCCAGCCCATCCTTTCTCACCGTCTCCCCCAGGGTTCCACAGGGGCTCCGAACCTCCTCATCTCAAGTGACCCCACCTGTGCCTTGTTGGAGTCCGACCTTTCCTGACAGAAGTAGCCCCTCGTCTTAACCTCGTGTGGGGGCCTGGCAGAGAGAGAGAGTGGGTAAGTCACCGTGCCCCATGTGGCCTGGGACCACCCACCCGGCTTCAGGTCCTGAGCAAGCAGCTGAGGAGCGAGGACGCCCATCGATGCAGCGAGGAACAGGGTGATGTCAGATGGGAGTGTGGCCCTTGCTTTCCTTGTATCTTGGAAGCATCGTTAAGCACCTCAGTGCCTAGTTCTGCACATTTGTTCAATGAGAAATTCTTCGGGGAGGGAACTAGAATAAGCAGGAAAGAGAGGAAACAGGACTAACTGATCTGAGTGGGAGAAGGGGAGCACGAATGTGTGAGAAGCCTGAAGACAGTTGTAAGAGTTGTTGATAAGTGTTGTAAAAATGTCTGGGAAAATCTTGCTGCTCTATGACTCTACGGTTGCTCAGTAAAATGAAGCTACAGCTCAAGGAGTTACTAGAATCACCTCTGTATAAAAACACTTGTCTGCACACCGAAGCACTGGGCATTTATGTAGTCATTTCAGTGGCGCCTTGTTTTAAGTATAAATATAGGCTTTCAGGAGGAATAAAGAGCCTGAGGCTTCAGGTTCAGGAAAGGTAGGGGCACTTCTATAGATCTGCAGCAGGGATGAAATGCTCTTGGTTGTGGACTCGGAGCTGTGAAGGTGAGACCCTAGAGTTGCAAGCATCCATTCTGCCACAGTGTGAGAGCATCCAAGAAAGGAGCCCAAACCCGTGAAGTCAGAGCCAATGATGGAGAGAGTGTGGATCCTGGATCCACCCTTGCCTGCAACCCACGCTACCCCTGGAGTTCTCTGCTCATGAAACCAATGCATTTCTTTTAATTTTTTTTTTTCTTAAATCTAGGTTGAGTTGTCTTTCTAGTACATGCAATCAACAATCTTGACCTATACCCACCTGAACTGTCAGGAGTCATGGATTAACGAAAAGGGTGTCATGTCAAATTAAAATAGCTCATCCCCTCAGGATCCATGACAAGGGGGCTACAGACTGTGAAGCCACACGGAGCCTTTTCTTCTGGAAAAAGACGTGGCAGTGACAGTGCATTTGTCCCCTTAGACGCAAACCCAGGGCCAGAGCAGCTCATTGTAATAGGAAGAGACACCTGTGGACAATCATTCAAGGATAATTCTGTAAAAGGACAGTTGAGTATTAAGCTCTCAGGCTGAAATTTGAGCTTTTATATGAAGTCAAATGAGCTTAGGAATATGTGAGCTGGTTTCTTAGCAGACGGAGCCTTGGTGACATGCCAGTTTTAAACTGGAGGTGTCCAATTTTCCACCATTCTTCTGTCTGTTACGGGAAAGAAGAGAGAGACATATCCTGGGCGTGGCGGCTTCCGCCAGGCAACCCCAAGGACGCCCCAGGTCTCCTCCCTCCACTCAGGGCAGAGACGCAAGAACCAGAGGCTGGTCTCTGCCTCAGTGGAGCGTCTGTTCTCGGATGACGCTGAGAGCCTTGTGTACCTGCTCCAGAACAGACACTTTGTTATATTGCTTTAAAAAATAAGAATACACAGAGATGCTCTATTTAAAAATAACCAATTTGCACAGGATGGTTTAAATTTCGCGTGGTGCAGGGGTTCCTCAGGCTGAAAGGTCTGAGCAGGTGCCCGCGCCTACCCTGGGTGTGCAGCCGAGTGGGAGGTCCTGGGGGGGGGGCTCTCCAGGTGACGGCTCGTGGTGCGCACGTGTGGTCCCTGGGCGGCTTCTCCGGCTCCACGCACGCTTCCCGCCCACCTTCACCTCTGCAAACAGAACCCTGGGAGAGCGGGGATTTACTTCCAGCTTAGGCTTAGGTTTTCCCTCCTCTCCATCAGGAACTTCAATTTTCACAAGAGTTATTCAAGATTCCCAACTAAGGATGTTTATGGCAGGTGTTTGTTTTTTTTAACTAACAAACACAAAAAGTAGAGAAAACCACCGTATAGTCGTGCAAAGGGGAACCGTTGCACATCTATGTGCTGGAATGTTTACAGCTGTTCCCATCTATGCTTCTGTCGTCTGCGGCACAGAGACATGTCTATGGTGCGATCTGAGGTACGAACCAAGGCAGAATCTGAAGAGAACATATTGAGACTAAACCCTTATTTTATAAACTAAGGAGACTTTTTATGTGTGCAGTAAAATCCTGGAGTTGGATTTTATTTTTTCTCTCTTCTGTAGGAATATTTTATAAACTGGGCTCTACCTTTCAGATCAGAAAAATAAATGAACGTCATTAAAAGCAAAGCTCCAATAAAGGCACAGAGCGGCCTCGAGCCATGACACGTCACTGTCTTTTCAGCTGGAACATTTTTTTAGCTTCACAAACTCTCCTTTCTCCCCTGGAAGCCCCCAGGGCAGGGACCCTGTCTCCTTTCTGTCTTGGTGGCGCCAGGAACATAATTAGGGCTCCATAAATAATTGATCGTCACAAAGACCCCAAAAGGAGCCCATTCACTTCACCAGGGCAGCCTGCTAACTCCTGAAGGCATTCTCTTAAGTGCATTTCATTTGTTTTCAATTTTTTTGCTGCTTCGATGGATGGACACGGAAGCCAGGAGAGAGCCGTTGGCTTGCTGAGAGCCGGCCAAGAGACGACTCCATGAATGACAGCCGGCACGCAGGGCCCCGCATGGAGCCCGACCTCAGGCACCTGCAGGACCGAGGGCCCCTCTCAGGGGACGGGAGGCCTTTCCTGCCTGACCCGACACTAATTGAACCCACCTTCCAGTTTCCTGGGTGAAAACGGGTGCTTGTCGCAAGGGTGCTCTGAGGCTCTATGATCTAAGATTCAATAAAGAGAGGGCATGATGTCTGAAAGCCATTCTAAATCAGCGTAAGGAAGATGGACCCCTAAGATCAGAGGGAGAAGGCCCTGCTTCTGAGTCATTCACTAACAGGTGTTTACTGGGCACCCGCCCTGTGGACATTGCTCTGGGTGTTGGGACAGGACAGGGAACCAAACAAAGTCCCCACTCTCACAGACCCTACTTTCTAATCTGAGGACAAACAATAGCCATTGAACTGACCATTGTATGACTTGTAAGGAAGTGATACTTGCTAGAAGGGATGATAGAGCTGCTGGGGGAGGTCCCATACATGGGCAGGGAGGGTCCTATATGTGAGGAGGTGAGCCAGTCCTGGGAAGAGCACAGTAAGCAGAGAGAAGAGCAAGTGCAAAGGCCCTGAGGCAGGAGAGCCCTTGGTGATGCTTGGTGAGGAGCAGCCAGGAGGCCAGGGCAGCTGGAGCCATGTGAAGGACAGGAGATGAGGTTGGCGGAGTCTGGGTCATCCCGTCTGCCACACCACAGGGCCCCACAGGCCAGGGGAGGGCACCGAGTGAAGTAGAAAGAAGGTGGCCCATGACCTGATGGTCACTGTCTTTGGGTAGACAGGCTTGAGAGGAGTAGCTCTTGGGGTGTCTTTCCAAGGTCAGCAGCAGCGGCGTCCCCTGGAGTCTTGTTAGAAATGCCAGATTGCACGTCAGTCCAGCCCAGCTGATTTGGAACCTCTGGCGTGGGCCCAACCAGCAGCGATATTAGGAGCTCTCCAGAGGGTCCTGATGCTCGCTGGGGTTTGAGAAGATCAGGGAGAGCTGGACCCCTGGCTCTGATCTTCATCTGGGAAACCAGAGAAATTAGGGTTGAAATGCCAGAAGGGCCGAGGGTCACCATCAGAAGGAGCTTCCTAGGAAAATGGTCACATGGGGGCCTGGGCATGTGCATGTCCTGCAAATCTCCTTTAGGGTTTCCCTGGCGGGAAGCAATTCTCTGGGCCAGGTGGCACTGTATTCTGGGAAGCAGGAACATGGACAGAAGGGAAGAGGGTAGATGTGGCCTGATTAGGCCTTCTTAGTGACAGAAACTGGGAAAATCAGCAAAGAGGGAGTGCTGTCCTCAGGGCTGAGGGGCAGGCCAGTGGAGACTGGGGCCATGAATCCTGTAGAGACCCCACGTCAGCCCCTCCCTCTGCTCAGAGACATGCTCCCCCCCCCCCCCCCCCCGCCATCCTCAGTCCATCAGCTCAGGCTCCCAAGCCCTACCATATACCGGGAGTGGGGCATGCAGTGGGGACGGCCCCCAACCCCATCTCCCGGGCTTGTTCCCATGGTGGTTGACGCAAGCGTGAACAGCCATGTCCCAATCGTGTTGGGAACCCCTAGGACGGTGTCCCCAACCCTGAAGAGGTCGAGAAGTGTTCTATGAGGAGGTGACGTCTGAACTAAAGCTAGGGACATCAGGTGCTTGGCTGCGGGGGATAAAAACCTGGTCAAAGGAGCATCAGTGACCAGAGGCTCACTGTCCCCTGTCAGTAGGAGGAGGTGCCGGCTCGGGTTTCCCAGCAACTCAGCCTCCTCAGGGCCCAGGACCAGCTTCCCAGCCTCGCTGGGTGTTCTCCTCCTGGTCACAGAGGTGCCTTGGCCTCAGGCTGGGGACTCACGTGGGAAGCTATGGCCAGGAAGGGGTGCTGCGTGATTTGTCGCTCTCACCCCAAGAAGCTTCCTGGCAGCCCCTGACTCCCTCGGGTCTCATCCCCACCCTGGTCAGACCGTCAGGTCCCTCTGGATCTCCCCCCCACCCCCATTCTTAGGCCAACTCACCTGTCTCCAGCTGCCACCCCCACCTGTCCCCACTGAGGGCCCTATCTGGCCGTCGGGGCCCAGGCTGTCACACAGGTGTGGAGGGGGGAGGCTGATGTCCTGGAGCCACCAGCAGGGTGTGGGACTGAAGGGTGTGGGGACTCGAGGTGTGTCTTCTGCACAGACTCCAGGTGTCCCAGAGTAAGTCGGGGGGGGTCCAGAAAAGTGATCAGTGTGACCAGAAGTAAGAGGCTCGTCACATAATTCCACTGGTCTGGCAGGTGTCTGGGGAAGGGAGAAGGACTGCCAGGGAGGGGCAGAGCAATGACCTGGGGAAAGGACATCTCCCTGGTGAAGTTGACCCACAGGTAAGTCTCCAGTGATGTGAGGTAGGAAGCGCCCTGACTCAGCATTCAGGGCTCAGAGAGTCTTGGAGACTGGAAATTCCTACCGGGAGGGAATAGCATCTTCTCTTCTTTCACAGCAAGATCAAGAGCACAAAGAGTGACACTCAGCAGCACGCCCTGCAGAAGCATCTGGGAGTCTGCACAGCGTCCGTTCCCTCTAGGCCTGTGACGCCAGAGACATGACCATCACTATCGCTTTCAGAAGAAGCTGTGAGTAAGGCTCCTTGTCAGCTCTGGATTGAACACACCAGGGCCCTGAGGAGAAAAACCCGATTCTGGGTTGTGGCACGCATCTCCAAGCAAGTCCAGAAACATCCAGGGATAGTGTTTAATTAAAGAGGCATTATTCCTCCCACCATATTTTCTGACTTTCTCAGCATCCCCAGACTCGTCACGGTAGCTGCCAGTTGCCGTGTGCTGGTCCGGTGTCAGGTGCTTCGTGGAGGAAGGGTCACCTTGGGGACCTCGGTGCATGTGTCTCTCTGTCCATGGTCCCCCCCCCCCCCCGTTCTGCCCGTCCCCAGGAGGGAACCAGGTGTGGCTACCTTGTCGCAGGTACGTCCCCAGGGCTGAGATGGGAGCTACTTGGGAGCAACGACCCTTCCTGTCTGGGAAGAACTCAGCTCACTGGAGAGTGTAGAGGGGGTGGGGGCAGGGCAGACAGAGAGCAAGGGCAGGAGAAGATTCCTGAAGAACAGAAAGAGGCACGTTCACGGATGCCCAGGGGAGGTGCCGGAGGGCAGAGCGTGGCTGTGAGGTCCCCACGTCTGCAGGGGGGAGCCCTTGGATCCCGCAGGGGGCTGACTTGCCGAGGATGGTGTGAGCTGTTTCTCCTTCTGTGCAGTTGGGTCTGGCCGTGGCTCTGGGCCTGGGCTGCGCATTGGTAACTCCCGGGGAGCTTAAACAGTCCGGACGCCCAAGCTGGCGGCAGACTCCTTCCGTCAGAACCGGCGGGAAGGAGCCCCGGGTGCTGGTTGGTGTTTAGCCGCATTCCTGGTCTGTACCCCGCAGATAGCGGGAGCACCCTGCCCGCCTGTGACACCCAGCACGTCTGCAGACATTGCCCAGGGGCCCCTGTTGGGGGGGTGGGTGCGGAATCGACCCGGGCTGAGAGCCTCTGCCTTGTCTGAGCCCGAGTCCCTCAGATTTCCGGCTGCGGCATTTAGTTCCATTTTCACATTTATTTAAGTTTTCCTATCTGCTTATCGCCTTTACAAACAGACCGCGAGCAGCCAGGAGGGCCCCCACTCTGACCCCAAGTCCGCAGTGAGGGCCACCCCCGGGCCGTGTGGCGCTGGTTCAGGGAAGAGAGGACACCGCAGCCACTCATTTCGGTCTGTGGCTTTGAAGCCGCTGCCAGCCCGGGAGGCTCCCAGCTTCGTGCCACGCCTGCGGGTCCCCGACCCAGGACGGGCCTTCCCTCCTCAGGACACGCTTGCCGGCTGCAGGGTACGACAGAGTTATCAGGGGGCCAGTGGAAAGCCGAACCTCCTGCCCCCTTGCCCAGTGACAGTCACCCCGTCACCCCCCCGTGCTCCAGGCACAGCTCACGGCAGCTCTTTCCACGTGCTGCCTCATTTACAATGAGTGGGTACGAGCGCCCCATTATCAGAGATCGGGCAACTGAGGCACAGGGCGTTTCAGTGTCCTGCGCACATGCCGAGCGAGTCGGGGCAGAGCCCGCTTTGTCCCGAGGGGCCCGACTCCAGGGCCGGCGCTCCGTGGGGCGCGTCACTTGGGGGAAGTGAAGGCATTGCCCGCCTCGCCTGCATCCGGCGCTAGCTCGGGTCCTGTTAGCGCGAGGCCTCTCTGACATTAGAGACGCCCGGTGGGTGCCCCACTCTGTTCCATCAGCCCCGCCGTGAGCGGACTGCGTGCTGCTCGCCGCTGTGTCTCAGCGTCTAGCAGAGTCCTCGGTGCAAGGCGGGAGCTTGTCACCGTTTGCCTCGTTTGACGGAATTGTATTACACTGCTTTGTACGCTTCATCCCACCTAACAGTGCTCTGCACAGACTAGTTCAAAAAATTCTTGCTGAATGACTGTATGACTGATCAATTAGTTCCTTCTCAACTGAGTGGTTACATTTGTCTTTACAAATGAATAAAACAAAATGATTGCCAAATGCCTTTATTTCTGTACATCCATTACCTTAATTAAATGCTTTTCTCAACTTCAGAGAGCATGATGATTGGGTTCTTTTGATATTAAGCTCAAATCTTTTCTGTTTTCATAAAGACAGGTTTGGAAATTTGTAATGTGGACCGCTGTGAATCCGTAATGCTGGGGGCCAATATCAAAAATTCTTAAGGCGATTTGTATGTTTTTGCCATGATGGCAAGTTCTGGAAGGGGACCCAATAAAGAGGCAGTGTTAGGCAATTTGTTTCCGGGAGAGAACCAAAGAGCGGCAAGCCGAGAAGCCAACTTGGATGTGACATCCTTGAGAGACAAAACTCACTGTGGGGAATGGTGCCGAGCTCAGCAAGTGCTGAGAGCCCATCCCAAGGGGGCCGCTTATTTTCTGACAATTGGCAACTTTATCTGTTAGCTACAAATGTGTTGTGGGACAAGAAGAAAATTGTCTTCAGCCCTCAGAGAATGAGATAATTGTCCTTTGGACTTCCACAGCCTCCTGCGTCTAAGTGACCCTCCCAGGGCATATTTGCGGTGGGATCTTTGGCTGTCGAATCCCATGCTTGTGTGAGCCGAACCGGGGAGTCTATGGAAAGTATCACCAGGAGGTGGGAGAAGATGGGGAATCATCTTCCCCTGAGCATATTCTCCAAAAGGGTTGCCTTTGTGCTGATGTCCTGAGGGTCGTGTGCTGACAGGAGTGGGGTCAAGTCGGGATGAAAGGGCATCGGAGAGGAACATGACGTAGGCACCTGTGCCCCTGTGTTAAGGACTTGGGGGTGACTTCCACGTGCGCTCACTCACTCGCCGCCCTCCCGACAGGCAGGCTCTAGCCCGTCCTGGCCCAGCCCACTCTGTCCAGGGTACAACCTGCCTGGGCCTCTGAGTCTGACACAAACCAGAGGAAGACCTTGGAAGCATTAATTGCCCTTTTCCAGAGGAGGAAGTATTGGGGCTCTGAGGCCCTGAGAGCAGCACGCTCCTCCTCCCCCGTCTTCAGGATGGGTGTGCTTGCCATCACAGCCCTGGAGCTGACTTCAGAGCCCAAGCTCAGAGCTCCATTCCCTGCCTGGGAGCCACCTCCCCTGTGGGTTGTGAGACCCTCCATGCACCTCTGGGCAGGGGTTTACAAGGACTGGTGGGACTGCTCCTGCAAATCAGTCTGCAAACGAAATGACAAGGACACGGTCTCATGCTGCACCAGGTGAGAGCCGCTCTCCAAAACCACGCTCACGTTCATGCGGAGGTGTCAGTTGAGTGTAAGTTTCAAAAACTCTAATAAGGGGCTTTGTACTGTCCATCCATTGATGAAGAGAGAAGCAAATGGGATATATCCATTCAATGGAACAATCAGCCATGAAAAGGAACGAAATACTACCACCCAGGTTAACCTTGAAAACATTAAAGGAAGTGCATCCCCAAAGCTGCCACCCATTGTAGGATCTCACTCATGTGAGGTAGATGGAACAGGCATATTCACAGACAGGCAGCCTAGTAGAGGTTGCCAGGGGCCAGGGGGGCAGAGAAGAATGGAAATGACAGCCAACAGGAATGGGGGTTCTTTTTTGGGTGATTCAAATGTTCTGGGATCAAGGAGTGTTAGAGTTGTACAACTTTGTGAATATACTAAAAGCCACCGAACAGCACACTTTAAAATGATAAATTTTATGGTGTGTGAATTCTATCTCTATAAAAAAAGACTTGAAAAGAAAAATTGAATGGTGTACAGTCAAGACAGATATATTAAATAACTTGAGTTAGAACAGAAGGAAAAAAGTCACAATTTCAGGCATTCATTGAGAAATGATGACCCTCGGAATGTGGGCCCACGCTCTTCCTGATGACACGGCTAAAGCAGAGTGGCAGGTGCTCCGTCGAGGGGGCCTGGGCTCCCCAGTTTGCCTCCGTGCCCACCCCTCTCTGTACTCATTCATTTAGGCTACCACCTGGTCCCTGAGAGTGTTATGTTTCATGGGGTCATCGTGTGGGACACCACTGACTCTGTGTTCCACGGGAGCCGTGCCCTACGGAGCTGTCCAGAGAGGGGGCCCTGGTAAGTTACCCCAACTTGTCCCTCCCCCAGAATCTCTTGCTGCAGTTGAGGCAGGATCTGCTCGGATGGCAGTAAGAGCTGCGGGGGGCCAGCCTGCATCCGTGTCGGGCTGGGTAGGGCTGGGTCACACCTACTTTTCTCCCTCCCCTGGCTCATTCTCCACTGCCCTCCTTCTTGTATCCTGGGATTGAGCTCCCCCACGGTTTAGCATACAGACGTTTTCCTCACCTCCGTTCTTTGGAGAACTCCAGCTAAGATGTTTATTACCACTATCATTGTTACTCATCAGGGCGCCCTGTCCACATTGAAGTGGGATGATCAAAAGGATTCTAGCCCTGAGTTTGAGGCGTAGCTGTGGTTTCTTGGAAATAGCACTGAACTGAGGTTTAAAAGATGGACAAGGGCTCTCAGTTTCTCTACTTAGAGGCTGCCTGTTTTTTAAGAATGAACAGAAGTAACTTCACCATGTGGCTCTGACTGGAGGATGCAGCCGGGCCCTGGGGGCTGGGCACTTTGCTTCTTCCCCATGACTCTCCGCCATGGATCCTACTGCTGGGATCTCACATCTCCATCCACTCTGACATAATGCAGGGGATGGATGCTAATCTACCCATTTGGCTGATGGGAAGACTGAACTACAAAGGAGAAGGCTTGAGATGACCCCAAGCGGAGCAGGAGGGAGAAGTGGGCACTGAGCTGCAGGTGCTGACCCAGGAGCCCTTTCCTCCGGGCTAGGCAGACGGTCAGCCATGGGGACGTACTGACCTCCAGGACATCTGCAGTCATCGATGGCCTCCGTGGCTGCTT